>NW_024070210.1:44111536-44601080 GCF_014754425.2 Oryx dammah
CAGCATCTACCAGCCTCCTCCTGGCTTCAGAGCCCTGTGCCAGGTACTGGGACCACAGGGCAGACTCTGCCCTGCCCTCAGGGAGCATGTGGTGAGAAACATTCTGATAGCCCTGGAAGGGGCCTGAGGAGTACGAGGATGCTCCTTCAGCAGGGAGTGAGCTCTGAACTAAGACAGGAAAATCCTCCATCCTAGCTCCCCACCCTGAGCTCCCCTTTGGAGGAAAAGTGGCTACCAATCCTCTATCCAGGTTTCTCAGCTATAACAGTGACTTGGTCCCCAAAATACGGCTGGAATCGCTGATAACCTCGTGGCATCCATTGTCTTCTTAAAACACAGATCCGATCATGTCATTCCCTGCTTACTGTCTCAAACCATCGCCATGGTGCTCACAGCCATGGGGGGCTCCCCTGGCCCACCTCTCTGACTGCATCTCCCCTCCCCTCACTAAGCCCAGCCCGCCTGTCCTCACTCCATTCCCCAAACCTGCCAAGTTCTCTTCCCACCCCAAGGTCGTCTTCTCTCTGACCTGCCTCCCCGTTTTTTACCTCCTGCGAGTCCCAGCTTAAATGTCAGGGCCTCCAGCTTTCCCTGACCTCTCTGTCTAAAGCACGCTCCTTCTATCATGACATCCATTTACTGCTCCCACAGCACTGTGACAACATTCATCCTTTTGTTTACTTATTTCCAGTTTTGTGTGTTTGTCGCATGAATCTGAGATCCACGGTGGGACTGTGTCTCTCTTGCATCCTGGCACAGAAACTGGCATGGTGCAGGCACTGGACAACATGGGTTAGAATGAATGCCATCGCTGAGCTTCTGTGCTAGGGCCACGGAAGCAGGAGTAGCAGCCCCTTGTCTGCGGCTTTCCCTGTGCAGCGTCACAGCTGCTGTGAACCATGTGCGTCCAGTGCCCCGTGAAGCACTGGTGATATCATTTTATTAAGAAAGTAAGGTTGGGCAGTGACAAATTGGGCAAATAGCCAAGGTTTGCAGTAGAAACATGGAGCTGTTTCTATGGCAGCATGGTTATTGTTAGACTAATTGTGAAGGGAAAAATAAATTGTAATGTCAACTCTTCAATAAAAGGCCAATTAACTTGCAGTATTAGGGTAGTGAGAGAATAACAAGAGGAAAGCTGTCGTCTTCTGTTCTCGGAGCAGAGGTCTGGGGAGCAGCTATGGTGAATTAACTCCTGATCCAGATTAATCTGCAGATGGTTCTTAGGGGGTTAGGCGTCCAGGAGCAGTCAGAGTAATAAATAGGGGTCCAGACGGGGTGGACAGCTGCTCAGGGGAGCTTAGGAGAAGCCACGTGATTGGGTTAAAGAGCAGAGAGCAAGTTTTCCAGAAAGAGTGGAAGGATCAGAGTGAGGTGTGCACAGGGCCCCAGGAAGACCACCAGTGACCCAGGAGCATGTCTAGCCAGGATTCCTTAATTTCTGAGATGATGCCAATGTCACTAATCCACTAATCCTGGTTAGACCTGTATTGGTTTAATGCTTCAGCTCTTAATGACCAGAGCTGTACATTCTCTGGTTAGTTCACTTCCCCTGTAACAAGGCAGCAGCACACAATGTTTTTGTTTTTCTTCTGATTTTAAGGGAGAGTCTTCATCCCCAAAGAAAAGCCCATAGAAACTCATAAAGAAGAAAAGGTGACCCTGGACCCAGAACTGGAAGAAGCTTTGGCCAGCGCCTCCGACACTGAACTCTATGACCTTGCAGGTTAGTCCTCAGCTCTGGAAAGCTTTTCTGTCTAGCACTGTGACCTCCAGACATGCACTGACCCCCTGGAAACAGCCTCTGAGCCCCTGTGTCACTATTGATTGTTACTATGATATCAAGTTGACTTCAGCCATTAGGCAGCTGAGATGCTGGATGCAGGTCACCTAAGCTCTCTGAACAAACATTTCACCGTATCTCAGCTATAAAATGTAAAATCATATTTCAGTTGTAAAGTACCCACAGTAATGCCTATCCTACAAAATCCAAGAGTTACTGTGAGAAATCAAAGAGAAGAAATATGAAGGAGTGTTGAGAACTTAAACAATAAAATAACAGCCCTTATGCCTTCAAAAAAGCTTCACATTTGGCATTTTATAATCACAAAATTTCCATTTCCATCACAAAATTTCTTGTTCTTTCCCACAGTCACTGTTTTTCATTCCCACTTAGAGTTATATTAACCTAACCATGGAGCAGAACCCGTTTTACTGTTATATTTCCCCAGTAAAGTAGATCCATATTCAGCCCAGTCTGCTCATTTTTTTCTAGTTTTCTTAACAATAGCAACAGTATAATAATAATTATTATTATATGTGAATTGAGAATTGGTTATACATACAGATAGAAAAAACCCAGGGAAGGGATAGTTAGGGAATTTGGGATCAAATGTACACATTGCTATATTTAAAATGGATAATCAACAACGACCTACTGTATAGCACAGAGAATTCTACTCAGTGTTATGTGGCAGTCTGAATGGGAGAGGAGTTTAGGGGGAGAATGGATACACGTATATGTGTGGCTAAGTCACTCTGCTGTGCACCTGAAACCGTCACAACATTGGTAATTGGGTATGCTGCCACTGCTGCTGCTGCTAAGGCACTTCAGTCGTGTCCGACTCTGTTCAACCCCATAGACAGCAGCCCACCAGGCTCCCCCGTCCCTGGGACTCTCCAGGCAAGAACACTGGAGTGGGTTGCCATTTCCTTCTCCAATGCATGAAAGTGAAAAGTGAAAGTGAAGTCGCTCAGTCATGTCTGACTCTTCGAGACCCCCTGGACTGCAGCCTACCAGGCTCCTCCATCCATGGGATTTTCTAGGCAAGAGTACCAGAGTGGGTTGCCATTGCCTTCTCTGGTTAATTGGCTATACTCCAATATAAAGTAAAAAGTTTTTTTTTAAGAAAAAACCCAAATAGTACAAAATAATATGTAATGAATTATATAAGCGTCCTCCCATTTCTTGTACTTCCTTTGAAAAAGATTCCATGCATATACCTGCGTATTTGTGCACTAATTGGACGGAAATTTGCATTATTAGGGTCATTAGATCCCCACAGGATAGAAGTGCTTTGAAAAACAGTCCACAGCTTTGGCAAGAATTTTCACATTGTTATTCCATTGGAAGACATGAGTAATAATAATCTCCTTCCTCCCAGGAGAACCAACTCTGCCTTATTCTAAGATTAAAACTTGACAAGGGGAGTGAAATTATAATCATAAGTTGCTTAGTGAATATGGGGCCAAAGCAAGATATGCTTGTTGGATGGTCTCAGTGTCCTGTGTTTATTCTCCCTAGACAATGCCAAAAACACCGTGACAAATTCTTATTTATTTAACAAGAATTTGTAAAGCACTTAGAACAGTGCATAACACATAGAAAGTCATTTAACCCTTGTAATAGGTAAAGTGCAATGATTATCCCTGTTTTACAGATGGGGAAACAGGCTCAGCAGCGTTTAATGACTTCTCAAGCCATACAGATAGTACATAACCTACATAGAGTTAGGATTTAAACTCAGGCTGACTGGTCCTGACTGCTACTCTAAACCCATACACTCACTGGCTCTGAACATTTACCTTTTGTTGGCTATACGGGCTGTCCTTCTAGAGTATAGTTTACAGCAGTTGAGGAGCTCAGAGGTAGGCCCCTACCACCACTGGCAAATTATTGTGGAATCCTTCCCCAGGAGGCCTCCTGGAATTTCTCACCTGGAGTTTTGTTAAGGAAGGGAAAGCTGGGTGGGCAGTGGCAGTTAGTGCCTGCTCCGTGTTCAGTTATGGCCAGTGCTGTCTCCTGCAATGGAGAAGGCAATGACACCCCACTCCAGTACTCTTGCCTGGAAAATCCCATGGATGGAGGAGCCTGGTAGGCTGTAGTTCATGGGGTCGCTAAGAGTCAGACACGACTGAGCGACTTCATTTTCACTTTTCACTTTCATGCATTGGAGAAGAAAATGGCAACCCACTCCAGCGTTCTTGCCTGGAGAATCTCAGGGACGGGGGAGCCTGGAGGGCTGCCGTCTATGGGGTCGCACAGAGTCGGACACGACTGAAGTGACTTAGCAGCAGCAGCAGCGGTCTCCTGCATACTGTACTGCCCTCTGGTGCAAGTTCTATGTAGTACAGGAGACTCAAAATCTCAGCCTGCTTACCGGACCTTTTATTGCTGACATCTTATTTCCCACCCTGGGATGCTCTAGAAGGGAAAAGAACCACTCTTTTCGGTACTGAGAGATGAGAGCAATGGGGAGGCTTACACTGAAATAGGGCCATGATCTTTCAGCCCTTTGTCTCCAGAAAAACTACATACTATAGTCTACATAATGTTAGAGCTTAAAATATTAGACTCAGTCCCACGTTCACATTTTACAGATGAGAAAACATAAGGGATGAATCTACTTAACTAGGAGATCTAAGCAGATTTTCAGTTTTGAGACAACTAGACCATTGTCCCTCAGATCCTACACGATTCCACATATATAGATGTAGAAAGACGCGAAGAATGCTAGTGATCTTAGGAGGAGGGATTTAAAAAAAAAAAAGCTTATTTAATACTATACATGTGTCACACACTTTGCAAGGCAAGTGAGGTCAAGAGACTTATCTGTATGGTATGAAGAATTGTTCTACAAAGGGAAAATTAACAATGTGGACATCTTAACAAGCTTTCTCAAAAGTTTTATTCACAGATTATTTTTGCTTTTCAGCTGTTCTTGGAGTACACAATTTGCTCAACAACCCCAAGTTTGATGAAGAAACGACCAACACGAAAGGTGGCAAAGGGCCTGTGAGAAGTAAGTTGACGTAAAATCTGTGGTTTTATGAAACCTGGGAGCCTCCGGGTGTTGCTAATAGGAGAGAAGCTTGTTGACTGGGCCCTGGGGAGTCTGGAATTCTTTTAGGCTTTGAAGGTGGATTTTGTCAGTTCACCAAGGATCACTGGGCTGTGAGCAATCAGATCAGAATAGAGTGGCCAGCACTGGGAGCTCTGTCTGGCAGTGTGACTAGTACCGATCAGTGTGTGTTGCCCAGAACACACTCCTGATGAAAGTGAAAGTCACTCAGTTGTGTCCGACTCTTTGCAACCCCATGGACTATACAGTCTGTGGAGTTCTCTAGGCCAGAATACTGGAGTGGGTAGCCTTTCCCTTCTCCAGGGGATCTTCCCAACCCAGGGACAGAACCCAGGTCTCCCGCATTGCAGGTGGATCCTTTACCATCTGAGCCACAAGGGAAGCCCAAGAACACGAGTGGGGAGCCTATCCCTTCTGCAGGGGATCTTCCCAACCCAGGAATTGAACCAGGATCTCCTGCATTGCAGGCAAATTCTCTCCTGATTCAGTCAAAGGAGGAAATGATAGATAAAAAGGTTTGCTTAGTCAGCACAGAAAGGAAAGTTTTATGTCATAACGATGCTTTAATTAGCTATAGTATCTTAGCTAAGTTTTCCTTCTCTATTCGAGAAACGTCTTTTTGTCTTAATTATGGATGTTTGTGATTGTTGCTGTTGTTCAGTTGCCAAGTCATGTCTGACTCTTTGCAACGCCATGGACTGCAGCATGCCAGGCTTCCCTGTCTTCCAGAGCTTGCTCAAACTCATGTCCGTTGAGTTGGAAATGCCATCCAATCATTTTATCCTCCGTTGCCCTCTTTTCTTCTTGCCCTCAATCTTTCCCTGCATCAGGGTCTTTTCCAGTGAGTCAGCTCTTTGTATCAGGTGGTCAAAGTATTGGAGCTTCAGCTTCAGCATTAGTCCTTCCAAAGAATATTCAGGGTTGATTTTCTGTAGTATTTTAGATAAATTTTCTTCTCTATTCGAGTGCCTCTTTGTCTCAATAATGGATGTTTGTCATTCGAATTTGGGTATCTACTTCCCCCAGAGAGCATGAAAGACACACTGGTGTGGATTTCCCACAGAACATTCCAGACCACTCTCTTCTTTGTCACCATTTTCTGGAGAAATGTACCCTTCATTAGCCTCTCTCACTTACTCATTCATCAGTCATTTACTAAATATTTACTGTGTCAGGAATGTTCTAGGCTTAGGTACAAAGGTAAAAAAAGATGATGCCTGCCCAAAGGAACTTATCTATCTGTGGGAGGGACAGATCAATAATCAAATAATTTCAGTACAGTGTGATCCAGCGATTATGAAAACTCACAGAAGAGCACAGCTTTTCTTAATAAAATTATATTTTATTCTCTCTGATGGTGACTTTGGCAATGCTTTCTAGTTTCAGCAATGTGTCTGTCAGCCACCATTTATACTGGGTCATTTACCCAGACAGTGAGCAATATTCCTTTTATTTTCCTTCTGGTTTCTTATGCATACAAATGAAAAATATTCATCCTTTTAATCTCAATACCAAAATGTAACATTCTGACAACATGTTTGTTATGAAAAAAAGTCTGGTGCATAGCCTACTGGGCTTTTATACATACACATACACACATATCATTAACTTTTAAAAATACTATTTTTTTAGAACAGTTTTGTGTTCACTGCAAAATTGAGAGAAAGGTACAGAGATACGCCATTCCATATGCACAGCCTTTCCACTTAGCTATATCCTGCACAGAGTGGTGCATTTATTACAATTAATGAACCTACACTGACACATCATTATCACTCTGAGCCCCAAGTTTACAATAGGGCTCACTGCTAGGTTTGTACATTCTCTGGGTTTGCACAAATGTACAATGACAGGTTTCCACCACTACAGTATCAGGCAGAGTGGTTTCACTGTCCTGAAACTTCTCTGTGCTCTGCCTGTTCATCTCTCCTTCCCCACTAACCTCTGGCAACTGCTGATCTTTTAACTGTCTCCATCATTATGCCTTTTCCAGAATGTCATATAATTGAAACCATACAGTATGTAGCCTATTCAGACTGGTTTCTTTCACTTAGTAATATGCATTTAAGGTTCCTCTGTGTCTTTTCAAGATTTGATAGAACCTTTCTTTTCTTTATTGGGAGTAACAGTTGATGTACAATATTATATAAATTATAGGTATATGGCATGTGATTCAGTTTTTAAAGGTTATACTCCATTAATAGTTATTATATATTACTATGGAGTTGGCTATATTCCTTATGTTATATAGTATATCCCCATAGTTTATTTTATTCATAAGGATTGGTACTTCTTAATTCTCTATTAAGAGAATTCTCTAATTAAGAGAATTCTTAATTCTCTGTCTTGCTCCTCCCCCCTTTCCTCTCCCCACTGGTAACCACCAGTTTGTTCTCTGTATCTGTGAGTTTACTTCCTTTTTGTTATATTCATTAATTTGGTTTTTTTAAGATTCACATATAAGTGACATCTTAAAGTAGTTGTCTTTCTCTGTCTGACTTATTTCACTTAGCATACTACCTTCCAAGTTAATCCATGTTGTTGTAAAATGGTAAAATTTCATTCTTTATCATGGTTGCGTAATAGCCCATATTTGTTTGTACATATGTGTATATATTATCCATTATCTGTTGATATATGTTTAGGCTGCTTCCATATCTTGGCAATTGTAAATAATACTTCTGTGAACATGGGGATGCACGTGTCTTTTCAAATTAGTGTTTTTGCTTATTTTGGACATATGCCCAGGAATGGAGTTGCTAAATCACGTGGCAGTGATAGCTCATTTCTTTTTAACACTGAGTAATGTTCCATAATTTGGATATACCACAGTTTATCAGATCACCTACTGAAGGACATCTTAGTTGCTTCCAAATTTTGGAAATTAAGAATAAAGCTGCTACAAATATCCGTGTTCAGATTTTGGACATAAATTTTCAACTCCTTTGGATAAACATAAAGGAGCATTGATTGCTCAATCTTATGTTGAGGTGTTTGGTTTTGAATTCCATGAGCAATGAATGAGAATTTCTGTTGTTCCACATACTCACCAGCATTTGGTTTTGTCAGTGTTCCAGAATCTGGTCATTCTAATAGGTGTGTAGTGGTGTGTCACTATTTTAATTTGCATTTCCCTAAACTAAGATCATGTCATCTGGTCCCATCACTTCATGGGAAATAGATGGAGAAACAGTGGAAACAGTGTCAGACTTTATTTTGGGGGGCTCCAAAATCACTGCAGATGGTGATTACAGCCATGAAATTAAAAGATGCTTATTCCTTGGAAGGAAAGTTATGACCAACCTAGATAGCACGTTAAAAAGCAGAGACATTACTTTGCCAAGAAAGATCTGTCTAGTCAAGGCTATGGTTTTTCCAGTAGTCATGTATGGATGTGAGAGTTGGACTGTGAAGAAAGCTGAGCACCGAAGAACTGATGCTTTTGAACTGTGGTGTTGGAGAAGACTCTTGAGAGTCCCTTGGACTGCAAGGAGATCCAACCAGTCCATTCTGAAGGAAATCAACCCTGGGATTTCTTTGGAAGGAATGATGCTAAAGCTGAAACTCCAGTACTTTGGCCACCTCATGTGAAGAATTGACTCATTGGAAAAGACTCTGATGCTGGGAGGGATTGGGGGCAGGAGGAGAAGGAGATGACAGAGGATGAGATGGCTGGATGGCGTCATTGACTCAATGGACATGAGTTTGGGTGAACTCCGGGAGTTGGTGATGGACAGAGAGGCCTGGCGTGCTGCAATTCATGGAGTCTCAAAGAGTCGGACATGACTGAGTGACTGAACTGAACTGAATAATGTATGATGTGGAGCATCTTTTCATATGCTTATATTTCATTTGTATATCTTCTTTGGTGAGATATCTCTTAACTTTTTTGGCTTATTTTTAAAATCATGTTGTTTCCTTATCATTGAGTTTTAAGAGTTCTTTGTGTATTGGATAAGTGCTTTATCACATGTATCTTTTTCTGATTTTTTTAATGAATCAAAGATTTTTAAAATTATATAATGTTTTACAAATGGCAAAAGTTTCGCACAGTTCAGTTCAGTCACTCAGTCATGTCCAACTCTTTGCAAGCCCATGGGCTGCAGTTTGCCAGGCTTTCCTATCCATCACCAACTCCCAGAGGTTGCTCAAACTCATGTCCATTGAGTTGGTGATGCCATCCAACCATCTCTGTCATCCCCTTCTGCTCCTGTCTTCAGTCTTTCCCAGCATTAGGGTCTTTCGCAATGAGTAACTTCTTTGCATCAGGTGGTCAAAGTATTGGAACTTCAGCTTCAGCATCAATCCTTCCAGTGAATATTCAGGATTGGTTTCCTTTACGATTGACTGGTTTGATCTCCTTGCAGCCCAAGGGACTCCCAAGAGTCTTCTCCAACACCACAGTTCAAAAGTATCAATTCTTTGGCACTCAGCTTTCTTTATAGTCCAACTCTCACATCCATACGTGACTACCTGAAAAACCATAGCTTTAACTAGATAGACCTTTGTTGGCAAAATAATGTCTCTGCTTTTTAATATGCTATCTAGGTTAGTCATAGCTTTTCTTCTGAAGAGCAAGCATCTTTTAATGTCATGGCTGTAATCACCATCTTCAGTGATTTTGGAGGCCCCAAAAATAAAGTCTGTCACTGTTTCCAGTGTTTCCCTATCTATTTGCCATGAAGTGATGGGACCAGATGCCATGATCTTAGTTTTTTGAATGTTGAGTTTTAAGCCAGCTTTTCCACTCTCCTCTTTCACTTTCATCAAGAGGCTCCTTAGTTCCTCTTCACTTTCTGCCATAAGGGTGGTATCATCTGCATATCTGAGGTTATTGATGTTTCTGCTGGCATTCTTGATTCCAGCTTGTGCTTCATCCAGCCTGGCATTCCACATGATGTACTCTGCATATAAGTTAAATAAACAGGGAGACAATATACAGCCTTGATGTACTCACACACATGATTTCAAATAATCTCATAACAACCCTTTTTTTCCACTATACCCATATAGTGTCCCTCCCCTCCTCCTTCTCCCCACTGGTAACCACTAGTTTTTTCTCTATATCTGTGAGTCTATCAGATGTGTCTTTTGCAAATATTTTCTCCCAGTCTGTGCTTTATCTCCCCATTGCTCTTGAGTGCCGGGAGCCAGCATGAGGAACTCCGCCCGTGGCAAAGGTCATGAGGAAGGAGGCTCGGCATACACAAAGGCAGATTCGAGCCTCAGGAGACCCCCTGTTCCCGAGAATCTACCCCCAAAAACCAGAGTCTGCCTGCTTTACTGTGCTATGCTTTCCACCTATTCTTCTGACATTAACAGGGCGCTGTCCCCCCACCACCTTTTTCTGGAAAAAGTTAATTTAGAGCTTTTAAATAATAAGTCTCCTGGGCATAATAAGAGTGTTTCCATCCAAAAACCCCTCTTATGGCTTTCTAGCCTGCCTACAGGACTCTTACAGCTGCGCATGTGATTGTTTGTGGACTCCCGACAGGCGAGAGGCACAGGAAGCTTAAAACATCCTAGGAATGTAGGGTCTTCCAAGGAGTCAAATTCATTAGAATAGGACTGATTAAGGGCTTCATTTGTTTAGCCAATATTTGCTGCCAAATTTTCATATCTTTTATTTGTAGGTATAGTTGGAATGTAGAAAAAACAGGTAGTAGACCTGGTATTAGCAACATTAGATCTTTGAGTTAAGTACTTTCTTTGTTATAACCCACTGCAGCTTTGTTCTACAGGAATGTAACTTTATTTAGTACTTTGAGGGTGATGCAGATTAAAGAAAAAACACTTTAAGGGAAAAAGAGTTTTCTGGTTGATAGACATTTATCTAGGATAAGAGCCATAAAAATGTCAACAGGCCCCCTGGCCATAAGATGATGTAAAACTACCTGGGACCTTTTGTATACAGGAAGGTATGCAAAAAGAAAGCCTGGTCTCAATAAGGGTCAGGACTGCTGCCCCTGCATAACTCTGCATATTCCATTATTTCTTTATGTACAACTTGGGGAAAATCCCATGGATGGAGGAGCCTGGTAGGCTGCAGTCCAGGGGGTCGCTAGGAGTCGGACACAACTGAGCAACTTCACTTTCACTTTTCACTCTCATGCATTGGAGAAGGAAATGGCAACCCACTCCAGTGTTCTTGCCTGGAGAATCCCAGGGACGGGGGAGCCTGGTGGGCTGCCGTCTATGGGGTCGCATAGAGTCGAACACGACTGAAGCGACTTAGCAACAGCAGCAGCAGGGGTATATAAGCTGCTTTTGAAAGTAAAGTTGTGGGTCTGGCACCAATGCTTGGTTCCCCCATGTCGTTCTTTTCTCCCTTTTCTGGCTGAATTCCCATCTGGAGCGTGGAGGCTCACCATGTCTACTTATTTGCCCTGGCTTCTAAGACCCATGCGAGAGGGAGCACAAGGCGGGGCACCCTCCGCTATTCAAGCAGGCGCCGGTGGCCTACGTAGATGGTGCAAGTTCCTTGTCTTGGAACTTATTGGTTCTCCGTGTAAACCAAGTTATTCAGCCTCTTTTCTCCACTAATTTTCTTACTACGCTATTCTTTCCTAATCTCTCTTTATATTTCTAAATAAATAAATTTTTCCTCACCGACTCCGTCCCCGCTTTGAATTCCCTAGATCCACTGGGGCTGGACACTGGCACTTGAGAGTATTTTCTGCAGAGTATAAATGTTTAATTTGAATGCATGTCAGTTTATCAATTCTTCCTTTTAAGGATTATGCCTTTAGGGCTGTATCTAAAACTTCATCTTCAAACCCAAGGTCATCTAGATTTTATCCTATGTTATCTCCTAGGAGTTCTATAGTTTTGCATTTAAATTTAGGTCTATGATCTGTTTTGAGTTAATTTTTGTGAAGAATGTAAGGTCTGTGTATGCGTACTAAGTCACTTCAGTCGTGTCCAACTCTTTGCAACCCTATGAACGGTAGGTAGCCTGCCAGGCTTCTCTGTCCATGGAATTTTCCAGCAAGAATACTGGAGTGGGTTGCCATGCCCTCCTCCAGGGGATCTTCCCAACCCGTGGATTGAACCAGCTCTTACATCTGCGTTGCCAGGTGGGTTCTTTACCACTTGCACCACCTGGGAAGCCCATAATGTCTGTATCTAGATTCTTTTATTTTTTCTTTCATGTAGATGTCCAGTTAGTCCAGCACCATTTGTTGAAAAGACTACTTTTTTCTCCGCTATATTACCTTTGCTGCTTTGTCAAAGATCAATTGATTGTATTTATGTGGGTCTATTTGTGGCCTCTCTATTATGTTCCACTGATCTATTTGTATATTTTCACCAATATCACTATCTTCCTTCCTATAGCTTTAAGTCTTCTTTAAGTTGAATTGCTGGATTTGTTTTTCTTTTTCAAGATTGTTTTGGCTATTCTGTTTATTTTTCCTCTTTATATAAACTTTATAATCATTTTTTAATATCTGAAAAATAAATTTCTGAGATTTTCATTGGGATCGCATTGCATTTGGAAGAACTGACATCTTGACAACACTGAATATTTCTGTACATGGAATATCTCTCCTTCCCACTAACAATATATGAAGATGCTTTTTCCTCTACATTGTTGCTGACTCTGAATATTATCTTTTTACATTTTTTGGCAAATCAAATGGTATCTCATTTTTAAATTTCTCAGAATTTAATTACTGTTTTATATTTTTTTGCTTGACTGATAGAGATCCCTCTGATCATTAGCTGTTCATTTTCCACTGGGTAATCTTACTGCCTTGTAGAAGCTCTGTGTATATTGAGATATAAACCCTTTGTGTGTTACATACATTGCAAACATTTTCTGTTAACTGCTTTTGAGAATTCTTCTACTTCTTTTCTGTTCCTTTCTCTTCCTACACCATCCTCAAAATTAAAGCTCCAAGATGGAAATGAGGATGGGCTAGGGGAGAATTAAGGTTTGGGAAATAAAGGAACTCATGTTTGTGCATCTTAGATTCTTTGGTTTGGTTATTCTAGTTTGAAAGAGGTCCATATGGAGCAGCTATAACTACCTGTGGATATTCTTTTAGGAGTTTGAGTTTGCTGTAGAGCCTCCTGCACTTTGGCTCCATGGAGCATCAACCACTGAGACTTCTCATTGCAGCTGAAAACACCAACCTGGGAGGCTGTAACTCAGAGCCACACCATTCCTCTGCTTGCTGAGTTGAGAATAAGCTTGCTATCACTGATATTAGAATATTATTAGAATCACCACATATGAAAAGAAGGTCATTTGGGGGGAAGTTGTCTCTGATTTTTATGGGAGAGACCTTACATTTTATTTTTTAAATTAAAACTTGTGTCTTAGATGTGGTCAAAGGTGAAAAGGTCAAGCCAGTATTTGAGGAACCACCCAATCCCACAAATGTGGAAGTAAGTCTACAGCTGATGAAAGCCAATGATCCCAGCTTGCAAGAAGTCAACCTCAACAATATTAAGGTATTTCATTATGATTGTTGTCAGTCACTTGATTTATTGTTCAGTCAGAAAACTTACTGGAGATGACTGCCTGCCTTTACACATGTTCTAAATCCTTTAGTCGCTGATTTTGAGGCAAAATATCCTATTCAGAAGGAGTGGATTTATTTGCTCAATGCTATGTGGCATCCTGGATGGGAAAGGAGTTTGGGGGAGAATGCATACATGTGTATGTATTGCTAAGTCCCTTTGCTGTCCACCTGAAGCTATCAAAACATTGTTAATTGGCTATTCTCTTATATATAAAATAAAAAGTTAAAAAATAATAATAAATAAATGTTTTAAGTAAATTAAAGAAGTAGGTTTTAAAAAAAATAATTATTATTTCTAGAATTCTTTGAAAAGAATTACAGTACTTGTGTTAAACAAGTGTTATTCATTATCTACTACTGAGTAACAAATTACCCCCAAACTTAGAGGCTTAAAACAATAAACAGTTTATTATTTCACATAATTTCTGAGTGTCAGGAATCTGAGAGTGACTTGGCTGGGTAGCTGTGGCTCAGGGTCTCAGATGAGGCTGTAGTAAAGCTGTCAGCCAGAGCTGCAGTCATCTCAAGGCTTGACCAGGGGTTGGGGCTCCATTTGCAAGATGGCACACTCATGTGACTATTGGCAGGAGGCCTCAGTTTCCTCAGCACATGGACCTCTTAATAGGGCTGCCAACATATCTTCACATCATGACAACTTCCTTCCCCCAGAGCAAATGAACCAAGAGAAAAAGAGAGAGTAAACTGAAAGCCACAATGTCTTTTATGACCTATTCTCTGAAGTCACTTCTGCTTTGACAATGTCTTAGCACTCTCAAAGGGTGGAGAAATTGTGTTGTGTGTGTGAGAGAGAGAGAAAGAATGAGAGAAAGAGAAAACACTAGCTGACACCTTTTGTGTTCCTTCTTATTAGGCCAATTTCTAGCATTCAATAATATCAACTGATTTTTATTGACTATTAGCTATGTGCCATATACTTTGCTAAATACTTGAAATTCATTATCTCATTTAATCCTTAGTGGGACTTTAAGAGATTCAGGTGTCCCCGGTCACAGAGCTGGCCTGTAGTGCTTCATGAACTCATGTTAGCCTCTAGCTGTGCCCCGTATTGCCTGCCTCTCCGGTTTTCAGTACTGTGCTAAGTGCTATGGAAGGGGGAGTAAGAGTCATTCAGTCTCGATTCTGAAGAACTTAAATTAGGAGAAAACCACTAAGCAGATATTATAACATGATGTGGTAAGCCCCCAAATTCTGTGGAACTGCAGGTAAGGGAAGTTGATTCTGCCTGAGAGAACCAATAAGCAAAGGAGGTGATGTTTCTGCTGGGTCTTGAAAGATGAGTAGGAATTAGAGCTAATTTAATTCTAGTCTGGCTAGAATATAGAGGATGAAAGAGAAAAAGAGGGAAGGGTGGTATGTGCGTAATTCGGAGGGTGAACAGAAGTGATGCCCGAGTGTCACGCTGTGTTAGATTCCCTTATTGGACACTAGGTGGTGCTGTTGGCTCTGGATAGGTCGGTTGCTAGAGATGGACGATCAATGTCTTTGAGAGAGGATAAAATCTAAGGTACGTTCAAGTCACCAAAATACGAACCTTAAAATTGTGAACTTTCAAAGATGCAAACATACGTGCCAGCCCCTGTATGCCAGCTGTTGTACTGTACTCTTGTGCTTTTCAAGGTACTGTACTGTAAGATTAAAAATGTTTGTTTTTTGTGTTTGTTTTTATATATGTAGTATTTGTGTGAAAAGTAGTATACACCTGTTACAGTATAGTATTAACTAGCTGATTGTGTTAGTCGGGTATCTAGGCTAACTTTGTTGGAGTTACGTACACATTGGACCTGGGAATGTGCTCTCAGAATGAAACTCATGCGTAGGTCGGGGACCTGCTGTATGTAAAAGCTGTGGGTCCTGAGCTTAGGGTGAAGGTGCTATAGAAGGATTCATCAACAATCTGTGTCTTTCTCATAGAACATTCCAATTCCAACCCTGAAGGAATTTGCAAAGGCTCTGGAGACCAACACTCATGTGAAAAAGTTCAGTCTGGCCGCAACCCGCAGCAATGACCCAGTGGCAATTGTGAGTAAAATCCTTAGAAATATAGCCCTCAGATATTTAATTCAGTAGAAGTCATTTTTAATTTGTTTTATCAATTAACAATGTTCAGATCTGGTCAATTTATTTTCTGTATAACTAATAAACAAAATTAGTTATAATGAGACGATAAAACAAGAACCCACAAGTCAGGCACTTTGAATTCACTAGGATTTTGTTAACACTACACTTTTAAGAAAAAGATATAAGATTAGATTAGGCATCTAGCTAAATAAATATTTAGATTCTGTTCTATTCTTAGTACAAATTCTGAAATGTTTGCACCTGCAGTAGCATTCCATCACAATAAATGGCTATGAGACCCCTTCCCCCATGAAAGCCTACAGGAACTCAGCACATAGAAAAAATGTTAACGTATATTTCATTTTAATCTTTTAAGTGGATTCATATGTCTCAAAAATATTTTAAACAACCAAATCTTAAAACATTTTTGTTTGATATTGTTAACCAGAAGATAAAAGAAAAACAAAAGGGCTATTCCTTCTATGCACCTTAGTTGATTCAGGTAAATAAGGAAACCCCTGAGCCCAAGTAAATACTACTACTGTTATTACATTAGTACTACTGTTATTCCTCCTATTAATAGCTCACATTTCCTGAGCACTTAGTAACTGCCAGCTCTGATCCCTGTCCTTTGCTAGGTCATCTCACTGAATCCTCAGTACACACAATGAGGTGTGTGCTGTTATTAGTTCCCACTCTAACAAATGAGCAGTGTGAGGCTCAGAAAGGTTAAGTAACTTTTCCAAAGTAACCCAATCAGCAAAGGACAAAGCCAGGATTCACCACCAGGTCCTGGTTCCACAATCAAAATGCCTAACCACCCAGCTATGCTATATTTAAATACATTACCTCACTGTTGTATGTTTGCTAAACTGTGCCAATTGTCAGAAGCCTAAGCATTAGGCCACATCAATGGTTCTACAGGATCTGATGCTCAGCACTTGAAAAATAAAAGTTTCTTGACTTGATGATGTGATTTAAAGTAATATGTCTTTTGGAAGATTTAAAATAGCATTAAAAAGGGACAGCAAGAAAGTAATGCTACCCACCACGGTGCTGATGCAGAGTAGATGTTGAAAAACAAGTATTGAAAAATACTTGTTAAATGAATGAATGGATGTGTCCTCTAACCTCTGAACAATAGGCAGTATTTCCATGATGACATCAGCAAATGTGAAGTAAGCACTCATGTAAGAGAGCGGCTAAGCTACAGAACTGATGTTTTCACCAGCAATTATTACATGTCTAAATTTGTAGGTTGAAAGCAGTTTTGAATTTGAAACCTATCATTGAAATAGAAAAAGAACAGAACTAGATCATTGGTGAGGTGAAGGTAGCAATTTAAGGGTTCTTATCTATGTATGATTTTGTGTATAATCTCTGCCCTTCACTAGATTTGTTTTCAGTTAAGCAAAAATTTTCACAGTGCATTTTGTATGTGAATAACTAAAGGGATAAATAAAGAAATGATTTGTAATTTCTGTTTAATATAATATTTACAGTAAAATGGCAGGGATGCAACTAGTTCATAGTTTACTGTCAGTACTACTAGTAAATAATCTAGCTTCTCCTCTAGGTCAAATAGATAACTTGCTAAATGGACTAATATATATATCCATTACACAGCCCAATATGTTAATAATATACATTAACACACATTATATCTATAATGTATTTATATTATATATTAGTATATAGAATATAATATAACCCCAAATGTATTAATAATATATTAAGATATATATTACTATATCAAATATAATAATCTGCTTGATATAGTTTTCAATCCAACAACTATGTATTGAATGTACACCTTGTGACAAGCACACCATACAACTGCAAGGAATAACTGTTATCCTTTAGAGTGAAAAGAAAAGCCTCTTTCAGCCTTATGTCTGGATGGCTTCATATGGTCCAGCCCTCACCTGGCTGACCCCAGATGGTTCCCCTTTCAGCTAAGAAAAGGAAAGAACTTTTCTATAGGTTGAAGATTGGTTGATTATCCCACAAGCAGCAGAGATATTCAGACTGTGATTATGGCAGAACTGTTGAGAATTACAGATCAGCATTAAAATAAGAGCTTGGAGGCTGTTTTCTATGTAAGGTTCAGAAATAGACTCTACAAAATACTTGTGGGATTATAGTGAATATAGACAAGCTATGTGGATATGAGATGACATTATCCCCATTTTACAGATGTGGCAACTGAGGCTCAGAGTTTGAGTATCTTAACTAAGGTTACCCAGCTTGTGACCAAGCCAGGAAGCAAATTTAAGTGATCTGTAATCAAATTCAGTGTACCATGTTCCAAGTACTTCCATATAATCACACCTATAGCAGAAGTGTTAATGAAACTTGCCACACTAATGAATGCCAATGTAGAGAAAAGGCCCAAATATGTTTTTTAAAAATGCTGTTATTAATAGGGATGCCACATAAACATCAGAAGTTTAGGACAGCACTATCAAATAAAAATAAAATGAGAACCACAAATGTATGCTACACATGGACCTTTAAATTTTCCAGTAACCACATTAAAAAAATGGGTGGAATTAAATTTAATAATATATTTTATTTAAACCACCATATCCAAAATACCATCATTTCAAAATGTATATGTAATGAGGTCTTTTGCAGTATTTTTTCCGTACTACATCTTTGAAATCTGATGTATTTTCATATTTACAGCACATCTCAGTTCATAAGAGGCACTTTTCAAGGCCTCCATAGTCTCCTGTGGCTACCCCTGCAAGGGTACAGGTTTGGACAGTGCAGGAAACTGCAATTTCCACACAACACTATAAAGTACAGAAAGCAAAACCTTCTCTTTAAAAATGTATTTCTACACTGTTTATACAACCTTTAAGAAATCTAGTCTTGGTTTCACTAACGTTATTATCCTCAGCACATGTAATAGATGCTCAAATATTTGCTGAACTGCAGTGAACCTGGGCCTGGAGCCCAGGGTTGTATTTGGCTGGGTCTTTCTTCCCTGTTTTGTTCAGTATAAGAGAAGTGTTTTCTCCAGTTTAAAAGAAATTGGCAAGATGGTGGCTACTTGCCAGTAGGTCCGGCAAGTTTTTTATAAAGGCCTAATTGCTCTGACATTTTGTTATTCTAATAGCAGAAGTAAATCCCAAAGCTTGGAGAATCCATAAGGAAAGGCCTGATGCATTCCTTTTGGGGGCTCTAATTAAAATGTGTACATTTAATTCTAATTAAAGACCTTGCACTGAATAAATACACTTTAATTTACATGGTGTATACTAACATCAGTGCAAACCCTTGAGCTTTCCTTGTAGTTCAAACAAGTGCTTGACTAATACACAGAATTATTCTTCTAGTCCAGTGGTTCTCAACTCAGGGTGATTCTGCCCTCCAGGGAACATTTGGCAGTGTCTGGAGATATTTTTGGTTGTCATGACTGGGAGGGTACTGTTGACATTTTGTGGGTCTCAGAGGCTGCTAAACCTCCCACAAGACACAGGATACCTCCCACAACAAAGAATTCTCCAGCCTCAGATGTCGATAGTCTCGAGGTTGGAAAACCTGTTCTTCTCCCAAGTTGAAATCCTTCTCCTCTCCCTTCTTCTTGTCCTTTCTGCCATAAAAACAAAAGAGTTCAGAAGTTCCTTGTTTACTCCCGAGAGCAATCACTGTTAGCAGTTTGTTTTTCATTCCTTTCATTGTTGTCTATATGATTTCAATTAAAGTGATTTTGAATCCTGGCTGAACATTAGTCACTGAACAGCTTTTAAAAAATACAATCATAAATCAACTACAATAAAAAAAAAAAAAAAAGCAGCTGTCTAGGCCACAGTCTGAGATTCTGATTTAATTCATCTGGTAGGGCCCAAGCATTGGTATATTTTTTAAAGCGTCCAGGTCATTCTAGTATACAACCAGGTAGAAATGCACTAATACATATGCACTTTTATTTTTGATTTATTATCTCAGATAGTTTTTGATTCTCCATTAGAAAAGATTGGGCAACCCTGTACTCTCTCTTCTTTCTACTTCATCTTCCTTTTCTAGCTCTAACTTGTAGTTATTCTATTGTTTCACACATTGGAGCTTTATACATTTTATCTCATTATATTCAGTTAGGTGTATAGATTGACAGCAAAAAAATTAGAACTTATCACCAGCATTTACAATTATCTGGCTGTATAAATATATTAAAGCCTCTGTTCTATGGGCCTTAAAGTCTAGTGACTAATGGCAGTCTGATTCTTGTTTCTTTGTGAATAGATTGCAGTGTTTTTTTCTTTCTCTATTTTCTTTCTTTCTTTTTTTGAAGTGGGGCAAGGTGAAGAGAGTCGATAACATTTAGAAGTTTTACATATTTCTGTTCTCTGAATATTCTGTGTTCCCTGCATAGCGTGCTGGCCTGTTTCGTGAACTCAACTTTTCTCTCTTGATGTTGGTTTTCCTATTAGGTCTAGCAGTCATTGTTTGCCTGTTCATAGTTCCAAATAGAGAACAAAATTGATTTGTGTAAACTGGTACTATTTCTTCTGCAGTTATGTAGATCTGGTTCACCAAAAGACCTATCCTTTAAAAAGGAAGCCCATTTATATTTCTCCATTTGTTGCCATCTGGCAGGCCATACATTTTATTTAGTAATTATTGATTCTGCCTCTCCTGCTGAAATATAAGCTCCCTGAAACAGGGATTTTGTTTTCTCTACAGCTAGCACAAAGCAGAAGCCTGACACAGAATCTTTTCTAAGTGAATGAGTGAATAAATGAATGAGAGTAAGTGCTTTTGTAAGCAGGCAGATGAGTTGATGAGCAGCCTTCTCTGTAGTGTGTGTATGAGAAGCTAGCAGGCAACCAGGGAATCCTGAGCAACTGCTCAAGTCGGGAGGGCTTCCCTCTGGGAGGGACACGGTCCAGTGTATTTCCATCCTGGGCATTGCCGCCTCTCCTGTCTCTTCTCCCACTCTGTAACTGGTGGAAGATCTGGGGGTGCCTCCATTTCTGCACTTCTTCCCTCTCGGGACCCAGCACCCTCACTGAGCCTCTTCCTGGGAGATTTCTCACTGATGGCTGTGCAGGCAGTTGCTCTTTTTCAGGGAAGCCTCAGGAAGAGCTGATGTGCTCTCTACCTGCTCTCGCTGATCCACCTGTTCCTAAGGCAGCTTTGTAGTGAGACACCCTAATTGAGGCTTCCCAGGTGGCACAGAACCCACTTGCCAGTGCAGGAGACTTAAGAGGCGTGGGTTCGATCCCTGAATCGGGAAGATCTTCTGGAGGAGGGCATGGCAGCGCTCTCCAGTATCCTTGCCTGGAGAATTCCATGGACAGAGGCATTTGGAGGGCTACAGTCCATAGGGACGCAAAGAGCTGGACACGACTGAGACAGCTGTGCACACACGCACACCGCTGGGCCTTACCTCGGGCATCTCAGGCAGTTCTGTGGTCGTTTCTCCACCAACCTTTCTGTTTTTTGTATTTTAGCAACTCTTCAAGAAACTGGCCCTCTGTTTTTGTCTTCTTGCACTGTAGGGGTTCCAGCCCCTTAAAAATTATACCTTTTCTTTATGACAGCGGGAAGCTTTGGGAATAAAGGGAACAAACAGCTGTATGTGTGCCATCTACTGTCTTAATCTGGGAGTCTTTAGTGCCACTCTGAGTGATGATTTTTGTTCCAAAAGTTACCTTTGAAAAATCCTGATTTACAGATGACCTGCAATAATATGACTAAATTAGTAGTACCCAAATGCTAGTGGATGATAAAAATCTTTATCCATTTATAGTAAAAGGAGAAAAATGAAATAATTCTGAGATTAATCCTTTCTATATTTTTTTTCCTAATGTTAAAATGCCTTTTCTCAAAAAAAAAAAAATAACAATGATAACAGATGGTTGTGGGTTTTTTAATGTCCTTACCTAATAAAACAAAGTTGTTAATGCTATGTCAGTGTCTTTTTAGGGGGGCTTCCTTAGTGACTCAGTGGTAAAGAACTCTCCTGCCAATGCAGGAGACTCAGGTTCAATCCCTGGGTTGGGAAGCTCCCCTGGAGAAGGAAATGGCCACCCAGTCCAGTATTCTTGCCTGGAAAATCCCATGGACAGAGGAACATGGAGGGCTACAGTCTATGGGGTCGAAAATAGTTGGACACAACTTAGCAGCTAAACAACAACAATCTTTGTTTTTTTTTAATTTTGCAAGTATGTGGATTTTGTAAGTCTGCGCTGCTGAACCGAACTATTTTTATTGCACTTTAAAATTATTATCTTTGTTACTTGAAGGTGAAGGTATGATTTAACTAAGGTTTTCTTTAAGTACTGTAAAAAAATATTTAATATGATAGTGAGAAGTTTGGTAAATAAATCTTTAGAAACCCTAATGGTTATTTCATTTTCACATCATAAGGCCTTTGCAGATATGCTAAAAGTTAACAAGACCTTGAAAAGTCTAAACATAGAATCCAATTTCATCACTGGTGCTGGGATCCTGGCCCTTGTAGAAGCACTAAAGGAAAATGACACGTTGACTGAGATCAAGATTGACAACCAGGTGAGTTAACTCACGGGGTACATGTGAAAGGGAGGAGTACCATAACGGAGGGAGCTAAAAGACAAAGTTCTGTGAAAAAGTTTAATTTGATATTCTGGCTTCCTGGTCATTAGGACAGCTTCTGGCCTGTGGAGGGTGAGTGGGAGAACGTTTTAATAATTAAACAATGTCTAGTGGGGCAGCCTGAGACAGAAAGAGCCAGCCCTCCCCCAGCCCTGGGCTGGTCAGGCACCAGAGGAAAAAGAGGAGACCGGCAGAGGTGTTGACAGCAGCTTTGTTCGGCCTTCATCATCCTTGCCTGTTAGTAGGAACCTTGGCGCAGTCCTGCCCCAGTCTTGCTGTTGCCTCTTACTGGGACTATGGAAAAAAGCAGAGTGGCCACACCCAGAAACAGCCTCCCTGCCCTGGGTTGGAGGCTGTCAGAGCCAGGCAGCAACCCCAGGCTCCTACTGTCTGGTGCTGACCATAGAGCCTATTTAAAGGAGTTGGGATTCTAGAAGACAGTCTGGTTTAGAGTGACAGGCCACACCCACAGTGTGATCACAATCTCAGCTCTGCTGCAGCACTTCTTGGGGTCCCAGCAGCCAAAGCAAGCTGCTTTTCCCTGGAGACACCCCCTCCTGTACACTGAAGACCTCTTTTCCCAGCCTCAGCCTACAGAGTCTCTGGAGTTGCTCTACCAGCTTCAGCTGACTCCTGCCTGCAAGCAACAACTCTCTGTTCTCAGCATGATGTCATTCCCTGTCCCTTTGGCTGCAGAGACGTGTCTGCCATGGGATTCAGGAAATCTGAAAGGTCTACACATAGTATAGTTGGAATAAAGAACCCTGGAATGGACCAAAAAGAGCGAACAAGGAGACTAGTGCTTCAAGCATCCCCTTGAATGGGAAAGGCAGTGGGGGGAGTGTCCCCTGCATGTCTGAGAAAATCCCTGGTCTAGACCCCACCCGAAACTGTCACCTAAGCCTGGAAAGCCACGGCAGACCCATGAATAGCTCTTCTCTCCTTTATTTGGCTCCAGGACACATGGGCTGTTTCAGTGCTATATGAGTACATCCCCAATATTTCTTGAAACATACTTGTACTAAAAATTATTCATTGTCTAGTTGGAATTCAAATTTAATTTGAATTAATTAATTAGAGGTAGGTTAACCTATTCCTAGACTCCTCCTGAGGCTTGTTGCTGGGGGAGCAGGGGAGCCCCACCAGGAGACAGGCACGCTTTCAGTCTCACCTTCCCCAGAGGGCTGCATCATCAAAACAGCTTTCCCATGCAGAGATGTGGAGTGAGTCCTCAGGAATGTGCACATGTGGCCGTACCCTCTCAGGAAGCTCATTCCTTGTATCCTGATATGTGTCCAGCTGCTAGGCAATTAAGAGGGAAGCATGAAGGAGGGGAGAGTAGGAAGACAAGCTAGAGGGCAATAGGAAGGGAGTAAAAAGGAGTTATGGTTCAGGGAAGTATATCAAATAGACTAGTATCAGGAAGAAGTAAAGAGGACTCCGGGTAAATGTTTCCAGGAGAGCTAAGACAGAAGTGGATACCTTGTTCTAAAGCAGGTTTAACTTTCTGTGTTGTTTTAGGCCATTGTGAAACCCCTCATCTGAAATAATGTCCCAGATACTGTTTCTAGTTCCTCTTAAGATATTTAATACTACTTAGTTAGGGTTGCCAGATAAAATATAGTTAAATTGGAATTTCAGATAAACAAGAGTTTTTAATACAAGTGTGTCCTATGAAATATTTGGGATGTACTCATACTGAAAAATTGTTATTTTATGAAATTCAAATTTAACCACGTGTCCTGTATTTTTATTTGCTAAATCTAGAAACTTTATACCTAGTAACTGCACTGAAATCCTGAAAATTTAGAATAGAGTACCTTTTAAGAATGCATGTGTGGGCTTCCCTGGTGGCTCAGTGGTAAAGAATCCTCCTGACAATGCAGGAGACACGGGTTCGATCCCTAGTCCAAGAAGAGCCCACTTGCCATGGAAAAACTAAGCCCATGTGCCACAGCTACTGACCCTGTGCTCTGGAGCCTGCGAGCCACAACTACTGAGGTCATGTGCCAGAGCTGCTGAAGCCTGCACGGTCTAGAGACACTCTAGAGTGCTCCACAAGAGAAGCCACTGCAATGAGAAACCTATGCACCACAATAGAGAATAGCCCCTCTCTACTCACCACAACTAGAGAAAAGCCCCCATCAACCAAGACCCAGCACAGCCAGAATAAATAAATACATAAAAGGTTTTTTTTTTTAATGCATGTGACAAAGACCCTGAAATACAGTGTTCAAACGTGCACTAAAGCATCAACCTCCTCTTCCTCCTTAGTCAGCTCGGAAGGGATTTGTGTCCTTTTTCAACTTTCTTTCCCTAATTTGCCTCTGAAATGGCTTCTCTTCACTTGTGACAAGAGAATTAAGTTCTAGAGCAACTGGAAAAATTATTTGCTTTATTCCCAGAAGGAGGAAATTCAGAGTCAAAACCTGTCTTCCCTCCAAATTTTGTTGTTGACTCATAGACTGTTAGAAGCAGACCTCAGTTTCTTTATCTGTATAATGAAGGGTCTGAAATAAAATCATCTCTAAGATAGTGTCTCAGGCAGGAGCAGCAGCTGAGACCAATTTAGCACCATTGCAGCAGGCAGCTGCACCAAAGCTAAGGCCTGCGGAGAATCCTGCACTGGGGTGGCTGCCGTGGCTAGGCTCCAGGTAAACAAGCTGATTAAATCAGGTGCCCCTGTGAGAAGAACAGTCAGTGATGTTTGTTAGTGAAACAGATGGGTAACTGCTGAATAAATCTGCATAGAGCAAAGTGGTCACTTCAAAAAAGATGATCTGAAGAACCATATGCTTAAATTTTGTTTCCTTTCCTTTGTATTTAGTGACTTAAAAAAAGAAATATATCCAAATTATAAGAAGTTTTGGTGCCCATTTATTGCCCTAGGCTTGTATAACACAAAACATCTCAAAAAAGAAAACAACACTCAGGCTAAGAAAGATTCTCTATGCTGTATTACTTCCTCACCTTCTTTTATATGCCCTTTTCCCAATATAATTGTCTTGAGATCTTATGTCCTTTATATCCACCATCGCATACCCAACCTGTGTGTTACCCAAATCTAGGTCTCCAGATGCCTAAGCTTTGTGAAAGGAAATAGAGGGACTTTATGTCACCCTCCTTGGTCAGCTACCTCCACCCTTAGCACCTTTGGTGCACCCCGGGGACGTAAGTCGTAACTACGGCAGCCCTGACCTTAGCTCAGGTCTCAACTCCTGGTCCAGTCCTGCTTTTCCAAAGTGTGGGTTTCCCTGGTGGCTCAGATGGTAAATAATCCACCTGTGGAATGCGGGAGACCTGGGTCTTGGGTCCCTGGGTTGGGAAGATCCCCTGGAGGAGGGCATGGCAACCGGCTCCAGTATTCTTGTCCAGAGAATCCCATGGACAGAGGAGCCTGGCGGTCATGGGGTCGTGTCATGAGCTAAAGTTGCTCATGAAGCGTTGAGGTCAGTATCTCTAACATTTTTGCTGCCTCTCCCTCCCATAACCTTACATTGCTGATTGCTGAGCACACTAATCTCTATGCTGTGGTTATCCAGAATTGTTATTGTCTGACTGGAAATATCACATTTTGTTCTTTTCTTGAGGAAAAACTCGTTTGACAGGTTGCTGGATGAAAAGAAAGAAGAGGAGCAGAGTTAAGCCTTAGAACTTGCCTAGGACATAAAAATTCCTTCACTAACTTTTCTTCCTCATGTACTTAGTACTTAAATTTTCCAAACTTAAAAGATATCTGTATTAAAATATATGTTTCAATATATGTATTATATTTAAAAGGTATTATAATAATATATAATTTAATATATTTAACTGATATGTAATTTAATATATTTAATCAAAATTACATGAGTCAGGCACAGACATAGACTTGGCAGAACTATAGGGTCCAGAAACACAGCCTAGTACACTTGAGAATTTTGCAGCAAGGTAGCATTTTAACTCAGTAGGGGAATAAATGAAGTAAAAGATGGGTGGGACTACTCACTAGCACTTAAAAAAAATTTCATTGGCGTATAGTTGATTTACAACATGACTCTCCAGCATTTTGGAACAAAATGATATTGGGGGTATATCTTAATTTTTCTGCTAAAATTCATTCCAGGTAAAATGAAGATTTAAATATTAAAATATATGAAATCATAAAACAAATGAAAGAAACCAGAAGTGGAGAGGTTTCCTCAGCATGACATAGAATCTAAGAGACACACATTTGACCATATGAAAATGAAAAATGGTCTTGTATAGTAATCAAAAGGAAAGTCAAAAGACAAACTGAGCAAAATTTTTTCATCATTTTTGACAAAAAGCTAATTTCCTAATGTATAAATTTTAAAAACAGGAACCACAAGCTGGTAGAAAAGTGTACAAATGACAGGTTGGTAGTTTCCAAAGAAATACAAATGCATAAGAAAATTGATTGTTCTTAGTCGTAATTTGAGAAGTATAAGTTAAAGCAATTAAATATAATTGAAATACATTTTTACCCCTTGGATTGAAAAAGATGAAAAAGATTTATAATATCCCATGTTGGCTAGAGTAGGGAAAACTAACTTTCTGACCCTATCAGCAGGAGTACAAATTGTCATAACCTTTGAGGGTAAGTCAATCATTTATCAAAATTTGGAAGACCTTTCTCTTGGAGCCAACTATCGTGTACCCCACAGGCACACTGGCAGAAATGCCCCAGGACATATTGGTACTTTGTGTGCAAGGGAAGTTCACCCCAGCCTTGTTTGGAACTGTAGGAATGGAAAGCAGTGTAACAGTCAGTAGGATGTGGCTAAATCAAATATGATCACTTACTACAATGGAATGCTATGCAGTTGTTCACAAGGATGAGGGAAACATATTTACCTACATGAAATGATATTCTTAATGTTAAATGAAAAATAAAAAACCCTAGAATAATATGCCGAAAGTGAAAGTCGCTCAGTCGAGTCTGACTCTTTGTGGGTCGCCTGCCAGCCAGGTTCCTCTGTCCGTGGAATTCTGTAGGCCACAATACTGGAGCGGGTGGCCATTCAGCCATTCCTATCTCCAGGGGATCTTCTCAACCCAGGGACTGAACCCAGGTCTCCCACATTGAAGGCGGATTCTTTACCATCTGACCCACCAGGGAAACCCAGAATAATATTCTAGTGTAATCCATTTATGTGAAGAAAACATAGACATTACGTGTGATTACATGGACATGAGTGCACAGAAAATGTTTTAAAGACTACATGTCAAACTGACTTTCTTCATGGGAAATGGGAGTCTGGAGGAAGGGAGCTTTTTATTTTCTATACTTTTTTGTCTTGTCTTTGTAGTTTTTAAAATTAATGATAGAGTATGGAAAAAATGTACTATGTTCCTTAAATTTATCTGTGGATTCCTATATTTACATGCCCCTATTTTTAACCCTATCTTTAAAATTATTGTTCTATTTCTCAAAAAAACAAGCAAAAATACTCATTCCACCACTTAAAAAAACAGAGTTTTCTGTGGCCCACTAACCCATTTAGTGTTTGATAACTCACCTGGCCATGGTTCAAACCACACTAATAAAACCTTTTGAGGATCTTCCAGTGAGACACTGTTCTGAGAGAATGGCCTCCCATCTAGTTGATGATCTTCAAATATCTTTGGATAGAGATCCCAGAATAGAAGATTTTATAACTGGATTGATTGCTATAAGACTGTGTCACTATAAAAAAAAAAAAACCTTTGTTTAAACAACAGATACTGGGGTAAAGTGGAAACACCACGTGTTAGTTTTGCTTTAATTTTATATCTGGAATTGTCATTTCCTTCGTAAATAATTTGCCTAGTCTTTTCAATTTAACATGCCAGCACATTCAGCTGCCTCTTGGATTTTCCTTTTAAACAAGGAACAGGTGTATGAGAGAAAATATCTCAAGTGACTGTTTCAAACTGAGACTTTTGCCTTTTTGTCCAACAAATAGCTATACATCTTTCCGTGCATAGTTAATGTGAGTAACTATTCCCTCTTCTTTCTTGACCATCCTCTGTTTGTGTCCATATCTGCAATCAGAGACAGCAGTTGGGAACAGCCGTGGAGATGGAAATTGCCCAGATGCTGGAGGAGAATTCCAGGATCCTCAAGTTTGGATATCAGTTTACCAAGCAAGGACCACGAACAAGAGTGGCAGCTGCCATCACAAAGAATAATGACCTGGGTAATGCAGGCATAATATGTGCTGTTAGTAATTACAAGAGCGGGATGACCATTCATTTCTGCACTTCAGATATAACATCTCACAGATACCCATTCCACTGGCCTTTGGTGTCAGCCCTTCATCAGAAGTATATTATTACATGGTCATAGGAATCCACATTATCTCTACAGTGTTTACATTTTATCATGGCATTCTTTCAAGAGAAAATTTTTTTCCCAAGCAGCTTTTGATTTGTGTTTGGTTTCCTTTGTGTATTTATTTCCCCTTTACTTACTTCTTATGCGTAATCACCCTCTGTTGTTAATCTACACCGGAAAGTGGACACAGTGACATGGAAATTCCCAGTTCACTTATGTTTGACTCCTAACTGTGTTTTGTACTTGGGTTTAAGTATGGTTATGTCTGATACCTTGGTGATTTACATGTGAAATGACCTAATAGAGCTATGGTTTTTAATGGTTAAACTCAAAAGTAGCTTTTTCAGTTAGTCCCTCTTTCATCTTTCCTGCTACCCACTCTTTTGTGACTTATGTTAGAAAGAGGTGAGGAATGTCCTGGTAAACCACAGTGAAAAGAATGGCACCAATTGGGAAGGCTTGATCTGGGGATATCCTAGCCACCTGAAACAGTGTGGAAAGACCATCCAGGTACCAGCAGTCCACTTGGTAAGTAGCCTGCCAATAACAGGCTTCAGTCCTCAATAGAGGTACGGGGACAGAATGCCAGGCCTTAGAGAAACTGGACAAGGTGTCCCACCAAGTACATTGCTGACCTTGGGGAGGGTTCAGATGGTAGACAAAATGGAAGCTAAGGGTTAGAACTGTAAGAAGGCAGGTGAACGCTAGTGTGCAGTTCCCTGCCCACACGTGCTTACCCACAACCCTGAAGCCTAGCCAAGGTGCACTAAATGGCACCCAGAGGGTGGCTGGGCATATGGCAGTGCTTGCCTCCAAGGTGCAAAGGGTGAGGCACAGTGGGCAGCAAGTGGGAATGATTAGAGCAGCAGTCAGAAGATACCTGGGAAAACACGTAGGTCCTCATCTGAACAAAGAAAAATAGGCAAAACTGGAGGTTTAGAGTAAATGGAGAGGTGGTCCTGAGCTCAAGAGCAGCAGTCATGGGAATAGCTTTTGTCAGATTTTCTGCATCTGAGGCAGGAGCAGTCTGGATTGTGTAAAGTGAGGAGATGAGATAGGGCACAGGCCAGGGCACTTTTTTTTTTTTTTTTTTTTTTGGCCAAATCCAGAAAGATTAGAGCAGTCCTCTTCCTGTCCACCAGAGGAGCCTGCAGGTAGGGATGTGAAAGGGGGAGGAAGAAGGTTGTAGAAGTTGGGAAAGGCAGTCAGGCTAGCTCCTTTGTTACTAAGTACCAGATTACAGGGGGCTTCCCAGGTGGCTCAGTGGGTCAAGAATCTGCCTATGACACAGGAGATGTGGGTTCAATCCCTGGACTGAAAAGATCCCCTGGAGGAAGGCATGGCAATCCAATCCAATATTCTTGCCTGGAGAAACCCATGGACAGAGGAAACTGGAGGAACCTGGTGGGCTACAGTCCATAGAGTCGCAAAGAGGCTGAAGCGACTTGAGCACTCACACACTCACACCGGATTAAATGAACCTTAATCTCTGAGTTTGCTAGACACCTGAATAACACCTTGCTTGTTGTTGCTGTTTTGCTCAGTTGTGTCCGACTCTTTGCGACCCCATGGACTGTAGCCTGCCAGGCTCCTCTGTCCATGGAATTCTCCAGGCAAAAATATTGGAGTGGGTAGCCATCCCCTTCTTCAGCACACCTTCCTTGGAGGTTGCTATTTTGAAGTTTCCATTTAAAACAGGTTTAGAAACTTTAAACTTCTGTTTGCAGCTCCTCCTGGTCTTCAACTCAAAATCAGAATTGTAAATGTATCATCCTAGGGAATTAGTTTTAGCCAGTTGGTGACTGAGTTACACAGAAGCTGAGAAGATTCACTGTGGATAAGAAAACATGAGAGGTTCACTGTCCCGTGGGTTTGTTTCAGACTTCTACTCCGTTGAAATTGGAAAGCTCTAAGATTCAAGTTCCCAACTATCAGACATAGCTTTATTTAAATGTAAATTCCACAAAGCACTGGGCTATTCTACTATTTCCATGTGTTGCCATGGATAATTATTGAAATTTTTGATAACTGTCCTCAAGAGTGTGGGATTGCTGTTCTGTGCGATTATTGTTGTTTGTCTGAAATTTAAGGAATATTCCCTCTCCTTCATTTTGTCTTTTCAAACCTTTTTCTCTTTCTCATCTAGTTCGTAAAAAGCGAGTTGAAGGAGACCGAAGGTAAACTTCCACAAAAAGAGGCGAAGTTTCCCCACGGCAGCAATTTAAAAACAGAAGCTCTTCTCCTTCTTCACTGGGACCATTTTATCAAAGGTTGTTCCTTTCCATTAACCAAGCAACTAATAGTTTAACTGTTATTCTTTTTTAGGGCTACATATTTGTCTTGGATTTTTTAAACATATGCAACTGCTTTATTTGTCCCTGGACACCTCTGGCGACTTGCACCAATGGATTTATGCAGATCTTAGTCGGTGACAGCAATCAAAAATGACTTAACCATTTTCATATTGGGTTATCTTGCTTTCTTATGTAAACTTTTTTTTTTTTTAAACCATTGAAAGGAACTTAATATATAAACGTGTTTGTAACTGTGATTAAGATAGAGGCCTATCTCTGTTTACATGCATAGCTTTGAGTTAGGCTAAATACATCAGAAGTGTTCTGCTGAGCACATAAGAAGTTAGTATTGCCAATCTTTCACTGAGTGAGAAAATGTGACCAGCTTAGCACAAATTCTCCCTTAGTTCCAGAAAAGTCACTAAATGCAAATGCGCTGCTGGTTGAAGATCAGTGGTGTCATCCTCATAAAAAGAAGACAGCATTATAATACATAAACACAGCTTTAGCAAATAAGTATGAAATATTTATTCATCCACAAATATAGCTTTAAGCCAGACTCATGCGTAGCAAAATGAATTAGCTACTTTTACTGATTATTGCACATATATTTGATCTTTAACATCACTCTATGGATAACATTTTACAAAACTGTTTTAAAGTTTTCCAGCCATGATGGGAAATTTTTAAATTTTAGTAAGAGGAAAGCTTTTCACATAGTACATTCCTAAATAAAACAGTAATAATTGCACTTCAAGGTTATCTGTTACACAGGATTACATTATTTTGGCAGATTTTAGAAGCATTTATTGCTTTGTCTTTAGGGCAACAAGATCACAGGATGAGATATGAATGTTCAAGATAATTATATAGATTTTGTTCACATGGCATGATCCATCCAGATATTTGCAAACATCAGGAAAAAATATGAATTATTATTCATCCAGAGTTTGTCATCTCAAGGACAAAGCCTGTGAAAGTACAGCTAAGATGACTGCCTGATAGATGCTTGAATCTTTTCATCCAGCAGCCAAGAGTGTCATGTTAAGCTAAGGACATTTGTGACTGCAGCCTCTGGCACCAGCTCTTTGATAACTGTCAGTGCCTAAGGCTAGAATTAATCGCCCTCTGACATTGCCTTAGGCTCCTCTCCCTCCTCTTCCCCCTCCTTTCCTTCCAGTTCATTCTCTTTCTTCTCTGTAATTCTGAGCCTTGTAAAGGTGATGTCCTTTGTCTTGATGACACCTGGAGCTAAAGGAGTTGCTGACTCAGGCAGATAAATTCACTAAGTAATTGAGTGTTCCTGAGTTGCTTGATAGCAATAAAACAAATAAATGGGAAAGCATTTCATACATTATTCTAGTTAGTTTATAAAATACACAGAAACTGGAGAGAAAGTCCTTTCATTAGCCACAAAAGTCTGTTGGGTTTTTCTGTAATATCTTTTTGACCAACTTTTTTGACCTTTGAACAAACTTTTTGACCAACCCAATAAAATTAGATATTTACTTGTAAGTGCCCACATCTCTAGCTCTAAAATCTTTTGAAAAAAGAAGAAGAAGAAGAAAACAAAATAAAATCCTTTAAGATGTAAGAATATTTTATTATACTTTTTGAGGGAATAATGAGCAGAGCATATTGAATTTTGGAAATCACAAAGATTCTTTAGTTTTCTGCTAGATTTCCCTATCTATTAAAAAAAAAAAGTAGTAACTACTGTTTGATTTTTTTCTTTCCCTTTTACTCATTTAGGTGTGGTATGATAGAGCCAACTCATACAGGTTTCACCATTATTAAATTATCAAGAATCTTGGAAACTGGTTGCTAAGCACAACCATTATTAAAAATTAAATGGCATGCACTTATGATTAAATAATTATATCAAAAAAACAAAAGTAATACTCAAAAATACATTTTGCCATTTTCGTACTTTTGAGATTATTTGCACCTATTGTGTTTTGGGCAGAAATACTATATCATGGTATGGTATTATACATCTCTCCCCAACTTGCTAGTTCTTCCCAACTAAGAAGTTCCGTACTTTTGTTGGTAGTTTGAAATTGATCATGGCATGGAAATTGATAAATGTCTGATTCATGCCTCTACCATCAGCATAGCACTGGGTAAAATGTATACAGTTTTTCTTCTTTTTTTTTGTATACGTTTTGGTTACCATGTTGCCAAAGGGAAGAACAGTTCTGTTTCTTAGTTGTCTTTCTCCTTTCCCTTCAGATTTGTTGCAAATATATTCAAGTGCAGAGACCCTGACATGCCCCACTAAGTAAGGCTTTTTCCTTTCTGGTCTCATTTGCTCTCTTTCTTGCCTTCTCCCCTAAGAAATCTTGGATCCTACACAGAGTATTCCCTGCAGCCCCAAGATACTGTGGACCTGGGGCTAAAGCAGTTCTTGGCAAACCCTGACAGGAAGAAGGAAAAAGGTCAGGACTTGATAGTGACTGTGCTGCAGTTGTTGATAGTATTAAAGCAAAATAATGGGATATTGTCAAAATTTAGCACTGTTTTTAGCTTATAAAATAGTTAGGTCACATGTATATAGAATCTATTAAATCGAATATTATTAATCAACTTATCATTACCTGTGTTTTTGAAGTAGCTTTAAAGGTGGCATTTCCATGAGTATTCACATAACTATTAGAAGATAAACTTAAATTTAGAGGGCCTATATATCATTTAATTAACCTAGGACTTCATTTCCCCATCTCCACAGTGTTTGTAAGTAGAAGTTCCTTCATGATCCTGAGCATGGTTAATCCCTTACTATCCATCATGGTGGAGCATAATGTATATACAATATATTTATACATATGCATTTTGTCAAATATTATGTCAAGATATTTGGCAGCATCTGGACAATTGATTGAAGGGAGGTCATCTTTCTCCAGACCACCTCCTTTCCCCTGTTAGACTTGTACAGCCCCAACCTAAGTGTAAAATCATTCACCTGGACTTACAGGCTTCTGTCATCAACAGCCATCCCAGCATATGTGGAAGATAACTTTTAGGAGATATTCTGGAAGTCTAGAGAGATCGTGTCATTAGTCCAGCACATCTCCCCATCTGCCAGAAGTGTGTAGTGAAAGCTGCTTTATCCTCATCAGCACAATTAAATCCCTGCCTTTCATCTTAGTAGGGCATAATGTAAATAAATGTCATGTGAGTGTGTGTGTATTGCCAAATATCTACCTGGGTATTTGGCTGCATCTGGACCACTGATTGAAGGGAGATATCTCTCCCCAGCCCGATTTCCCTTGTTCTTTTTAGAGCTGCTTTAGGCCCAGGTTAAATATGAAATCCCTCCCTAGAAATTGCAGCTTAGGTCACCAACCACCAAATTTCATAGCACTATGGAAGATAACTCTTAGGGAAGCCTGGAAATCATTTCATTGTTCCAGCATCAAATCTCTCAATGTGCCTAAAGTGTATGAGTGAAAGTGCTTTCATCTCCGTCAACATGCTTAGGCCCCTTCCTTCCATTTTTGTAGGATATATTGTATATAAATATTTTGTACATTAAAGATTGCCAAATACTATAAAGGAGGTATTTGGCCAAAGCTGGACTCCTGATTGAAGGGAGATGCTGTCTCCCAGTCTCTCTCCCCTCTCCTCTCTTAGAGTTGATGCGGGCCTAGGTTAGGTAGAGAATCGCTAACCTGGAGGCGCTCGTGCAACTCACCCATCTTAAAGCACGCAGTTCATCTTACAATACAAGCCCATCTCCATTTAAAAACTCACAAATTATCCCAATGCCTATACTCCTCAAAACAATTTCCATAAGGGAAGCCTGGCACATCAAATCAAAAGAACGGCTGCTTCCCTTCCAGACAGAAATGTGGCCCCTGGCAGGGCACCGGCCTTAAGGAAACCAGTGTGTTCTGAATAACTGCCATGAGAACATTTCGGTCAAACCTGAAACCGGTTTAAGCATCAACATGCTTTAAGTGTAAGACAGCCCTTTAAAAGTTCCAAGAGTTTGAGGATATTTTCCTTTTTTGTGGTCATGATGTACTTAGCCCTCTTCTAGGCACTGTGAAGGAGACAGGAAGTGTAAGATGATTATAATTTGACCTATGCTTCTGGGTTTTGGGGTAGAGTGCCCTTTTGGAAAGTAGATAGCATTTTTCAGCTCAAGTATTGATTGCATATGCAAAAGCTAGCAGGGAGCAGAGAGCTGTGAACACTGGGTTCTATGCAGTGTTACCTATCCCCAGGAGAACTGTTTCTGGAGTTCGGTTTGAAATCATGATTCTGTAGCTTCCTTCTTCTCTTCCACTAATGAAGCAACGATAGCTATATTCATTGTAATGAACAGAGAACTAAGAAAAATTTTAGCTTTGCCTTCCAGTAACAGTAACAGTTTCCCCTTATTGCTCCTAATTTAAAACATCCCTGCCACTCACTGTGCCGTCCTCAATACTCAAGGATGGAGACACATGCAAAGGAAAGGTGTGAGAATGCTTGGGAGCATCAGGCGTGCCCTCTGGATGAAAATCACATGATCAGGCCCCAGGTAACAAGCTGGAGAGAGAAAAGTACCCAGAACTTCAAGGATGTAGTCACCGTTCTTGCTCCCAACTCTAGGTCAGATCAAATTTTGTTTTGTGGTTCAGGAGTTTAGTAGTGTGGAGGGGCTAGGTGCTGTGGAGAAGGCAGATGGAAATTAATGTTTTTCATTTGCCTAAGGGTAGAAGCAAGCTCTGCTCAGCTTACCTCTTTATCCTCTGCCCATTAACAGCTATGATTAAACATTCAGAAGATGGATGAAGGAGGAGTGGCAAGGTCTGAATTTATAACCTGCCTGTGCTAGGAAGGTTGTACACATATCAGAGGTTATCCCAGTTCTGTGGTGCATCGTTGACCTGAAGGAGGGTGAAGGAGACTAGCCTTTTTCTGACATCTTCATGGTAGTCATTCTGAGCACATTGGCTCTGCTAGTTGGTGTGGTGGAAGGGCACCATACTAACAGATTTGGAGACTGACTCCTAATTCCATCACCAACACTTAGCAGGTATATGATCATGGGCAATTCATTCAATTGCCTGACAATTATAGACTATATAGGGGGAAGAGCACTGGATTTGGAGTCAAGACACTTGGACACTTGGCTCCATACTTTCTTAGCTGGGAGACTATGGGGCAAGTCACTCAGTCTCTCAAACCTAAGGTTCTTCAGTTATACTATAATGGGAATAATCTTCACTAACTACCTCACAGAGTTGTGGTGAGAATATAATCAGCTATTGGGATGAAAACACTATACTGGAAAGGGCTATACAAAAGTGGGAGATCATTTTTTATTATCTATTCACTACTCTTTTCCACTGCCTCTCGAATCTGTTTTCTTTTCTTCTAAGCAACAATTACATCTTTCACGTGTTTTTGAATATGGGGAATTGAAGCACGGGTATGATGTCGGGGACTGGAGTTATTTTACTTTCAGCATAGAGGTAGGAGAAGTGGTGGGTAGGTGCTGTGGGTGTTAGACATACCCGGGAAGTGTGTGTGTGTGGGGGAGCATTTTCCTGGGCCATTTTGACAGCACCCTGGGATGTGGTCAGGACCCTTGCAGAGAGCCTAAGGCTGGACACAAGGGGGAAACAAACAGTAATTAAGAATTGAGGGGAGGGTCTGGAGCACCGCTGCTCTCCAGTCAGCTCTGTCACTACCCAGGGGGTGGGTTCGGCTAAGGCTTAAGGTGTGATTGGAGGCCTAGGAAAGAGGACTGTCGTTAGGGCCCCAGCAGCTGTGTAACAGGCTTGAGCCCTAATAGCAAAGGGGAGAAAGTATCACTTGTGAGGTCAGCTCTCCCAGGCATCAGCTGCTTTGTTATCACCAGCAACCTTAGCCCTGATCAGTATTATTTTCTGCTAAGATATTGAAACATAGCCTCAAGGGACTTTCATAAGCACTGGGAGGCAGGGACTGTCTCATGAATCTTTGCATCTTCAGTAGCATCTAGTAAGGTGCCTTGTACATAATAGGTGCTTAATAAATGTTGCTTGAATTGAAATGTCCTCCAGCCCCATTAGAATCATGCTCCATTTGCCACCAAGTGATACTTTTGGAAAATAACACTGATTTCGATGTCAGCTCTGTGTGGCTTCCCTAGTGGCTCAGGCGGTAAAGAACCTGCCTGCAAAGCAGGAGACCTGGGTTTGATCCCTGGGTCGGGAAGATCCCCTGAGAAGGGAATGGCTGCCATTCCATTATTCTTGCCTGGAGAATTCCATGGACAGAGGAGCCTGGCGGGCTGTAGTCCATGGGGTCACAAAGAGTGAGATAATTGAGCAACTAACACTCTCACTTTTTTTCACTATGTCTGACTTCGGTCAGGTCTTTCATCGAATCTTCGTTTCCTTTATAAAACGAGTGAGTGGATTAGATGCTGTCTAAGGTCCCTTCCAGCTCCCAAATGTTACAATCCTGTGATTCCAAATGTTTCCGTCACCTGTGAACGTGGGTGCTCTATGTGGCTCCTTCTCTCCTCCGTAGGCTTTGCTCAGAGGAAGGGGTCTGAACATTCCACAGAGCTATTTCTTCTTCAGTGGTTTTTACTGGCTTCAGAATAGTTCTAGAGGAGCAGCCTTTTCAAAAAGGACATTTTAAAATATATTTTCTCCTCAAAATTAGTAGAGAAAGGAAGAAGGAAATGTAAAGAAACTGAGCGCAGTAAGCATGGCATGTTTTTCATAGACTTTTATTTAAAGATGGAGAGAGTCTGAGCACATAAAAGCCAATCGCACAGTACACCGTGCGACTGAGAGAAGCTTGTCCAGGATTAGCACTTTCCCATGGATAATCTAAATGTGGATAGATAAGAATTGGCCAGATGGCGAGATGGATAGAAGGCGTACTTTTAAAGGACATTTTATTTTAGTACCAAATTTTGCCAGTGACAATCTTTAGTTAAGGAAGAAATTCTTCAGAACTAAAATTCTCATCTCTGCCACTTTACTTTTTAAAAAACCCCATTATATTCATGGAATAATATTTATATTTTAATTAAAACTTTATCTTAATTCTGTTTCATTTATTTAAAGAAAATAAGAGCATTTCTCATTGCATTAAAAAATGTAAAATACTTGCATGCCACCAGTGTGTAATACTTTCCCAGTTCAGATGCTTGTAATATGTGACTTTATGTGTCTCTGTATTATTTTGAAGAGAACAAAGGAAATAATACTTTGTAAGCTGTTTAAACTTATAATGGCAATATTTATTTGGCTAAGTGGTTATTGGAAAATGCACATAGTTTCGTTTTTCACTTTGAAACTTTCCAATCAAAGGTAGATATTGATTATATTCATTAGGGAATTGAAGACTAATTTGCCTTTTAAACGTGAAATTGAACATTTTGTGGGAAATGTGTGAAAAAGCAAAATGTATGAAGCGTGAAGAACTTTTCCCATGATAATTAATAAGGATCCCAGGTGGCATAAATAGATGCAGTGTTTGACTCTTTGGAATTTGCCAGCCTGATCTGACACTAAGGTAAATGTATACTGTTTTAATTAATCAATATCCTTCTGCTTTTAAGAGATAATAATGTATTCATTTGTGTCTGGAATGAAATTTCCAAGTGAAAATGTACAGAACACTAGGAATTAATAAACTTTTCTTTTTAAAAATGAAAGCAAGGACTGATTTAATCTGGATAATTTTAAGACATCTGATCTTTTTAAAACAAATGGTTGGCACCGTGTTCTCATATTAGAAAAGTACATTTGCTAGAAAGGACCTTAGAGTGTCCCTATTACGAAGAAGATAAGAAGTAGACAGACAACCAGAAGTAGCCAGAGGAGAAAAAAGACACTATTATCAAAATGAAAACACACACACACACAACATTCAGCTAAACAGTTCACATTTGTTCCAATAAATGGGAACAAGAACACAGGTAACTCAAAGAGGTTAAGTGTTTTACCTTGATTTTTTTATATAAACTTTGGAATTGCTTTCTTTGTAAAGTATGCTGGAATTCAAAACAGAGAACACTAAAAATAATAAAGTTACATTGTAAAGGCTTGTCCTGGAAAAACAGGAAAACCTATTCTTTCTGCTGCCCTGTTGAACTGTGCTCAAACTCTTTGTCACTTGGACTGATGACAAAGCCCAAGAAGAAGCATAGAAGGCCTGTGTCGAGTTTCAGTATTTGCTGTCTCACACCTTTTCATGGTCAAGGAGGTATAGTAATTATTTGAAGAATTCTCTTTCAGTCTATGAAGCTGTAATGAATAGGCATTACAGGTGTGCACTTTGGGATCAGAATCTGACTTCTGTTAGTTGTGTGAGTTTCTGCAAATTACCCAGCCTCAGTTTCTTCACTTCTAAAATAAGAATCACAACCCAGCTTCCCATTAGGGCTATCATGAGGATGCACGTGTAAATATTTAGAGGAGTCCCTGGCATATAGAAGGCACTTAGATATTAGAAAAATTCTAATCTAAATAAGTATCCATGAATATTAACAACAATAAAGTTCTCCATCTTATGCTGACAGTGTTAGGAATTTAAGAAGGACTGACTCTTACTAGTTTTTGTGTTTTCATCGTCCATCCCCTTTCTGTCAGATAGGCTGTCCCCCATCACTCTATGAATCAAATATGAGTAAGATAGAGCTGACTCAGGAGTTACTCCTGACCCACCCCCTCACTTAGCTTTTTGTGAATCCCCTGACATTTCACCCTGCTTGCATTTGCCCTGCTTTCTGGGTGCTCTCCTTTGGATTTGGCAGTCTGGCCTCAGGAGTGACTCCTTGATTTTGGGTCAGTTGTATGCTATGCTTGATTTTGTTATGGACCACCTTCTCTTGGTTTGATCATACAACCTTTCTCTGGGGCTGTAGGAAGTGGTGCCCCACACCCTCTCTGCCCTGCTTCCAACTAACTTCTCAGTCCTACCAGTCAAGGAACACAATCAGATGCCCACAGCATCCTGCAAGTGTCCCACATATCTCAGGGCCTTCACAGGAACTAGGTGTATGTGTGCTTTAGTGAGACGGGCTACACTTAGGGCCCAACCAACCTAAGAAATGAGATGCTGTAGGAGAATCAGTGCATGACTCATAAGGTTTGGTGGTAGAGGTAGAAGCTGGGCAGAGATGGCAGAGCTCCAAACTGTAGACCACTGAACTTACTGGTCCTGAGCAACAGTTTAGAAAAGTGTATTATCCACTTTAATGGTTTGTAAGCACTTAGAAGTGAAGCAGTGATCTCTAAGAGGCAGCATGCTGCTACTGCTGCTGCTAAGTCGCTTCAATCGTGTCCGACTCTGTGCGACCCCATAGACAGCAGCCCACGAGGCTCCCCCGTCCCTGGGATTCTCCAGGCAAGAACTCTGGAGTGGGGTGCCATTTCCTTCTCCAATGCATGAAAGTGAAAGTGAAAATGAAGTCACTCAGTTGTGTCTGACTCTTTGCGACCCCATGGACTGCAGCCTACCAGGCTCCTCGGTCCATGGGATTTTCCAGGCAAGAGTACTGGAGTGGGGTGCCATTGCCTTCTCCAAAGAGGCAGCATAGGTTCACATAACATAAATGGTAGGAAATCATGAGAGTACCGTCCAAAGAACATACAGTGTTTAGATTTCATTGAGACATTTGAGAAAGTCTCACATTTAGATTGAATCTTTAGCTCATGGGCTCCAGGATAGACAAGGAATACTTTGACAGGTTCAAAACTATCTAGACAGGTCAAAGTCTATGCCTGTATCTAAACAGATAAAATTGAATAGAAACAACAGTACGGTTTTCTACTCTTAATCCAGAAACCAACTACAAAAGATAGAATGGAAAAAATGTGACTTAATTACCATCTGTGTGGATAAAGACTTTAGTGTTGACTAAAATCTTAACTGTGAGCAAGAAGTAGAATGTGTGTGCCTAAAAGTTAACTCTAGCTTAAGTGACTAGACAAGGAGTCCTGATATTTGGCCAAGAATCTGCTATTCGTCCTGGGCTTTGGGCCTCAGCTTTTGGAATGCCTACTTCACTATTATTTCCATCATCCTTGAACTTTGTCATGATTTGTGTTTATATGTTTTTAAATGTTATTCTTATATCTAATCAGTCAACAGTGTCACTGATAAGAACAAAGTATGTCATTTAGATTTGCTATTATTTTATGAATGTTCATTTTTAGATATAGGCAGGTATTCTAGATTTAATTTAGTGAAAAATCTCTTATTTGTTGCAGTTCTATCAATTGCAATATTGTTGCAATATTAAATTATATTGCTGATTGGCTAAGTAAAATCTGTAGTAATTCCTTTATTTTGTGTTAAACATCAATTAAAAAGAAATCAACTCAAAAATTATTAAGAACTTTCAAGCAGTTAAGTAGAGAAATAGGTTGACAGGTACTACAAATACAGACTGCATTAGCTAGATACCTTAGAAATAACAAGTATATCTTTTTTATTCAATAAATGTTTTTAAAATTTAAGTAATGATACAAGGAAGGATAAGAAGAGATTATATCATAACTCTATTCTTTGTGGAAATCTTTGGTGTACCTAGAACATATAATTTAAAACAAGAATTTAATTCTTACTTAGTTACATTTAGGACCTGGCTCTTGTTCATCTACTCACCTCAGCTGAAATATGACTCTCTCCAGTGACTGTACAAGTCTTACAGCTCACAGAGCTTGGAAATTATTATTCCTATGCTATGTTAAGCTTTACTATTTACACACTAATACTTTAAATAATATTAAAACAGTAAGTTAGATTTTGGCATCAGTTTTTAGGTTTGTGTATCCTAGAAATTTATTTTTTGATAGTGACATTTGTGAGCAACTTTGGCTTTGGCTGAAAATTTGAATTAGCCCTTTGTCATCTGGCTGAAAGGTGGGTATATTTAGTGCACCTCCAGTAGAGGCACAATAGGATATAAAAATGTGAGGAATGGCAAAATTAATTCCAGCTGATGGCATTAGGGAAAGTTTGAGTGAGAAACAGGCATTTGAGATGCACAATGAAACATGAGGAAGCTTCTAACAAGCAGACATGGGGGTGCTAAGAAAGGATATTTCAAGCTAAAGGCTTAAATCCTTCCTTTAAAATCATACACACCAGCTATGGTGTCTGTCTTCTCTGATTCCTACCTCCCACTGCTTTAACCAACTCCAGGCTCCCAGGAATGAAATCTTTACCTTTTTTGTTACAACTTGATGTCTTCAGCTTAAGTTTTCTCTGCTGGCCTATAAAATACATTAAAAAAAATAAGCATATCAAGGAAACTATTTCCTAAAGAAAATTTTTGATAACAAGAAAATTGCTGCTGGCATTAATTTGCAAATGATGATTCAGTGCAACGGGCTTTATGAGTTACTCTGGCTGGAAATTTAAAGATAACACTAATTAGGCTTGTAATACATTAAGTAAAGTTACTGTGTCACTTTATCAATCACTTTCACTCTCACTAAACCCTGAAAACAGGAAGTGTACTCTGTTCCTTACTCAAATATTTTACCTAACAGCCTCAGATTTGTTCTCTTCTGTACGTTAAACTTAATGAAAGTGAAAGTGAAAGTTAAGTCGCTCAGTGGTGTCTGACTCTTTACGACCCGTGGACTGTAGCCCACCAGGCTTCTCTGTCTATGGGATTCTCCAGGCAAGAATACTGGAGTGGGTTGCCATTTCCTAATAGTGGAGTGGGTTGCCATTTCCTTCTCCAGGGGATCATTCCCAACCCAGGGATAGAACCCAGGTCTCCCGCATTAGAGGCAAATGCTTTAACCTCTGAGTCACCAGGGTCTCCCGCATTAGAGGCGAATGCTTTAACCTCTGAGTCACCAGGGAAGCCCCAAACTCCCCCATGCATTTAGCCCCACTTCAAGTAATTGAAGTAACTTTGAAACTTAATGAAAGTTACTTCAATTACTTGAAGTGGGGCTAAATGCATGGGGGAGGGGTGCCACACCACTTCTATTTCAGAGGCTTGCCTTTCATGGACTAGGCACTGCAGTAGTCAGGTTTGCTAGATCAGTCTATAGTAACAAACAAACCTGACTCTCGTGTACTTCCTGCTTACATTACATGTCAACACTTGCTTTTGGCCAAAGCTCTGATTCCATGTGACCTGTTCTAAAACCCAGGCAGAAGGACAAGACTTGATCTGAGACATGCCATCCTCCTGGTAGAAGGAAAGAGTAAGCACACGGGTGGAAATAACACTCTTATAGCATCCACCCAAAGATGTCTTATTGTTACTTCCACTCATTTTACCGGCCAAAGCAAATTCATAAGTTTTGCAATGATGATATGAAAACATTCGTGTGAAGAAAGAAGGAAAAGAAACCTGAACATATATACAGGGAGGCACTCCAAATCATATAAGAGTGGGTAAAGCAGTCCTTACAGGAGAGCAAATAATTGGGAACAATATTGAAATCTGCCATTTAGTTAGATTATTTAGTCAGATTAACCTTTTAGTTAGATTACCCTTTCCACTTAATTATGTAAATATAATTTTCAGGTTTTGCCTTTTTTTTTTCTCTTCCACAATTGTGCTTTTCAGACTGTAAGCTAATAATGGCAACTCATAAAGCATAGTCCTTTAAAAAGAAAGTTCTGTCTCCATTTCAGGATGAGTTTCACTGGATCTTGCCTGTGGAGCCAAATCCTCTCACAGCTGGTGTTTATGGCTGCATCAGAACCTTGACTGGTCTTTACCATGAACTCTGTATTTCTGTGTCCCACTCATGTGCAGGAGGGGGAGGGAAGGTTATTTATTTCATGTATTTATTGAATACCTACTATATGTCAGGCGTTGTTGCAGATGCTAGGGAGAGAGGGGTAAATGATGTGAACTGGAGCTTACATTAGTATATCAAGCAAGATGTTAGGTAGCAACAGGGTGCTAAGAAGACAAAGTAAAGGAGAGAAAGGGTAAGATGATCAGAGAAGACATTTCAGAGGTGACATTTGAACAGAACCTTCATGAAAATGAGGGCATGAGCCAGGAGTATTTGGGAGGAATACATTCTGCAGTATACTGGAAAGAACTTGAAGTGACTGGAGCAGAGAGAAAGAGTGTGTGTATGGTAGGAAATAAAATAATCACGTAAGGACTGGTGGGGGTGGTAACTTTGGATTGTATTGGAAATATTTTGGGAAGCCCTAAGTGGTTTGGAGCAGGGGGTGACATGATCTCATTTGTTTTAAAAAGACCCATTCTGGCACTTGTATAGAGAAATAGATTATAGTTAGAGAGAGAAAGCAATGAGGAAGATTCTGGGTTTTGTTTTGCTTTTACAGTTTTATCCAATACTCAAATGTTATTCTTAATGCCTCTGGCCCCATTTGTGATATTTAATGTATGTGGGTTTAGGAGATTCATATTTGTCAGCCTTGTCATTATAATATGATAACACTTGTCTGAAGAAAGGAAAAGAATCCATCACCAAATCACTTTATTTTCAAAAGATGAAGGCATTTGTTAGGGACAAGTTAAAGAGCTAAAAAAGAAAATATATTTAGTGTATGCCTAATACCAAAGGAAATGGCAACTTACTCCAGTCTTGCCTGGAGAATCCCATGGATGGAGGAGCTTGGTGGGCTACAGTCCACGGGTCGCAAAGAGTCGGACATGACTGAGCGACTTCACTTTCACTTTCAATACCCTGTATTGGAAGGTCAGGGAGGAAATGTGTCATTTTTAAATCAGTCAGATACTGAATTAAAAGCCCTCTCTGCCTAAAGAGTAAAGCAGAAGAAGCCGTATTACTGCAAAGTCCTTAAAATAAACCATATCTGGATAACCCTGCTCCCTTGCTTTTTCAGACACTCTGGTTTGTCAGTTTTTCCTGAGGTGTAGCATGAACTCACAAGAGACTTTCTGGTTAGCCACAATACCTATATATTAACTTACAATGAAATCTAGAACTATCAAATGAATCCAGATATTCAGCTCTTCCAGTAAGAGCATCATCTTCCTGGACTGTATTAGAAAAAATTTTAATGTACGTTAGATGTGGTCACAGCAAGGAAATCCAACCAGTCTATCCTAAAGGAAATCAGTCCTGAATGTTCATTGGAAGGACTGATGTTGACGCTGAAACTCCAATACTTTGGCCACCTGATTCGAAGAGCTGACTCATTTGAAAAGACCCCAGTGCTGGAAAAGATTGAAGGCATGAGGAGAAGGGGACGACAGAGGATAAGATGGTTGGACGGCATCACTGACTCAATGGACATGAGTTTGAGTAAGCCTTGGGAGTTGGTGATGGACAGGGAGGCCTGGTGTGCTGCAGTCCATGGGGTCGCAAAGAGTTGGACCCGACTGAGCGACTGAACTGAACTGAACTAAGATGTAGTCACAGATTATTTTAAAGAATTTGATGAAATTTAGGAGACAATCTGATCAACGGTGGAAAGCATGCTAGAATTTGAGTCAGGCTACCTGGACCACCTGACCTGCCTCTTGAGAAATCTGTATGCAGGTCAGGAAGCAGCAGTTAGAACTGGACATGGAACAACAGACTGGTTCCAAATAGGAAAAGGAATACGTCAAGGCTGTATATTGTCACCATGCTTATTTAACTTCTATGCAGAGTACATCATGAGAAACACTGGACTGGAAGAAACACAGCTGGAATCAAGATTGCCGGGAGAAATATCAATAACCTCAAATATGCAGATGACACCACCCTTATGGTAGAAAGTGAAGAGGAACTTAAAAGCCTCTTGTTGAAAGTGAAAGAGGAGAGTGAAAAAGTTGGCTTAAAGCTCAACATTCAGAAAACTAAGATAATGGCATCCGGTCCCACCACTTCATGGGAAATAGATGGGGAAACAGTGGAAACTTCATGGCTGACTTTATTGGGGGGGGGGCTCCAAAATCACTGCAGATGGTGATTGCAGCCATGAAATTAAAAGATACTTATTCCTTGGAAGGAAAGTTATGACCAACCTCGACAGCATATTAAAAAGCAGAGCCATTACTTTGCCAACAAAGGTCCGTCTAGTCAAGGCTATGGTTTTTCCAATGGTCATGTATGGATGTGAGAGTTGGACTGTAAAGAAAGCTGAGCACTGAAGAATTGATGCTTTTGAACTGTGGTGTTGGAGAATAGTCTTGAGAGTCCCTTGGACTGCAAGGAGATCCAACCAGTCCATTCTAAAGATCAGTCCTGGGTGTTCTTTGGAAGGACTGATGTTGAAGCTGAAACTCCAGTACTTTGGGCACCTCATGCAGAGCTGACTCATTTGAAAAGACCCTGATTCTGGGAAGGATTGAGGGGAGGAGAAGAAGGGGACGACAGAGGATGAGATGGTTGGATGGCATCACCGACTCGATGGACATAGGTTTGGGTGGACTCCGGGAGTTGGTGATGGACAGGGAGGCCTGGCGTGCTGCGGTTCATGGGGTCGCAAAAAGTCGGACACGAGTGAGCGACTGAACTGAACTGATACTGGGTGTAGCTGGAATGTATCTCAAGCAGGCACTTCAGTCCTCTATCTGGATGCATTATTTTTTTTTTTAAAGAAGGCGTATCAAAGTGGAGCTTGCTCCGAGGAATGGTTTATTCCTGAAGGGCAGACAAGGAAAATTACCGGCGAGTGATTAATGAATACAAGGTCATGGCTATTTCCTCTCCTCAGAGCACAGGACAAAAAAGGCAGCCATTTCATAGGCCACCGGGGAGCTGTCTTCTAAAGTATTCCTGCTGTTTCCCTCCTCACCTCCAGAGTGCCCACCTGCCCCAGCTCCTGGCTAAGCAGCTCTTCTATTTTTTTCTCCCACTGACATCAGTTCAGTTCCACTGCCTGGCGTACAGTTTGTAGCTAAAATGCGAGGTCGCGATGGGGCTGAAACTGATCTCTGCAACATCATCCCTGGTTTCATACTTAAGGAACTCACTAGGGTCACTATGCCCTTGAGACGACATCTCCTTATTTATGTCTCTCTCGTGTCTTGACCTTTGTTTCCTTTTCTATCAGTTTTTCACAAAAAATTTAGAGGACTCAAAGTCGTGTCCTCACATTAGCAACCAAGCATACAAGTCCTGTCTTGAGTTCCTCTTGACTAAAAGTCTAAGTAGAAAAGGAAATCTATACTAATAAGCCTTTAGCTTCTGTTTATAGCTCCCAAAGGGTCCAAGGTAGATAATTCCACGAGCAGAGGACGTTTCCTCGGGCTGATGTTAAGTCTTGGTATTCGCAGCCTGTTTCAGCGTTCACCAAATAGAAAATACCAGGGTTTCGCCGAGTCGCGCCCTCCTCGCTCGGACTACAACTCCCAGGATGCCTCCTCGACCTGGGAGTGCGCACGCGCGTCTGGGGGCGGAGTGGGAACCCGCGCCGTCGAGTCGGGGGAACGCCTGCGGGTGGATCCGACCACTCCCTGGGAGGCGGACGCCGGCGGACCGGCGGGTACTGGGAACCGAGCGGCAGGCAGTCCCCGCAGGTTTGTGAAGGAGGTCGGTGGCCGCGGCGGACGCCAGTCAGGTAAGCCCAGCCCGGTGCTTTCCAGGAAGGCCGTCTGCGGGCGCGGGCAGGGAGTCGCACCGGCCATGGTGGCTGAGGCGGGAGAGGTTGCTGCTTTCCAGCCGCCCGGCTTGCGATCTCCTTCCCTACGGATCCCACTCGGGGGGCGAGGGGACGCTGGGGGCTGCTTCAGAGCTGACGGGCCAGGGTAGCAGCCGTGGGACGTGCTGGGGCGTCGCCCGCGGTGGAGGCGCGCGAACCCCGAGTTGCTGATGAATCACTCGGGGGCCCGGCCTCGCGGGGTTCGGGACCGGCCCCTTCCCCGCCGGGCTGGAGCTCGCGCGGGCCGCTGTCGTGAGAGCTCGAGGTGCCTGCCCCTTCCCCCTCGCCGGGCTGTAGCTCGGGGGACTAGCGTCTAAAGTTTTTTTCACCAAGACTCCTTCAAAGATTTCTGCTTGGTGAAAGCTGGAAAGAAAAAAAAAAAAAAAAAAAAGCAGGGCACACCCTTTCCTTTTTGATTGAAATCTGGCTTGTCTTGTGTTCCCCGTTTTGATCTATTTGCTCTTAGAATAAGTTCCTGGCTCCCATGCAGGACAGCTGGATCCGGCTGTGAAGTTTGTACGTTGGTTTGTTTTGAGGACGTGACTGGGTCGTTATATTTTTGCTTACAGAAATTGGGGTGTTACCTCTGCAAGCTTGCATTCTCATTACAAACAAATGAGAACAGACATGGGTTTGTTTTTTTTTGTTTGAGGTTTTTTTTATGTTTAGTTAAGAATCGCATTTCCAACTTGCCCTTGGCTTCTCTTAAAACCAAAAGTCATCTGGTAATGAACATTGCAGTAAAACGTAATCCCAGGAGGTCGTACTTGAACAGGAAATAAGCCTGTGGAGATTTAAGCTAGTTATGTGCGGTCTCCCTTGGTTTGTAACATTTTCATGCACCTCGTGTTTCTTTTTTCTGAGAATTCCTTCAGATTAATTTTTCAGATTAAATTGATTAATTAATTGGCCTGTCCAAAAATATATTAGGCTTAGAAAAATAATTTTCTTCAACCTCATTTACCTTTGTTAGTCTCTCCTTCCTAGTCCTAGGCACCTTTTAAAAGTTTTATTTATTTGCTTGTTCTGGATCTTCATTGCCTCAGGCAGGCTTTCTCTAGTTGTGGCCACCGGGGCTGGGGGGGCTGTTATTCTTGCTTGGGTGGGAGGACTTCTCATTTCGGTGACACAGGTTAAAAGGCCAAGCAACTTTGCAGCACACAGGCTCAGTATTTGTGGCTCTCAGGCTTAGTTGCACACCGCCTGTGGAATTTTACCCTATCAGGGATCGAACCCGTTTCCCCTGCCTTGGGAGACGGACTCTCATCCACTGTATCACCAGGGAAGTCCTTTGGCACCTTTTTTTTTAAAAACCGTCTCACTTCTTTAAGAGCCAAAGTTATTTTATTAGAATACTTAGAATCACTTACACATTTCTAGGAAATGAAGAAAAAGGGAAAATGTCAGATGCAGTATATTTTGGCTTGTTTAGCTTGCTTGCTTTCAAAGCTCTCAGGATTTCTAGTTTGCTCATCTTTAAAATGAGGTTGTTCGGCCAGATGACCCCAAGATTATCAGCCCTGAATACCTGACTTTAAAAATTCATTTTATTCATTCAGGAAACATTGGGCACACCTGTCATTCCAAGCCCTTGTACTAGGCCTGAAGGAACAAAAATAGTTCTTTAGGATGTCACTGACCTAATGCTCAATTTGTGTATGTGTTGTTATGACTAATTCCAAAGTTTTGTGGTATATCTTCCAGGTCAAATTACTCTGCAATGAATAACTTCACCTAAAGCTAAATACTTACAGGTCAAATCCAGTTACAGTGCTCAGGTTCCTCTAATCAGATTTTTCAACTTTCAGCTGCTGGTTTATTTAAATGAAACACAGATTCATCACAACAGAAAGGACTTGAATGGGGTAGAGTGGCTCTTTTCACCATAAATTACCCAGTGTCTGGTAGGTTTGAAGTGGGGCTTTTGTATCTTCTGGTCAGATAGGGAGTACTGTAGTTGCCTTGGGAGATGACACTTTGAATATGAAGGGCTGAGAGATGTTTTAGGGTGTTTATAATGACAGTTGAAAGACCAGTGCTAATAGCTGTGATATAAGATGCATAGCAATGGCTTTTTCCAACTCTCTTTCACTATTAAAAAAATAATAATAATCCTTCTTTCTAACAAAAATAATTTTCTTCACAAGGTTTCTCCCTTTCTTTTTTCTCTCTTGCTCCTTCCCTTCTCCTTTCTCTTTGTTGTATTCTCTCTTTTTTTCCCATCTCTCCTCCTCTTTCACCCTCACATGTTTTCACTCACATTAATTAGGTAATTCACTGATTCAACATGTGTTTTGCCCCCACTTGTACAAGACCCTATCTTAGGCTTCTGGTGAATACAGACATAGAAGATATTTTTTTTTGTCTGAGAGTCTGCTGTCTCCGAGATTAGGCATGTGTACTTGTTTATAGTTCAGAGCACTGTAAGCTTGTCTGTAGGGAATAAAAACATGCTGTAGGATTTCAGAAGGAGAGATCTTCAACAGTCATGGGAGTAGGTAACAAATGAAGTCATCTTTTTCCCACTAAGTGATCATCTGCATTCCCCTAGGCTATACTCTCTATACTGTTTGAATGTATTTATGATATATCTACATAGAATAGAGTGCAACTTCATAAGTTTATTTATTTGGAACCTGGAGTGAGGTGGCTTTATGAAAATCAGTTAGATCCGAGCACTGTCCTGTGGAGGGTAAGAGGTGGTGAAGATGGAAACAGACCTGGATAGAGGCACAGAGGAGGACTCAGTGATAACAGTAGAAAAGGTCTCAGTGAGTTTTAGGTGTCTGTGTGATGTACACTGCTGTTGTTATTTAGGATCTGTTATCTTTTAAAGATCAAATTACCTGGCAAATTATTCTTCATGCTTTTCAGTTGTCCTTAAATTTAAACATACATGACTCTGTCTTGACTGAAGTAGTTGAGAGCCTTATTCTTTGGGTTTTAATAGTTGCCATGCTGCCTTTTCCTTTCTCAGTTTTATTTCAGACCCTCTAAAATGACAACTATAAAATCATATTAGAAAACAAAATTTTACTGAACTTCTCACAGTCCATTAGGCATGTATTGAAATTTGTGAATAGTCAAAGTTGATTTGACATTAATGAAACCAGAACATGAACACATATACTTTTGATCTATATACCTATAGGCATCTGTAATCCATTAGGTGGTTTACAATAAGGAAGGAATAGAGAGGTGAATAGCAAGTAATTGAACATGTGTGTGGTATTCCAAAATTTCATTTGAAACAAAATTATTAACTGCTATCTTGAAGCAGAGTACTACATTATATATATATATATTTTTTACTGAGGTATAATTCACATTCTATGGAATGCACACATCTTCAATATCCAGTTCAAGGAGTTCTGTCCATTTTATACACTGTAACTTCTACTAACGAGATAGAACATATTTTTATCACCATAGAAAGTACCCTCATGCCCCTTTCCAGCCGTTTCCTTTACACATTCTCCAAAGCCCACCACTTTCTTACTCCCTGTTTCTGACGCCATAGGTTTGTTTCGCCTAGTCTTGGACTGGACATAAATGGTAACATAATGTTTCTGAGATTTGTCAGTGTTGTGTGTATCAGTGGTAGGTTGTATCAGTGGTTTCTCTTTTACTGATGGATAGTATTCCATTGTATGAATATACTCCAGTTTGTGTATCTCATTTCCTCTTGATGGATATTTGGGCTATTTCTAGATGTGAGTTGTTAGGAGTAAAGTTGTTATGAACATTTTATGAGTCTTGTGTGGATAAGTGTTTTATTTCTCTTTATAAGTTCCTAAGAGTGGACTTACTGAGTCATAGGGTAAGATGTACATTTAATTTTATTAAAAAGTTGCCAAACAGGTCTCCAGAGTGGTTTATGTGAGTTCTAGTTGCCAAATTTTAATTTTAAATGTCGCCAAATTTTAGTGTCATCAGCTCTTTTTATTTTAGTCATACTAAAGGATATAAAATGGTACCTCACTATGCTTTTAATTTGCTTTTTTTTTTTTTGATGATTAAGGATGTTGAGTGCTTTGCATGCTTGCATGCTCAGTGTGTCTGATTCTTTGCCACCCCCTGGACTTAGCCCACCAGTCTCCTCTGTCCATGGTATTTCCCAGGCAAGAATACTAGAATGGGTTGCCATTTCCTCTTCCAGGGGATTTTCCTGACCCAGGGATAGAACCGAGTCTCTAGCATTGCAGGCAGATGCTTTACCCTCTGAGCCACCAGGGAAGCCCCAAGGCTGCTCAGTATTGTGTTAACATAGAAAGCATTCAGTGGGGTCAAGGAATGGTCCTGAGGCCAGCCATCTTTTCGGGGTGAGGAAAGCCAATTTAGCCTTTATAAAGTCAGAGGATCTGCATGTACACATAACTGGTTTTGATACTCTTACCAGTGAGTTCCCCTGTTTAAGTTACATGATTGGTCTGTTAATTTCTATACTCTCTTCTGTGGAAGAAAGCAGGAAGGCACCTGCCTTTGTTAAGCACGCACGGGCACACACACACACACACACACACACACGTGTATAAGGCTCCCTGGTGGCTCATATGGTGAAGAATCTGCCTGGAACGCAGGAGACCCAGGTTCAGTCCCTTGGTCGGGAAGATCCCCTGGAGAAGGGAATGGCAACTCACTCCATTATTCTTGCCTGGAAATTCCCATGAATAGAGGGGCCTGGTGGGCTACAGTCCACGGGTCGGACACAACTGAGCGACTGACGCACATGTATATACACATAGACATATATGTATATATAACTCATGCATTTTAGTTTTCATCTTTCTGCTACACTACTTCAGTCCAATCCTTTTTGCCATACAGTTCCTGAATTTGTCTTGAAACTATTTCTAAGGTTGGTTCTTTTTTCTTGGTTATAGGATTATCAGATTTTATTGACTGATAACGCAATACAGTAACATTTTAAAAAGAACATCACCTTAATCATATTACTGTAATATAACTATTTTGTTTTTTCTCATTTCCTTCCAGGCTTTGTTCATCCACATACATAATTTTGTATGGTTGAAATCATAGTGCACATGTCCTTTTCTGTGGTAACCAGTGGACACCGTGTTCTGTATGTGGGTCACCCTTGTTAGTAAAGACAAATAAAGCTGGAGATGGAGATGAGACCACTAAGGGACTTAGCAGTGGGGAATCTTGAAACTAAAGCTTGATTGAAATTGAAGATAGTTGAAATTTTCGAAGATAGGGTTACCCTTCCATGGAAATGCAAGACAACTTGGTTTCCTTATTCTTTTTTTTTAATATATAACAGCTTCATTGAAATATAATTCACATATACAGTTCACATGAGGCAAAGAACCGACTTATAGGAAAAGAACCTGAAGATAGGAAAGATTGAAGGCAGAAGAAGGGGACAACAGAGGATGAGATGGTTGGATGGCATCACTAATTCAGTGGACATGAGTTTGGGCAGATACTAAAGCACTGGGAAGCCTGGTGTCCAGGAGGTCGAAAAGAGTCAGACACGACTGAGCAACTGAACAACAACAGCATACAGTTCACTCATTTAAAGTGTAAAAGACAGTGGATTTCAGTATATTCATAGAGTTGGGTAACCGTCACCACATTCATTTTAGAACGTTCTCATCACATCAAAAAGTAACCCTATGCCCATTAGTAGTCACTACCCACTTCCTCCCAACCCCCCTAGCCATAGGTAACTGTTGCACTTTCTGTCTATGAATTTGCCTGTTCTGGACATTTCATATAAATGGAACGGGCCTCGTCCGTTGACGGACCTCTTTTGCCCTTATACTCTTTCTTTTTTTCCCTCTTTTTGCTTGTTTTCTATTTGTTATTTCACCCTTTTAATAATTCACTTTGAGAATTGTACCACAGGCTAGGTTCCTCCACAGACGTGCACCCTTTTTGACCTGTAGAGAGAGACACTCCCTCGGGTATGTGTGCTCAAATACTTACACCTACTGTTTGAGGGAGGAACACAAACACACCAAGACACACTTAAAATCTAAGGTAATTGATACACGGAGATTACTTTTTAAAAGTAACAGTTTCATATCTGGACACATCTAAGCACTAATATCACTACAAGCACGCACATGTGAACATAATTCCTGAGGCGCATGTGAGAAAACGGATGAAAATATGGTAAGCTGGGAGGGAGGCATGAGTGGACAAGAGTGAATGAGAACTGATGGCAAGTTGAGTTTATTTCAAGTATATTCTCCTGGTGTTAAAACACTTCCTGAAACTTTCAATCTGTTAAATCAGTAGCAATCATCTGATGTTTGTATTATTTAATATGTACCAATGTATTGGCTCAGAGGTTAAAGCATCTGCCTCCAATGTGGGAGACTCAGGTTTGAATCCTGGGTCGGGAAGATCCCCTGGAGAAGGAAATGGCAACCCACTCCAGTATTCTTGACTGGAGAATCCCGTGGACGGAGGAGCCTGGTAGGCTACAGTCCACGGGGTTGAAAAGAGTCGGACACTTTCACTTTCATAGACTTGCAGGTGAGATTGTTGTAGTTAGCTTAGATTTGATATAACCGCGGGATTTATTTTTGTTCATGGTGGGTGATTATTAACCCAAGTTGGTATTCTTAAAGAACTCTTCTTCCCCACCCCCCCCACCCCCCACCTTTGTCATAATGGCCTCTGGGCTGATTTGCTTGGTTTGAAGGTGGGATTGGAGGGGTGGTTGGGATGGAGGAGTGGGCAAGTAGGGAAGCAAGATTATTATGATTAGGAAAAATCAGTAAAGGATTATTTAAAAGTCTACCCCCTCCATTTGTTTGTCCCAAGGAACTACAGTATCTTAGAGAAGATGGTAGAACCATACACCGAAATGGACCTTGGCGGATTTACACATTTTTATCTCTGCCAAGTCCTCTGTGCAGCTACACCTGCTTTTGCTTTGCCACTTTTGAGCCCCTGTTAGTCCTCTTTGTCAAAGAGTCTCACTTCCTATTCTCCCCTAAGACATCATTTGCTCTCCACCAGGGTACAGTTCTTGTCACTGCATTCAGCTTCTTAGTTAGCCTTCCCATCTGCCATTTCCTCTTGTCTATCTTTTCCCACTGCTAAATAGGAGTTCTGGCTTATAACTCCTTCTGAGTCAGATTGTAGGGGTGCCTCTTAAAGAAATGTTTGAACTGGTCCCTGAAAGAACAGATCTCAAGATGAGCAGAGGGTGAAAGGACATTTCAGGTGTAATGAGCAGTGTTATCTGAGGGCTGGAGGCAGAAGAGCAGGGAACCATGTTTACTTTGTTGCTATAATACAGAGTATGTGAGGATCACATCTTCCCCTTTAAGTTTCTTCCTTTCCTTTCCCTGGTTCCCTTCTCATCCTCCTCCCTTCCCTTTTTAACATGTACTTTGATCTTCTAGCTTCAAATATAGCTCCGCCCTGCTATCTGGATACAGGATTCTTCCCTGATCACCCACAGTGATCTCTGAACTTCTGTAGCACTAATTGCTGGTACCATTCTTTTGTCAGTTATTTATATATTGCCTTGATTTAAAAAACAACACACAAACACACAAAAGCTTTATGTGCATGTCTCATTTTCCCAAAACAGAGTTTATCAATCAGGGTTCTTAGGTCTCAGAACACTACCCGCTTAAGCTAGCTTACTCGAAGGTATGGCAGAAAGGCTGGGAGTTATAGTGGGTGTTACCCAGTTAAGGCGCCTGAGCTCCTTGCACCGAACTACAGCTGGAACCCAGAGCAGGCACTTGGAAAGCCCCTGTCCTTCCTCCCTCTGAACAGTTTGCATGGGCTCTCTTCAGCTTCTTTCTGTGCCTCCACTCCATTCCAGAGCAGTAATTTGGATTTTTAAAAATACCGTCTGTCTTTGTAGCTGAGTCTTGGTGCCCTCTTAAATCTTACACCTGGGGCAAATGTCCCAGCCCTGCTCCATCCCCTCCTGACTTTCTCTGTTTTCCTTTGGCTTCTGCTTCCCCCTTAGCTTCAGCTTAATTTGTGACTTTGGCTTGCTATGAGGCTGCCTCCAGACTAGACTGGGATACATGATCTCTCAATTTAGGTTTTGTTTCTCAGCTTTTCAGATTCCTGAAGATGGATTTGATCTGTCTTTCTTAGGCTGGGGTATTCCCTGTATGAACATCTGTGAGGAAGGAGGCATTGTTATGGCTGTGTGCTTCATAAGGCCTGAGGTAAGGGAGGTCTCAGGTTTAGGCTTGGTCATCCCCAACCATGCTTACGTTGGTTCAGGAGGTCATTGTGTTTTTGTATCTGCACTTCATCTGGCAGATTGACAACTAAAAAGTAGGTGTGTCTCTTTAGATCAGTTTATTGCTATGACTTCTGGCCTGGAAAATCCCATGGACGGAGGAACCTAGTAGGCTACAGTCCGTGGGGTTGCAAGAGTCGGACACGACTGAGCAACTTCACTTTCCACTTTCTGACCATTAGAATTAACTTGGGGGCATAACAGGCAAATCAGAGCAATATTTTTAATATTAAAAATAAATTACCGAAGTTTGGTTTATCATCACTTGAAAGATTTCTCATTTTAGAGCAAATTAACTATTTTTTAAACATTTTTGAAATGTATTTCCTAGTTCAGAAGGAATAGAGGAGTAGAATATTGATAATCAATTAAATAAAAAGTGATAATAAGTTGACTCATTGGGAAAGACTCTGATGCTAGAAGGGATTGGGGGCAGGAGGAGAAGGGGACGACAGAGGTTGAGATGCTGGATGGCATCACCAACTCGATGGACATGAGTTTGGGTGAACTCCAGGAGTTGGTGATGGGCAGGGAGGCCTAGTGTGCTGCAATTCATGGGGTCGCAAAGAGTCAGACACGACTGAGCGACTGAACTGAATAAGTTTTTACTTTAAAAATACCATCAGTACTGACTCTTCCGCCAGCCCTGTTAGGACTGGTAAAATCAGGTACCCCCATCATTGATCTCAAATCTTACTGAGTCCCACTCCCTTCTAATTTTGTTATACATTTAGTATCTGCTATGCTGCAAGCCCTGTACTGAGCTGATAATATAAAAATAAGTGCCTGCCCTTAAAAGACTCTTGGCCTATGAAGAAAATAAATATTAAGCAACTGATTATGAGATATATGTTGATAGAAGTGTAGGCTGAGTGGTGACTTAACATCTCTCTTGTACTGCTTTCTTTGTACATTTGTCATCTCTCACTTTTTTATAATCTTTTTTTAGTCTTCATTGCTCTCACCCAGAATTTTCAATTAATTACTTGGATTATATGGATCTCAGTATGATATCTCATTTACCTAGCATGAACTAATGAAGGTGTTCCTTTAAAGTGAACTTTGAAGATAATGACTTTATTAGCCAAACTTTATCGAACATTTGCTCTATGTCAAGAACTGTTTTGATTTAGATGTATTCATTTGATGAATTAATGTATCAGCTGCCTGAAATAGATACTGTTGTTATTCTCATTTTACAGATGAGAAAACAGAGACAAAAGGTCACTCACTAGCTTGCCCAAGTTTGCAAAGTGAACTATCTGTAAGAAGACTAAGTTCTTCTTAAAAATCTATTTTAAATGTCATTTTTGGTAAAATGCATTATAAAGCTCTTCCTGGTCTTAAATTCTTTTAAGATGATTTGGAGGATATAGAATTCAGAGTTCATGGTGTTCAGCTGAACATGCATATACTTGTGCATCAGGTATTATTCTGTGCTACTGATTTGCCTTCTGAGGTTGTTGGCAGTTTGGGGGTAGTTATATTAAATTTGTTCCACACTTTTCTCTTTGCCTCCAGCTGTGGCTTCTTGTTGCCAATTACTGCTGTTTCAGCAACTTGCTTCTGTTAGTATGTGGTGTGTAGTGACATAAAAGTAAAAACATGGTAGAAAGTATTTTATAAAGGCAGCATGATAGAGTGTAAAAAACGGATTTTAGGGTCAGGTTCAAATCTCACATCTCATTGTTGAGAAACAAGTTATGTATCCTTGAACAGACTCTTTATCCTGAGCCTCAGTTTCATCATCTATGAAATGGGGATAGCAATATTTTAAATATTTTGCTATGAGGAGATGTATTTGTGAAAGTAGCTGACACATAACAGGTATGCAAATAAAAATCATTCCTTTATTTTTCTCTTCATTATGTTGGAGTATGACATATGGCCTCTTTGTTAATCTGAGAACTCAGATTAATGAAAGAAATTTGTTTCTAAGATGTAAGAAAGATATAGACAGTCTTATTCTAACTCTTAAAAATTTTAGTTTATAGTTGGCATCATAAGTGTCCATTTGAATATTATCCTAAACTCCTGTTTTGGGTCTTATACTAAGCTCTTAGAAACCTCCTCCCCTTTTCTGCATTAAATTAAGTTGCCTTTACTCCTTTCTATGTGGCTTTCTTGATTTCCTTTGTTTGCTGTTAAAGGAAGAATGTCCCTTAGCCCTTTATAAAAGAACGTATGCCAAGGCGGACATTATGACTGTGGGGACAGTAAACCAAGCTTCTTGACCAATAGCAATGATTTCTAAGAGTTCCTTTCTTTCATCACTTCTGCTTTTTTCCAACTATCAACAGTCTTAAATATTAGTTTTTCTTTCCACCCCACCCCTTCCATTTCTCCTTTCTCCAAAACTATCCCCACTAGCTGAACAGTTCTATTTCATTAGTTTTATATGGTTTGGTTTTTATTGTATGTATATGTATTTCTCAAAGACTGTATTTTGATAATTTTTATTATTTATTGGAAGCTCTACTATCGTAATATGATGAAAATTTTCGGCTTTTGCACCAAAGGTTTTGTGCCTTCTGTCTTGAAATTCCAATAAAAATCTGTGGTACCCTCTCCTTACAGGACTGTTAGATGCTTCACCCCAAGCAAGCACTCCAGCTCAAGTCACCCCAAAGTTTTTTGAACAGTTTTACTGAAGCACAATTTATGTATCATAAAATTTATCTGCTTTAAGTGTACAATTCAGTAACAGGAAATAACTTTCTCTTCTCAAAAAATATTGAGTGCTGTCTTTAGTCTATAGGAGGATAGTCATCTTGGCCTTCTCCCTTTTTGTTCCTGCACTTGTGGTGGGCTGTGTGATCTTGCTCCTGGTTGCCAAGTGGTTACTTGCATGTCTCCATCTGTTGGTCATTGCTTCAGTTATTCACTTGGGATACCATAGTATCTCATTAACAGTGACGTTCTCTATGCTTGGGACACAAAGTCAAAGTGTTATGATAGTGCTGTTTTCTTGAAGAATGGCTCCTTTTTGGCATTAAGCGAGGGATTCTTTCCTCTTAGGCATTCCTCATTCTTTCCTGTTAGGTATTCTTCACCTGATGAGAATTATACCCTAATTCCTACCCCGTGAGACATCAAGACATGTTATGTAAATTGTAGGCATGTGCCTCTCCAAACATAACAGCTTGTCTATGTTAGTCTGAAAATTAATTGCTATGGCAAAGCTTGGTGTGTCCCTGGTCTCCTGAAACTGATTAGGGTAAAATGAGTGGCATCCCTAAAAGTCACACATGTGCTATTTCTCCAGTGTAATGTATGAAATACTTCACCATGTAGGAGTAAGGCACAGTCCAAGGGGAGCACGCGTTCACAGACACTTAATGAAAGTGCTGGGGCTAAGTGGTGTGGTGCATCTTGAGCGTTGCTAACCTTCAGAGTGGAAGAGAGGCCCAGCAGGCTGGGAGGAGCTAGGAAAGGCTTTGAGGAAGAGGGACTTGAGCGAAGCTTTGAAGGGTATGCAAGTTTGGGTACGATGGAGAAGTGAAATTTCGCACTGGGGTAGGGAGGATTGTTGAAGAGAGGTGCAGTCCATTTGGGGCAACAAATGAGGCACAGATGTAAAGGTGAACTTTAGGATATTTGTGTGACCTTGAGCCAGCTTGATTAGAGCTGAAGATTCCTAATAATCCTTAGTTAAAAAGTAGAAAGGTAGAGTTTTAGCAAAATCACCCAAGAAACTGTCAAAATACAAACCATTAACAAATAAAAATTAATTCTAAGCAAACAAGTGTAATGTAGAGGCACTGTTTCAGGAAGCGTAGTTGGGTGACTATGATCAAGATCGTTAGAGCAGGAAAGCAAAAGCTTACGTCAGGCGAGGAGTTCATTTGTCCTTAGGAAAGAGGGCTTGGTAAAGCATTGTTTTCACTTCCCCTCTTTATGTGACTCCAGAAATTTTCCTAGGTACTGGAACCATTCCTGGGAAGAGGCAGAGTCCAGAAACAGAAGTCTTTAAAGGCCTGCACAGAACTTTGGAAAAGCTAAAGTGATTTCTCTTGATGTTTCCTTAGAGAAAAACACCCCAAAACTGGCCCCTTCCCAGTTTGAGTTTTAATTATATAGGCCCTTTGGTCCTAAGCTTCTGGAGCTTTGGAGAATTGATAATTATATATCTCTTTAAATGATTTTTACCATTGGTCTCATAAATTGTTAGGTTTTCCTCTTAATGTTCTGAAATTCTTTTAATAGTACTCTCTAATGAAACTTTTTGTTATGGCATGCATAAACTCAGAGGCAATATTTGTCACTGTTTTTCATACACAACTGCAAAGTATAATGAATGATTTATTTGTTATTTAAATTAAAAATTACATGTGCGTGATACAGAACTCAAAAGGGGCCGCTGGAGATCTAGTGCATACTCTCCCTGTTTCTTTAGTTCTCTAATTTGTCTCTGGTTCTTATGAGCCCTTCCAGAGTTGGTCCCAAGGCCCGTATTTTTAAAACTTGAGTGATCCTAGGGATCATTTGTTTACCATTAGTATTTTTTGTAGTAATAGAGAAAAGTGGCAGATTTGAGGAATGGACATGGATGAATTAATGGGCTTGAGTGACTCCTCTAAAATTTCTTAGACTATCACCTTATGAAACTAAAGCATTTATGAAGCCTGTTTCCCAAACACCTCTTTCCTAGATTCTAAATCTGTTTTCCCAGTCTGTTTTCCTTGTTCTAAAGTCTTTTCCCTAATATCTTCTAGTACTGTCCTATTTTTGAGTGTCTTGGTTTTAAATTTTAATTGAAATAGAGACAGAAGTTACTTGTAAATTTATTTAAAAAAAAATGAAATAACAAGGCAGAAGTGCATATGCTGCTTTATACTTCATTTTTACTATATTAATAAAATTTGTATTTAATTTTGTGATTAAAATTCTTTTGCATTATTCTTATGATTTATTATGTATTGGGAATTCATGTTTTCATAGAACCAGTTCTAATTTTATTATGGGAAAATAGGAAATGATCTGTAGAAATTTGCTTTATTTGGCAGCTTTCCAAGAAAGCATTTATTAATATGGTCATTCCACTTTAACTTCTTCTCTAGTGCATAACAACATAGGCCCATGTTTGACTTCGTTATTTACTTTTTTTGTTGTCTAATCTGTTCTTGTTTTCCAAGTCACTTTCCTAAAGTGTTTCACTTTATGGTTTTTGAGCTTACCTAGCGTGATTCAGCGCTCATATTTTCCCTTTCTACTTATACATTGTTCATCTTGACAGCGATAAGAGCAAGTTACAATTTTTCCCCCCAAGTTTAGGTTAGTGTTCCTTTAAGATCACAGACAGTAGAGCTGGCAGAGACCTGAGGGCATTGGAGTTGGGAATGAAGTTAATGGGCCTCACCCCTTTGCCACTTCTCTTCAGTTGTTAGTGGCTGCCTGAAGATTGAGGCAGAGTTTATGCTGACTGGGAGAAGGCTGTTTGATTTGCTGTGTCTGGACCTGGAGGAGTCTGTTGTCAGAACTAAGACATATTTTGGTTATTCCTCATCTAGCCTGAAAAACTGAGAAGGGAAGTAACTTGCTCAAAGTCACAGAGCCCTGAAGTCCATGGATCTACTGACCTCCAATGTTTGGAACTAAATGCTAAGCTTTTTCTCCCCAAGAATTGTGGATTTCTTTCTGTATTTTTTGGTTTGTGTGTTTTTTTCCCTCCTTGAGGGATAAGTGGATTCTATTAAGTATTGGGTTGGCCAAAAAGTTCGCTTATTTTTTCCATACCATGGCTCTAGTTGTGCTTGGTGGTCTTTAACTTCATTTAAGACAGTTTTGTTAGATTGTATTGTGACAGCTGTTATTATCAGTGTGGCATTTAAAAAAAAGAAAAAATAGGTCAGTTTTTATGTAGCCATTTTAATATTGAAGGTGGAAGGAAAAAAGCATTTTCAGCATATTATGCTATATTATTTCAAGAAAGGTAAAAACACAATTAAAATGGGAAAAAAGATTTGTACAGCGTATGGAGAAAGTACTATGATTGAACATGTCAAAAGTGGTTTGCAAAGTGTCATGGTGGAAATTTCTTACTGAACAGTGCTCCAGTCAGTTGACATTGATAGTGATCAAATAGAACAGTCAACATTATACCATGTGGGAGATAGCCAACATACTCAAATCATCCAAATCAAGTATCGAGAATCATTTGCACCAGCTTGGTTATGTTTATTGGTGGTTATGTTAATGGTTTTCACATAAGTTAAGTGAAAACCTTGATTGTATTTCTGCATGTGATTCTCTAAAACATAATGAGAATGTTCTGTTGTTAAAACAAATTGTGATGGCGATGAAAACTGGATACTGTACAATAATGTGGAACAGACAGATCGTGGGGAAGTGCAGTGAACCACCACCAACCACACCAGAGACCGGTCTTCATCTAAAGAAGTTGATATTGTGTACGTGGTGGAATTGGAAGGGAGTCCTCTATTATGAGCTCCTTCTGAAAAACCAAACAATTCGTTCCAACAAGTACTGCTCCCAGTTAGACCACCTGAAAGCAGCACTCTATGAGAAGTGTCCAGAATTAGTCAACAGAAAACCCAAAATCTTCTGTCAAGATAACAGAAGATTGCTTGTTTCTTTCATGACTAGGCAAACACTATTGCAGCTTGGCCGGGAAGTTCTGATTCGTTTGTTCTCTTCACCAGACGTTGTACCTTCAGATTCCATTTATTTTGGTCTTGACCATGTTTTCTAAATGGAAGAAAATTCAGTTCTCTGGAAGACTGTAAAAAGTGCCTGGAACAGTTCTTTGCTCAAAAAGATAAAATGTTTTAGAAAGATGGAATTACGAAGTTCCTTGAAAAATGACAGAAGGTAGTGAAACAAAATGGTGAATATGTTGTTCAATGAGGTTCTTGGTGAAAATGAAAAATGTATCTTATTTTTACTTAAAAACCCAAGGAACTTTTTTGCTAACCCAGTACTCCAATTTGTCATAGTCTGTTGTATCTTCAGGAAAGACTCAGAAGTTTTCATCATGCAGTTTAGAAATAAAATTTTCCTCATTCTAGGAAAGAAAGGGGACTTGAGTTATAGTCTAGCTAAAACTGAGAACTTTCTTTTCACTTATTTTTAAGACTGAAAAGTTTTCCTATTAAACTTTTAAAACTTGCTATCTTATCCTTGTTACAATCCAACCAGACCTCCCCTCCAAAAAAGGCAGGGGAAAGTAGAATTTTATTAGAAAGAATGAATTTTATTAGAGATTGTTGGTTCAAAACAAAATCTGGTCTGGAAGGATTAAAACACTAGCACATTTATCACCTGTACTAGTTGACATTTTGGGCAAGATTGTGCATTATTTTGTAATTATAGATACAAACTTCACAGTACACAACACAGATAACAATAGTAGCTGTATTCTGTGTGTATGTTAGGGATATGAGCTTATTTTGATGACTTAGGTTAGTTCTAATAATTCCTTAGAGCACTTTGTCCCATGTTTTACCAAAACCTTCACTTTTTTAAGTCTCGCAAATGCTGGGACAGCTTTCACACAAAGTATTTTGATGCCTTATTAAAAATGTTAATCGGCAGGTCTGCAAGTATTGCTAGCAACACTTATGTACATCTTCATATAGTCATTTTGTTGAGAATAATGGATTTCTCCCAGGATAGTTTCCTCATTCGGAAGTATATTTTTCTATAGAAACACATATTCAGTTAAACAGTGAACGTTGCACTTCTTAATCCTTTTCTGTGGCACAATTATTGATACATAGCATTGCTGTAGGATAGGGTTGTACATACCCGTGGATGTTAAAAGGGAGTGGAGAAGGAGAAGTGAAGAGACATCCCAGTGTTGGGTTCATTCTAATGTACCACCTGGGCTGTACTCTTATGATGGAAAGTGGTAAGAGAGGGTCTGAGGGAGAATCAGATTTACTCTCACTGTGTGCCCCGCTTGCTGGTCACCACATTGGCATATTGAGAGAGCTCAGCAGTGTATCTGAAGAAAACTTTACAGTGTTGAGTATGAATCTGCATTTATCATTAAATCTGCAGTTGAATATTATGGTCTCTATGCCCTATTTTTGCCATGTCTTTGATTCTTATGATCTTTAGATTTCAGTTTGACAAATGTTATATATTAATATATATACATGGAATCTACAAAAATGGTTCAGATGAACCTATTTGCAGGGCAGGAATGGAGATGCAGAGGTGAAGAAAAGACATGTGGACACAGCAGGGGAAGGAAAGGGTAGGGCAAATTTGGAGATTATCATTGACATATATACACTACCATGTGTAAAATAGCTAGCTAGTGGGAAGATGCTATATAGCACAGGGAGCTCAACTCACTGCTCTATGATGACCTAGCAAGGTGGGATGTTGGGTGGGGTGGGAGGGAGGCTCAAGAGGGAGGAGATATATGTATACATATTGCTGATTCACTTTGTTGTACAGCAAAAACTGATACTACATTGTAAAGCAATTATACTCAATAATAAATTTTTTAAAAAATCTAGTTCGATATACAAGCAGCTCATGCAGCTCAATATCAGAAAAATAAATGACCCAATCAAAAAATGGGCCAAAGAACTAAACAGACATTTCTCCAAAGAAGACATACAGATGGCTAACAAACACATGAAAAGATGCTCAACATCACTCATCAGAGAAATGCAAATCAAAGCCACAATGAGATACCATCTCATGCCAGTCAGAATGGCTGCTATCCAAAAGTATACAAACAATGAATGCTGGAGAGTGTGCTGGAGAAAAGCACCCTCTTACACTGTTGATGTGAATTTAAGCTAGTACAGCCACTATGCAGAACAGTGTGGAAATTCCTTAAAAAACTGGAAATAGAACTGCCATACGACCCAGCAGTCCCACTGCTGAGCATACAAACCAAAGAAACCAGAATTGAAAGAAACATGTGCATCCCAATGTTCACTGCAGCACTGTTTACAGTAGCTAGGACATGGAAGCAACCTAGATGTCTATCAGCAGACGAATGGATAAGAAAGCTTTGGTACATATTTACAATGGAATATTACTCAACTATTAAGAAAAATGCATTTGAATCAGTTCTCGTGAGGTGGATGAAACTGGAGCCTATTACACAGAGTGAAGTAATAAGTCAGAAAGAAAAACTCCAATATAGTATATTAATGCATATATATGTAATTTAAAAAGATAGTAATGAAGACCCTATATGTGAGATACCAAAAGATATACAGATGTAAAGAACAGACTTTTGGACTGTATGGGAGAAGGCAAGGGTGGAATGCTTTGAGAATAGTATTCAAACATGTATATTACCATATGTGAAATAGATCATCAGTCCAAGTTCGATGCATGAAACAGGGCACTCAAAGCCGGTGCACTGGGACAACCCAGAGGGATGGGATGGGGAGGGAGGTGGGAGGGGGGTTTGGGATGGGGGACACATGTACACCTGTGACTGATTCATGTCAATGATGGCAAAAACTACCACAATATTGTAAAGTAATTAGCCTCCAATTCAAATAAATAAATAAATTTTAAAAAAATTCCAGTTTGAGAAACATAAAATGGGGAGAGAGAATAGCAATCTGTTTATGGAATTATCTGAAATTCTTTTCCTTTCATTCTCATGATCCTTTTCCTCTCCCTATATCCTACCTGCTTACATCCAGTGTCTCCCTTCTCCTGGACAGCACATTAAGTGTAATTGGCGCTTAATAAATGTATACAAATACGTTTACTGATTTGAAGATGGGGAAATTGGTAAGGCTGAAAAGGAGTTTTTCAGAATGAAGGAAAAAATCTGATCTGAAGCCCAGGAAATTCAAAAGGGTGAGACTGAGGAAAGATGTTGCTGTTCACCTTTTGCTCACTGCATAAAATTCAACTTGATCTCAGCATGATTTCTTTTAGATCTAGCCTAGTTTATTTTAGGATTTAGTATCTAGTTCATTGCTTACTAACTCGGTGTATTAAGAAAATTCTTGCAAGAGGAAGAATGAGTCATAGCAATACTTCCCTTGGGAGAGAGAGAGAGAAAACTCTCAGTCTCTCCATTGTATACTTGGAGTGGATGCAGCATTTTGACTGATGGCTGAGCACTGATAAGCTTTTCCTGCAAGTCACCTCATATTTGGTTTTGCTCACAGTGTGACTGGTAGAAGGATCCTTTAGGTTAACCAACAGAGATAAAGAGCTCTGTAACCTTAATACCCTGAGAGACTTGTTTATGATGTCATTTCTATTTTAAGGTTTTTTTGAGTTTGCAGTAACTTTTAGAAAAGCTTGAACATTTCCTCGTTTACCCAGTCAGTTAAACAAACCAAAAAGAAGACTGGAAAACATGTGGTACTTATAAACTGGGTTTGCTAAGGGCGTGGTTGATGTGGCATTCATCCAAATAGAGTGGGTTCCTCTCTGACCTTGCCCTGGATCTCTGATGCTGCAACTACACCAAGAATAGAGAGGAGGTGGGCTACAACTGGGAGCTGGCTTCGCTACTTTGAACCATAAAAGGAAGTGGGGGTGCTCCCATGGGAGCCACAAGGTCTCTCAGTAGAGTCTTGTTGAAAGATTGTTTTTGAAGTGGTATGAATAACCTATGAAGTATTTCTCCTAATAGTCACAGAAATGACCTGGTTGCTTTTGCCCTTAAGGGCACACTGGGTAACCTGCTTCCAGTTAAATCTCTTTTTTGTTCTGGCCCTAACAAGTTTTTCTGGACTGCCCTCAGTCTCCAGACTTTATATTCTTTCCTTGTGTTTTGGGGGTGAGTCTATAGACCTCATTAAAAAAAAAATCAAGATAACATCAGTTACAATGGCAAGAAGGACAGAGCTGCTTAACTAATCTCATACTTAGTGAAGGTTGGTAAGTTTCCATGGAACTTTTACACAGAATAATCAACTACCATTTTCTCAAACTTCTGTGTGCTGAGCAACTTCCTCACTCAGATGTACCCACATCTGGGTCAACTGTAGCATCCTATGAATGCCACAAAAATCATTATTTAACACCCTGCCTTTTATGCTTCATGGTATAGAAGAGGCAGTGAACAGAATAGGAAGATTTAACATCCAATTATTTCCTTTAAAAAAGTCTTATTTACTACAAAAGTAATACACAGTATATACACATAAAATAAAACAGTTTTTATTTTTTAGAAGGTAAATATGGTATGCATAGTATTTTGGACACAGTGGTGTCCAAAGTACATTTTTTGGTTATACTGTTATCTAGAATCATAAGCTCATAAAAAGGAAATGACCTGTGAGACTTTTAAACTCTTACAGTTGAGGAATCTGCTGCACAGTATTCCTGACAGATATTCCTGTGCTTTAGCAAATGCCAGGAATAAAGGACTTTCTTTACTCCGGTCTTCTCCATCAAAGGGAATGTTCTTCAAAGCAACAGAGTTGAAACTCAGGGCTGACACTAAATAGGACAGATTTAGATGCTTTAAATGTTAGCGATAGCTTATTTTAAAATTGTTTCCAGGTTATTTTTGAAGCCAGGCCCAAACAAGAAAGAAAAAGGAATGTTGATTTGAATTTTTTTAACCAAAACATACTGAATCAGATACTTAACAAGTTTTGGATGGTGAACCATATTCAGTTCAAAAGACTATAATAGATATGTACCCAGAGAGAATATTTTGATCCTAAGTACTGTTATCTAATATGTATCAACATTGAAATACTTTTATTGGTTAAAAAGAAATGTGTAGTCATTAAATTTTCTTTAGCATAAAAGGATAAGACTACTAGCCAATAGTCAATACCTGAAACAAAAAGACAAACCTGAATTTAACACCTACTGTAATTAGAGAGAGAGCTGTGCTAGCTAAACACAGTGTCTCTGAGCAGAGGAGACCAATTTCTTATATATGGTTTTTGGAAAGAGTGGAATTATGGGACTGGCAATTGCTACACCATTGTGGTATGAGTATTCTAAACTGGTTGACTCAATTTGCATTCTGTTAGCAAATTATGCATATGAGTTGCTCCACATCCTTGCCAATATTTGATATTGTCATTCTTTTTTTTTATTTTTTTTATTTTTTATTTTTTTATTTTTTTTATTTTTTGGCATTTTTTTTTTAAATTTTATTTTTATTTTTATTTTTTTTTAATTTATTTATTTATTTTTAATTTTTACTTTACAGTACTTGGTATTGTCATTCTTTTTTGTTTTAGCTATGCTTGTAGGTATTTGTATTTTTATTTTCAAAAAGGCAAATTTTGAAGGAAAAAAAGCTAAAAATACAGAGTTAGCTCAATCAAATGTTAATTTTCCTATTAATTTTTAGCTTGATTTATTTGCTTCTTAGTAAATAAGCCTTGATTTATTTCTTAAACAACTTCTTAACTTATATTTGATCTAGGAAGAAACATCCTAAACAAAGCTACTATCCTTTAAAGGTAAGAAGTTAGTGTTTCAGTAATCCTGAGTGACTCCAGGTTGACTTAACGTGATTTTTGTAAGTTTACCCTTAGTCTTAAGATTAGATATGTTTGCTATCTTTTAGTTTTGGCCTGTGCCATGATGTATTCTCTGATGATGTAGCATTAAACAAAGCAAAGTCCTTGATGGACTATAGTTTAGGTTTTAGTGACAAGATATAGATAATACATAGCATGTTAGACAATAATATATAGAGAAATATAGGGTAAGAAAGTAGAGAATGCCTAGTACAGTAGTAGAGGAGCCTGTAAGAGTTGTTATTTTATAGACAGAGTTGTTATTTTATAGACAAAAAATGTTATTTTATGGACAGAGAACTCCTGTCAAATTAGTTGATATTTAAGCAGAGATTTTTTTCTTAATATATTTATTTTATTGAAGTATAGTTGACTTACAGTGTTTCAGGAACACAGCAAGGTGAATCAGTTACGCATATGCACGTATATTATTTTTCAGATTATTTTCCATTATAGGTTATTACAAGATATTGACTATAGTTCCGTGTGCAATACAGTACACTTTTGTTGCTTGTTAAGCAGAGATCTTAAAGAAGTGAAACAACAGGTCATTTAGCCATTTTAAGGAAGATTTTTCCAGGTAGAAGGAACATCAAGTGGAAAAGCCGTCAGGCAGGAGTACGCCTGGTTTGTTGGGGGAAGAACAAGAAGATAAATGTTGCTGAAGTGCTGTGAACAAAGTGAAGAATGGTTGGAGATGTGTTGGGGCTTGGGTTGGGGAAGCTGGGATGTTGTACAGCTGTGTGGACCATTGGAAAGCCATTTGGTTTTTATTCTGATTGAGATGAGATGACATTAGAAGATGTGAACAGCAGAGTTAATGGGATCCGGCCAATTCACACAAGAACCTATACACAAATGTTCATAGATACTTTATTTGTAATAGTCAAGAACTGTCTTTCAACATCTGAATGGTTACACTACAGAAAATACATACCATGGAATATAACTTTTAAAGTGAACTATTGATACAGAGCATCTTGGATGAATCTTTAGGAATTTATGCTTATGATAAAAGCCAGATCCCTAAGGTTGCATATTTTGTGAGTCTATGTATATAACCTTTTTTAAAATTACTTAATTTTAGAAATGGAGGGCATTTCTTAATTTTAGAAATGAAAGTGAAGTTGCTCAGTCATGTCCGACTCTTTGCAACCCCATGGGCTGTAGTCTATCAGGCTCCTCTGTCCATGGGATTTTCCAGGCAAGAGTGCTGGAGTGGGTTGCCATTTCCTTCTTCAGGGGACCTTCCCTACCCAGGAATCGAACCCGGGTCTCCCGCATTGCAGGCAGATGCTTTACCGTCTGAGCCACCAGGGAAGCCTTTAAATTACTTGATTTTAGAAATGGAGGGCATCAAATGTTGTTTGATAGAGTTAAAGAAGGAGATGGGTGTGGTTATAAAAGGACAACATGGGGAATCTTTGTGATGTTGAAACTATTCAGTATCTTGACTGTAGTGGTAGGCACACAAACCTAAAAGATAATAAAATTGTATGGAACATACTATACACATATGCCCAAATATGAGTATAAGTAAAACTGGGAAATCAGACTAAGATCAGTGGACTATGTCAGTGTTAGTATGTTCATTGTGATATACTATAGTTTTGCAAAATGTTCAGTTCAGTCGCTCAGTTGTGTCCGACTCTTTGCCACCCCCATGAACCGCAGCACGCCAGGCCTCCCTGTCCATCACCTACTCCCGGAGTCCACGCACACCCATGTCCATTGAACCTGTGCTGCCATCCAGCCATCTCATCCTCTGTTGTCCCCTTCTCCTCTTGCCCCCATTCCTTCCCAGCATCAGGGTCTTTTCAAATGAGTCAGTTCAGTTCAGTCACTCAGTCATGTCCAACTCTTTAAGAGGTGGCAAGAATACACGAAGAACTGTACAAAAAAGATCTTCACGACCTAGATAATCATGATGATGTGATCACTTATCTAGAGCCAGACATCTTGGAAAGTGAAGTCAAGTGGACCTTAGAAGCATCACTACGAACAAAGCTAGTGGAGGTGATGGAGTTCCAGTTGAGCTGTTTCAAATCCTGAAAGATGATGCTGTGAAAGTGCTGCACTCAATATGCCAGCAAATTGGGAAAACTCAGCAGTGGCCACAGGACTGGAAAAGGTCAGTTTTCATTCCAATTCCAAAGAAAGGCAATGCAAAAGAACGCTCAAGCTACCGCACAGTTGCACTCATCTCACATGCTAGTAAAGTAATGCTCAAAATTCTCCAAGCCAGACTTCAGCAATATGTGAACCGTGAACTCCCTGATGTTCATGCTGGTTTTAGAAAAGGCAGAGGAACCAGAGATCAAATTGCCAACATCCGCTGGATCATGGAAAAAGCAAGAGAGTTCCAGAAAAACATCTATTTCTGCTTTATTGACTATGCCAAAGCCTTTGACTGTGTGGATCACAATAAACTGTGGAAAATTCTGAAAGAGATGGGAATCCCAGACCACCTGACCTGCCTCTTGAGAAATATGTATGCAGGTCAGGAAGCAGCAGTTAGAACTGGACATGGAACAACAGACTGGTTCCAAATAGGAAAAGGAGTACGTCAAGGCTGTATATTGTCAAATGAGTCAGTTCTTCACCTCTCTGTTAGGCAGAGATCTTAAAGAAGTGAAACAACAGGTCATTTAGCCATTTTAAGGAAGATTTTTCCAGGTAGAAGGAACATCAAGTGGAAAAGCCGTCAGGCAGGAGTACGCCTGGTTTGTTGGGGGAAGAACAAGAAGATAAATGTTGCTGAAGTGCTGTGAACAAAGTGAAGAATGGTTGGAGATGTGTTGGGGCTTGGGTTGGGGGAGCTGGGATGTTGTACAGCTGTGTGGACCATTGGAAAGCCCAGGGACTCTCAAGAGTCTTCTCCAACACCACAGTTCAAAAAGCATCAATTCTTCTGCACTCAGCTTTCTTCACAGTCCAACTCTCGCATCCATACATGACCACTGGAAAAACCATAGCCTTGACTAGACGGACCTGTGTTGACAAAGTAATGTCTCTGCTTTAATGTGCTGTCTAGGTTGGTCCTAACTTTCCTTCCAAGGAGTAAGCGTCTTTTAATTTCATGGCTGCAATCACCATCTGCAGTGATTTTGGAGCCCAGAAAAATAAAGTCAGCCACTATTTCCCCATCTATTTGCCATGAAGTTACAGGACTGGATACCATGATCTTAGTTTTCTGAATGCTGAGCTTTAAGCCAACCTTTTCACTCTCCTCTTTCACTTTCATCAAGAGGCTCTCTAGTTCTTCTTCACTTTCTGCCAAAGGGTGGTGTCATCTGCGTATCTGAGGTTATTGATATTTTCCCCAGGAATCTTGATTCCAGCTTGTGCTTCCTCCAGCCCAGCATTTCTCATGATGTGCTTTACATATGTTATTATATGTATATAATATATTCATGTATGTATATGTATATAATATAATATATGTAGTAATATATACATATATTACTGTCAGAGAAGACTGGACAACATGTTCAAGGGATTCCTCTGTGTTGCTTCTTGAAACTGCATGTGAATCTATAAATATCTCAATAAAAACTTCAATTAAAAAGAATAAGGTACCTGTGGTACCTTTGCTGAAAACAGACTACAGGCTATATGGGCCTACAGGAGCCCCAGTTAGGAGAGGTTTGCAATAGCCCAGGAAACAGATAATGATGACTTAGACCAAAGTGGAAGCAGTGAAAATGGTAAGTCCATGATGTTTTAAAGATAGAGCCAAATGTTTGATGGATCAGATGCAGAGTGTGAGAGAAGTCCAAGTTAACTCCAAGATTTGTGAACTGAGTTGCTGTTTATTAAATGGTAAAATCATGGCTGGAGTAGTAGGTCTGGGGGGAAAAAATTAAGTCTGTTTGTATATTTGTGTTTGAGATATCTGTAAGCCATCCAAGTAGAAATGTTACATAGGTAGAAATTTTTAAGTCTGGAGTTTGGGAGAGAGGTCCAAATTGAAGTACAAATCCAGGAGTTGTCAGTATATGAAGTCACCTGGGGAGTAAGTATAGAAGAGAGGCTATCCAAAGAATTTAAGTCCTAGGAATGCTTCCTTGTTTAAAGGTAGGGAAGACGAGGAGAAACTAGCAAAGGAGAATGAGGTGAGGCAGCCAAGAGATATGAAGAGACCAAGAGAAAATAATGGCCCCATAGCCAAGTGAGAAAAGTGTTTTGGGATGAAAAGCCTGATCTCTTATCAGATGCTGCTTCAAGAAGTGACAGTTGGATTTGGCACCATGCAGGTTATTGCTGACAAGATCAATTTGGGTGGAGTAAGTGCTATGAATGAACACCAGATTGAAGAAGGTAGAATAAGAGGGCGGGAACTTGGGGTACCAAAACCAAATAGTTCTTTTGAGGAATTTTGCTATAAAGAGTCAAGAAATAGTTGAGAGGGAGATGTGAAGTGCCTGGAGGGGGATATAAAGTCAAAGGAATGCTTGTTTTTAATTTGGGAAGGTATGTTCCTATCTGTGTGCTGATAGGCATGATCCTCTTGAGAAAGGGCCAACTTAATGGAGTAATAAAGTATATATGCGCATGAATGGGATCTTGTCACAGACTATGGGATTGGCCTTAAATAAGAGTCTGAACAGCTTATGAAAACAAGAAGGAAAGTAGACTTATGGGTACACATTCAGGTCAGTTGGTAGACATAGCAGTGGGAACTTACGTATCCTTTTATGATTGCTTCAGTATTCCTAGTGAAATATTAAGGTGGAATCTTCATCTGAGAGTGATAGGTAAGAAATATTAAAGGTTTGAGGGAAAATGAGAAAGTAAAGAAAATAAGTAAAATAGTCATATTAGATTGTGAGAGAGTGACTGGACCAGGGAAATACAATGGGATTACCCACTAGTTTGATGTTAGTGGGATGATAAATATTAAATATGGTTAGTCAGTTTGTGTGGGTTTTTTTGTGCTTTATCTTCGAGTCTGGTACAGGTGAAGGGTAGGAAGAGTGTTTTAACCAGGATTGGGGTTTCGCTAAAAGAGTTCCCGAGAGAGATAGAAGATCAAAGAAATTGAGTTATGAAGGGATATAATTATTGGTAATGATTAGCATTAGGTTACAGCCATAGGACTGTAGAGCTAATATAGGTAGAGGACCAGACCCTCAGAAGAAAGTCAGGAAACTCAGACTGGGTGTTGGAAGAGTCAGCTGTGTGGATCTTGAAATCACAGTGATTGCTGTGTGCCAAATTCATGATCGCCTCTTCCTCAGCAGTTTGACAATAATTGTCAAAAATATTGGAGAGAAAATAAGTTAGGAACAGTAGTTGTGTAGTATTTTTTTAAAAAAATCATGGCAGATACTTGCTTGTTTCACTTTTTAGACTTGAGCTCTTTGCAAAAGATGATGCCAAAAATTGTATTAACAAAGTCATACCCTTTTTTGGGGGGAAGGGCGGGTATGGAGGAGCCATGCCACACAGCTTGCGGGATCTCATTTTCTGGACCAGGGATTGAACTTGGGCCACAGCAGGAAAAGCCCAGAATCCTAATCACTAAGCCACCAAGCCATAGCCAGCAGTTTTATTTAGTAATTTTTAATTGGTTTATTTTGGTTAGTTGGTTATTATTATTAGTTTGTTGAAAATTTATTAAAGCAGTTTACAATGTGCATCTCAAACCATTATGAAGCTATTAACCAAAAACCTTTTTTTTTTTTCCAGACCTAGAAATATAGGTAGCATAGGCCATGTTCAGCTCTTCAGGAAAAATAAGTATAGAACAACAAAAAATTTATTAAATACAAACTGAAATTAGCACAGGGGTCAGCCCTTCAGGCATCTCTTGTCCTTATCTCCTTACTGCCAGTCTATGAACAAGTCCTTTTAACTTTGCTTCTAAAATACATTAAATGTGTTTTTCCACTTCTGTCTTCACAGCTATAAATTCAAGCAAAGCCATCACTGCTTCTCACCTAGATTACTACTGTTAGGAGAGTCCTAGGTTGAGAAATGGAGAAGGAAATGGCAACCCACTACAGTATTCTTGCCTGGAGAATCCCAGGGACAGAGGAGCCTGGTGGGCTGCAGTCTGTGGGGTCCCACAGAGTCGGACACGACTGTAGCGACTTAGCAGCAGCAGCAGGTTGAGAAAGTTGCGAGAGACTTTTAAATCTTGGCTGAAAGTCACCTTTCAGAACAGTCATCAGAACCACTTAATGTAACTTTCCTGACCCTCACGTCACCTATAGCATTGTCCTAGCTTTTTCTTATCATATATGTTATTATTACGTTGAGTCTTTTGTTCATTGTTTTTTGTCTTTCTGCTACCTTTAAACTAAATTGGAGCAAGGAACTTGGCTGTCTTGTTGTCTGGAACTGCTGCCTGTTGTCTGGAACAAGTCGATTTCTGGTGCAGGAGATATTCAAAAATATTTGCTGAATGAACAGTAAATATATTGGAAAGCAAATAATCATCTGGGAATCTTGAAACAGAAAAAAAAAAAGTTTCTAATCTGGTGGACCAGGTTAGTTCAGTACCAGTGGGTCCTAGGAGAAGCCAGTGAGGAAAAGACACAGTTTTAAGCCCATCACATCTGAAGAGTGAGGCTTGGTATTCTGCAAGGAGGAAATTCATCTCTTTATTCAAAAGAAAATCAAATCTTCATCAGAGCATGTGTTTCATTTCAGAGGTCTGGTGACTGATAATCAGATGTTTTTTCTTTTTGTTTTAACTGGGGAAGATTAGACAGCAGAGAATTCTGAATGGTTTGATACTAAAGGGAGAAAAGATGACTATTGCAGAGGCTGTAAAGAATTAGCAGAAGTGTGGAAAGACTGATAGTTGTTGTTGAGCAGCTAAGTCGTGTCCAGCTCTTTGCGACCCCATGGGTTGCAGTACACTAGGCTCCTCTGTCTTCCACTATCTCCTGGAATTTGCTCAGATTCATGTCCACTGAGTCAGTAATGCTATCTAACCATCTCATCCTCTGGTGCCTCCTTCCCCTTCTGCCTTCAGTCTTTCCCAGCATCAGGGTCTTTTCCAGTGAGTCAGCTCTTCTCATCAAGTGGCCAAAGTATTGGAACTTCAGCTTCTGCATTAGTCCTTCCAATTAATATTCAGGGTTGATTTCCTTTAGGAAATGAAATTGACTGGTTTGATCTCTGTGCAGTCCAAGGGACTCTTAAGAGTCTTCTCCAGCACCACAGTTCAAAAAGCTTCAATTCTTCAGTGCTCAGCCTTCTTTATGGTCCATTTCTCATATCTATACATGACAACTGGAAAAACCATAGCTTTGACTATAGTGGACCTTTGTTGGCAAAGTGATGTCTTTGCTTTTTAACACTGTCTAGGTTTGTCGTAGCTTTCCTGCCAAGAAGCAATTGTCTTTTAATTTCATGGCTGCAGTCACCGTCCACAGTGTTTTTGGAACCCAATAAAATAAAATCTGTCACTGCTTCCACATATTTCCCTTCTATTTGCCATGAAGTGATGGGACTGGATGGCATGTTCTTAGTTTTTTAAATATTGAGTTTCAAGCCAGCTTTTTCACTTTCCTCTTCCACCCTCATCAAGAGGCTCTTTAGTTCTTTGCTTTCTGCCATTAGTGTGGTATCATCTGCGTAGTCTGAGGTGGTTGATTCTCCCAGTAATCTTGATTGCAGCTTGTGATTCATCCAGCCTGGCATTTCATGTGATGTACTGTGCATATAAGGTAAACAAGCAGGGTGACAATATACACCCTTGTTGTACTCCTTTCCCAATTTGGAACAAGGAGATTGTAGATATCTGGGACAGGTGGTTGTTAGTTGTTGTTCAGTCACTAAATTGTGTCTGACTCTTTGGGATCCCATGGACTGCAGCACGCCAGGTATCCCTGTCTTTTACCATCTCCCAGAGTTTGCTCATGGAGAAGGAAATGACAACCCACTCCACTGTTCTTGCCTGGAGAATCCCAGGGACGAGGGAGCCTGGTGGGCTGCCGTCTGTGGGGTCGCACAGAGTCGAACACGACTGAAGCACCTTAGCAGCAGCAGCAGAGTTTGCTCAAACTCATGTCCATTGATTTGGTGGTGCCATCCAACCATCTCATTCTCTGTCGCCCCCTTCTCCTCCTGCCCTCAATCTTTCCCAGCATCAGAGTCTTTTCCAATGTGTTGACTCTTCACATCAGGTAAATAAACAAAATGATCACATGGATCACAGCCTTGTGTAACTCAATGAAGCTATGAACCATGCTGTGCAGGTCCACCTCCTAAGACAGATGGGTCGTGGGAGAGTTCTGACAAAATGTGGTCCATTGGAGAAGGGAATCTTGCCAGTATTCTTGCCTCAAGAACCCCATGAACAGTACGGAAAAGGACACATAGAGGGACTACCAAAAAAAAAGGAAAGGGGAGAGTGATACATGATCCCGTTAAATCAAAATTGTCTTACCTATGAATAACCAAGTATTGTGCCTCTTGATGGCATCTCAGTAAGAAATGAGTTCTGGGAGAGAATCTCTTCTGCGAGGGACTTACGGTGTCCAATAAGACAGACAGACAATGACTGAATACACTGTCATTGTTGCTTTGACTTAAGATAGAGGGTGTCTTTAAAAGTAGTTGGCCAGCCAACCCTGGGATAGAATTTCATATGGTGGTCCTCAGCTTTGCTTTTGCAGAGACATGATTTCAATCCATCAGTAGGTGCTTGATTTCTTAAAAAACAGCCCATACTAACCACACTCATAAAAGACTGGTGCTTCAGTCAAAACATCAGTTTATTAATTTACAGTGAGGAAGCCTATGGAGAAGGCAGTGGCAGCCCACTCCAGTACTCTTGCCTGGCAAATCCCATGGACGGAGGAGCCTGGTGGGCTGCAGTCCATGGGGTTGCTAGGAGTCGGACACAATTGAGCAACTTCACTTTCACTTTTCACTTTCATGCATTGGAGAAGGAAATGGCAACCCACTCCAGTGTTCTTGCCTGGAGAATCCCAGGGACAGGAGAGCCTGGTGGGCTGCCATCTGGGGTCGCAAAGAGTCGGACACGACTGAAGCGGCTTAGCAGCAGTAGCAGCAGCAGCAAGCTATGTGAATAGCCAAGTTTTAATTAGATTACTTGGTGAGCACAGAGAAGAATCAGGGGAACTGAGTAAATATTGAAGGACATTAAGCATTGGCCATCTGAGCTGCTTCATACAAGGCATATAACTGTAGTGGGAACTAGCCAATCACATCTGCCGATCAGGACACTGAGCTTCCCTTGTGCTGAATGAACACGGCCAAATCTTGCTTCAGTTCAGTTCAGTTGCTCAGTTGTGTCCGACTCTTTGTGACCCCATGAATCGCAGCACACCAGGCCTCCCTGTCCATCACCAACTCCTGGAGTTCTGTCAGACTCACCTCCATCGAGTCAGTGATGCCATCCAGCCATCTCACTCTCTGTCGTCCCCTTCTCCTCCTGCCCCCAATCCTTCCCAGCATCAGAGTCTTTTCCAGTGAGTCAACTCTTCGTATGAGGTGGCCAAAGTACTGGAGTTTCAGCTTTAGCATCATTCCTTCCAAAGAAATCCCAGGGCTGATCTCCTTTAGAATGGATTGGTTGGATCTCCTTGCAGTCCAAGGGATTCTCAAGAGTCTTCTCCAACACCACAGTTCAAAAGCATCAATTCTTCGGCGCTCTGCCTTCTTCACAGTCCAACTCTCACATCCATACATGACCACAGGAAAAACCATAGCCTTGACTAGATGGACCTTAGTTGGCAAAGTAATGTCTCTGCTTTTGAATATGCTATCTAGGTTGGTCATAAGTTTTCTTCCAGGGAGTAAGCGTCTTTTAATTTCATGGCTGCAGTCACCATCTGCAGTGATTTTGGAGCCCCCAAAAAATAAAGTCTGACACTGTTTCCCCATCTATTTCCCATGAAGTGATGGGACCAGATGCCATGATCTTCGTTTTCTGAATGTTGAGCTTTAAGCCAACTTTTTCACTCTCCGCTTTCACTTTCATCAAGAGGCTTTTGAGTTCCTCTTCACTTTCTGCCATATGGGTGGTGTCATCTGCATATCTGAGGTTATTGATATTTCTCCCGGCAATCTTGATTCCAGCTTGTGTTTCTTCCAGCCCAGCATTTCTCATGATATACTCTTCATATAAGTTAAATAAGCAGGGTAACAATATACAGCCTTGATGTACTCCTTTTCCTATTTGGAACCAGTCTGTTGTTCCATGTCCAGTTCTAACTGTTAACCCCATTTTCTTATATCTGCATGGCAACCCCTTCTTTCTGTGGTTATGTTACTACCATTCTAGAGTCATTTGTTCTACTTTTTTGGGAAACATTCTCTTTTCATCCTCATATGTTGATCTTATCAGTTGAAGATCTTTCCTGGGAGTGGGAATGGAGAGCAGAGAAAATGTCCAGGATGATATGTATGACATTTACTTAGGCCTTCAAGAATATGTAAGGATTTGAGGACAGAGGAAGATAAGAAAGAGTGCATTCATTGTGGAGAGAGGGAAATAAGCAAAGGCATAGAGACCTAGAACTTTAGGGTCTATTTGGCATATAGGCTATGTGATGGTCAACAGCCAGAGATAATGTTGCAAAGCTAGCTGGGATCCATTTGTAAACTTCGTTTCTCATGTTGAGGAGTTTGGATTTTATCTGGTAGGTCAGGAGTTGGCAAATGTTTTCTTTGAAGCACCAGATAGTAAATACTTCAGGTTTGACACACCATATGAGTCTTTGTTGTATTTACTCAACTTTGCCATTGTAGCACAAGGAGCAACCACAGACAGTACATAAGAGAGTGACTGTGAGTCTGTTCCAGTAAAACGTTATTTACAAAAATAGGCAGCAGGCCAAATGACACTGTACTTCACCTTATCCCATTGAAGATACTGTGAGATTCAGATTTTTGAACCAGAGCACATGACCACATGTGTGCATTAAAGAGAGAAAAGATAAGAGGCTGCCCTATTGAAATAGTGATGAAATGAGGGTTAACTCCTCATATATTAAAAGAATGTAACTCTGAATCATGTAATTCCAGTTGTGGGGTTCTTTCTGTCTTTTTCTTTTTTCCTTGAAGAATTTTTAAAATTAATTTATTTTTTAATTGAAGGATAATTGCGTTACAGAATTTTGTTGATTTCTGCCAAACATCAACATGAATCAGCCATAGGTAAACACCCCTTCCTCTTGAACCTCCCTCTCCCCTCCCTCCCCATCCCACCTCTCTAGGTTGTTTCAGAGCCCCTGTTTGAATTCTCTGCGTCATATAACAAATTCCCGTTAGGTGTCTTACATTACGTATGGTAATGTAAGTTTCCATGTTACTCTCCATAGTCTCACCCTCGCCTTCCTCCCCCTCCCCCGACCACATCCGCAGGGCTGTTCCGTGTCTGTGTCTCCATTGCTGCCCTGCAAATAATTTCATCAGTACCATCTTCCTAGATTCCATATATGTGTGTTAGTATATGATATTTATCTTTCTCTTTCCAACATACTTCACTTTGTACAAAAGGCTCTAGGTTCATCCACCTCATGAGAACTGACTCAAATGTGTGCCTTTTTATGGCTGAGTAATATTTCACATATATGTACCATAGCTTCCTTATCCATTCATCTGTCAATGGACATCTAGTTTGCTTCCATGTTCTAGCTATTGTAAATAGTGCTGCGGTGAACATTCGGGTACATGTTTCTTCTTGAATTTTGGTTTCCTAAGGGTATATGCCTAGAAATAGGATTGCTGGGTCATATAGTGGTTTCATTCCTAGTTTTTTAAGGAATCTCCATACCGTCTTCCTTAGTGGCTGTATCAATTTAGATTCCCACCAACAGTGTAAGAGGGTTCCCTTTTCTCCACACCCTCTCTACCATTTATTGTTTATAGACTTTTTGATGATGGCCATTCTGACTGGTGTGAGGTGATATCTCATTGTAGTTTTGATTTGCTTTTCTCTAATAATGAGCAATGTTGAGCATCTTTTCTTGTGTTTGTTACCATCTCTATGTGTTCTTTGGAGAAGGTCTTTTTCCTACTTTTTGATTGAGTTGTTTGTTTTTCTGGTATTGACTTGTATGAGCCACTTGTATATTTTGGCAATTAATCCCTTGTCAGTTGTTTCATTTGCTGTTATTTTCTCCCATTCTGCGGGTTGTCTTTTCACCTTGTTTGTGGTTTCCTTTGCTGTGCAAAAGCCTTTTTTTAAAAAATTCATTAATTTTTTAATTGAAGGATAATTGTTTTACAGAATTGTGCTGTTTTGTGTCAAACCTCAACACAAAAGCTTTTAAGTTTAATAAGGTCCCACTTAATGTGGTGTTGCAGTCCCTTGGACTGCAAGGAGATCAAGCCAGCCCATCCTAAAGGAATTCGGTCCTGAGTATTCATTGGAAGGACTGATGCTGAAGGTGAAACTCCAACACTTTGGCCACCTGATGTGAATTGACTCCTTAGAAAAGACCTTGATGCTAGGAAGGATTGAAGGCAGGAGGAGAGGGGATGGCAGAAGATGATATGGTTGGATGGCATCACCAAATCAATGGACATGAACAAACTCCGGGAGTTGGTGATGGACAGGGAAGTCTGGCATGCTGCAATCCATCGGGTTGCAAAGAGTCAGATACGACTGAGCAACTGAACTGAACTGAGGTTCCACTAGTTAATTTGTGTTTCTCTTACTCTAGGAGGTAGGTCATAGAGGAGGTAGGTCATAGAGGATCTTGCTTTGATTTAGTCATCGAGTATTCTGCCTGTGTTTTCCTCTAAGAATTTTATATAGTTTCTGGTCTTACATTTAGGTCTTTAATCCGTTTTGAGTTTATCTTTGTGTGTGGTGTTACAAAGGCAGTTTTATACACAGGCAGTTTTAATACCTAAATGAGGCATTTGCACAAAATAGAGACAAAGTACTACGTAACCAAAGGATTCTCTGGTTTCATTCTTTTACATGTAGTTGTCCAGTTTGAAGAGGCTATCTTTGCCCATTGTATACCAGTTGTTTTCTAAATAGTGTCAAGATCTAACTCTATTTTTTTAAAAAAAGTGAAACTAAGGGAGAATAAGTGGAGACTGGTTAAGTAGAGAGGTATTTCTCTTAAATTATTGTGGATCCTAATGTTAATTGATCTATTTTTGCAAAAAAACTAAATTGCTGTCAATGGGAATGTGGTACTGACTGCTTCAAGTTCTGTATAAATTCATTATGCCTGTCTGACCATCTGCCGTGTGCGAACATAATTCTTCCTACTATTTTTCTGTATTTGAACCTCAGAGAATCCTTTGGTTACATAGTACTTTGTCTCTATTTTGTGCAAATGCCTCATTTAGGTATTAAAACTGCCTGTGTATTCAGTTCAGTTGCTCAGTTGTATCCAACAGTTTGCGACCCCATGGACTGCAGCACACCAGGCTTCCCTGTCCATCACCAACTCCCGGAGTTTACTCAAACTCACGTCCATCGAGTTGGTGATGCCATCCAACCATCTCATCCTCTGTCCTCCCCTTCTCTTCCCGCCAACAATCTTTCCCAGCATCAGTGTCTTTTCCAGTGAGTCATTTCTTCATATCAGGTGGCCAAAGTATTGAACTTTCAGCTTCAGCATCAGTCCTTCCAGTGAATATTCAGGACTGATTTCCTTTAGGATGGACTGGTTGGATCTCCTTGAAGTCCAAGGGACTGTCAAGAGTCTTCTCCAACACCGTAGTTCAAAAGCATCAGTTCTTCGGCACTTGGCTTTCTTTATAGTCAAACTCTCACATCCTTACATGACTACTGGAAAAACCATAGCTTTGACTAGACGGACCTTTGTTGGCAAAGTAATGTCTCTGCTTTTTAATATGCTCTGTAGGTTGGTCATAACTTTTCTTCCAAGGAGCAAGCATCTTTTAATTTCATGGCTACAGACACCATCTGCAGTGATTTTGGAGCCCAGCAAAGTAAAGTCTGTCACAGTTTCCATTGTTTCCCCATCTATTTGCCATGAAGTGATGGGACCCAATGCCATGATCTTAGTTTTCTGAATGTTGAGTTTTAAACCAACTCTCACTCTCCTCTTTCACTTTCATCAAGAGTCTCTTTAGTTCTTTGCTTTCTGCTCTAAGTGTGGTGTCATCTGCATATCTGAGGTTATTGGTATTTCTTCTAGCAGTCTTGATTCCAGCTTGTATATCTCATGATTTACTCGGAATATAAGTTAAATAAGCAGGGTGACAATATACAGCCTTGACCACTCCTTTCCTGTTTTGGAACCAGTCTGTTGTTCCATGTCCAGTTCTAACTGTTGCTTCTTAACTTGCATACAGATTTCTCAGGAGGCAGGTCAGGTGGTCTGCTTTTCCCATCTCTTTAATAATTTTCCACAAGAACAATTAAAGCAGTTGTACCTGGTGCTAATGCAGTGATAAATATAAATGTAAATATGGCATCTGGAATCTCACAGTAGTGCTTCATTTAAAGTGATCCCAAAGATCTAGAATATAGCTATTAAAAAAAAATCTAAATAGCTAAAATTTAAAACATCTGTCAAATGAGATGGCTGACAATCCATCTGGAAGTCATGTGTGGAAAAGGAGAAGGATTCTAGAGACAGGTAATAACTGAAAAGAAGTCAGTTAATGGAATGAAGGCTTTTGGCAGAACATTCCAGAGTTTCCCTGTGTTCCTGGTATTGTTTCCATTAACTGAATCCAGGGGAGCAGGAGTGAAAATGAAGCCGCGCCCTGGCAACAGCCCCTCTAGCCTTTGCGGCTGTTCTGACAGCTCTCCAGCCTGTGGGCAGGGCAAGATAGCTGCCAGGAGGATGAGCAATCCGGCTGTCAGAGCTTTCACAGTTGGCTCCTCCAGAGCAGAGCAGTGACTCTCAAAGCCTGGCTCCAGACTGACTGCGTCAGCACCAGCTGGCAGCTTGCTAAAAATGCAGCTTTTAATAGCCAAGATATGGAAGCAACCTAGATGTCCATCAGCAGACGAATGGATAAAAAGGCTGTGGTACATATACACAATGGAGTATTACTCAGCCATTAAAAAGAATACATTTGAATCAGTTCTAATGAGGTGGATGAAACTGGAGCCGGTTATACAGAGTGAAGTAAGCCAGAAAGAAAAACACCAATACAGTATACTAACACATATATGGAATTTAGAAAGATGGTAATGATAACCCTGTATGCGAGACAGCAAAAGAGACAGAGATGTATAGAACAGTCTTTTGGACTCTGTGGGAGAGGGAGAGGGTGGGATGATTTGGGAGAGTGGCATTGAAACATGTATAATATCATATAAGAAACGAATCGCCAGTCCAGGTTCGATGTGGGATATAGGATGCTTGGGGCTGGTGCACTGGGATGACCCAGAGGGATGGGATGGGGAGGGAGGTGGGAGTGGGGTTCAGGATTGGGAACACGTGTACACTTGTGGCAGATTCATGTTGATGTATGGCAAAACTAGTACAATATTGTAAAGTAATTAGCCTCCAATTTAAATAAATAAATTTAAATTTTTTTAAAAATGCAGCTTTTCAGCCCTATCCCTCGACCTACTCAATCAGGAAACTTGGGGTGGGGCCTCAGGGTGACGTTCTAACAAGCTCTCCAGGGGGTTCTGATTCACTCTAAAACTTGAAAATTGCTGCTCCAAAAAATGAGTCAAGGATAGAGAATTAAAGAGTCTGATCATACCAGAATTTCAAGTTTAAAAATTTTCTACTTCTGCCTGAAAGTTTACCTAATTGGCAAAACTAACTTTTGCTTATATACAACCTTTAAAGAAAATGACTTATGAGACTATTATGTTAAAAAAAATCTATTCCTATACTATGTAAATTGTGAAGTGTATTTTTATGAAATGGATTTTACATTAGCTTGGCAATTAAAAGAAGTTCCTGTAGACTCAGTGTAGATTTAAGATACTTCTCTAGGACACTGGTTGAAACCATTTAGCATTTGTTCTCCTTCCAATACACAGATGTCAAAGGGCAAGCAAGAGAGGACATGTTACCCATGGACAGAAAGCAGAGCTAAGCATAGCTTCCAGAGCTTCCCTTCCTGAGAAGTTCGAAGCTTCTCTTGCTAATGCTTGGCATATTGTCACTACACAGCTAATCCTCAGTGAAGGATGAGAGGTACAATCAGGTTAGGAATCTGAATGGTTTTGCTGAGTTTTGAGCAATGTTAGGTAGGATGAACTACCTGGAAGTTCTTGCCTCTTGGCAAAATTTCATAGTCTGAACTTAAAGGAAATGCCTTTGCATTGCTTTGAAAAGGAAAAAACAAGCCAAGGAAGTAAATTCCTTAGATAACTGAAAAACATTTTGATATGTTTTCCCCAAGAAATACCTTAATAAATTAGTAAGAGTTAAAATGGAAAAAGAGATTTGAAATGTATAACTGACAAAGATTAGTATCCAGAATATGGTAAAGAGCATCTATCCTGTTTTTTAAAGATAACACAATATAAAAATGGGCAGAGGTTCTTCATAGAGTAAGGAATACCACTGTGTCTAAGTGACGAAGGCCAAGAACATAAAAAGATGCACAGCCTCATCACAACTCAGCAAAATGCAAATTAAAACCACAATGAGATATCATTTCATATCCACCAGAGTGGGTAAAAATACCCCACCTCTGATAATATCAGTCGTTAGCAAGGATGAACAACATGAATTGTCATGCACTGAATCTTCCAGGAATCTAAATTGGTACAACCACTTTGAAAATAGTGGTAAAGTTGGTAATACCATACCCTTGTCCCAGCAATTCCATTCCTAGCTTTGGACAACTTGGAGAAACTCTTGCACATGTATACCAGGAAAATAGGCAACAAGCAGCCTATTTCACAGCAGAAAAATAGAGCAGGAAAGACTGCAGAGGTCTTCAGATGTTCATTTATACAGTGGAATATTATGTAGAGATGAAAAGGAAAGAATTTCAGCTCTAAATATGAACACAAAGCAATGTTGAGTATAGAAAGCAAGTCATACTTGTGGACACAGTGTGGGGAGGGATAGTGAGATGAATGAAGAAAGAGTCAGCGTATATCCACTGTCAGGTGTAGGACGGAGAGCTGGTGAGAAGGTGCTGTGTCGCGCAGGGAGCCCAGTCTTGCGCTCTGCGATGACCTGGAGCGATGGAATGTGGGGAGGGGGGAGGAATGTTTGTATAATTATGGCTGATTTGCACTGTTGTATGGCAGAAACCAACACAGCATTGTAAGAAATTTTAAATTAAATAAATACATCAGGAAAAAAATAAGATACATAATGTACAAGTCTACATATGTATATGTACCAAAAATAGCAAAACTAAAACTGTTTCAAGATATGTGTATTTGAGGTAAAACTGTGAAGAAAGTAAGAGAATGATTAATTCAAAATTCAGTGCTTCTACTGGCTACTACTTCTAGAGGAAGAGATGGAAAGGGGAACAGGAGAGTGCTAGTAATGTTCTCTTTCTGAGGCTGGGTTGTATGTTCTCATGGTGTTCATTTTATTAATCTTCAAGCAGTACTATTCAGTGCTTGTGTGACAGCTTTTACTTTGGGATGAGGAGCCATCTCTTGGAGTATTCAGTCACTTTAAGGGATGTCATGTTCCAAACCTATAGATCCTTTTATTTTGTTTTCTTACTATAATTATTTTTTTACTTTACAATATTGTATTGGTTTTGCCATACATCAACGTGAATCCGCCATGGGTGTACATGAGTTCCCCATCCTGAACCCCACTCCCACCTCCCTTCCCATCCCATCCCTCTGGATCATCCCAGTGCACCAGCCCCAAGCATCCTGTATCCTGCATCGAACCTGGACTGGCGATTCGTTTCTTATATGATATTATACATGTTTCAATGCCATTCTCCCAAATCATCCCACCCTCTCCCTCTCCCACAGAGTCCAAAAGACTGTTCTATACATCTCTGTCTCTTTTGCTGTCTCGCATACAGGGTTATCGTTACCATCTTTCTAAATTCCATATATATATGTGTTAGTATACTGTATTGGTGTTTTTCTTTCTGGCTTACTTCACTCTGTATAGTTGGCTCCAGTTTCATCCACCTCATTAGAACTGATTCAAATGTATTCTTTTTAATGGCTGAGTAATACTCCATTGTGTATATGTACCACAGCTTTCTTATCCATTCGTCTGCTGATGGACATCTAGGTTGCTTCCATGTTCTGGCTATTATAAACAGTGCTGTGATAAACACTGGGGTACACGTGTCTCTTTCAATTCTGGTTTCTTTAGTGTCTATGCCCAGCAGTGGGATTGCTGGGTCATAAGGCAGTTCTATTTCCAGATTTTTAAGGAATCTCCACACTGTTCTCCATAGTGTCTGTACTAGTTTGCATTCCCACCAACAGTGTAAGAGGGTTCCCTTTTCTCCACACTCTCTCCAGCATAAAAAGGTGAAATTCATTGTTTTGGGGTGAAATGTCCTATAGATACCAATTAGGTCTATCTGGTCTATTGTATCATTTAAAGTTTGTGTTTCTTTGTTAATTTTCTTTTTAGCTGATCTATCCATAGGTGTGAGTGGGGTATTAAAGTCTCCCACTATTATTGTGTTATTGTTAATTTCCCCTTTCATACTTGTTAGCATTTGTCTTACATATTGCGGTGATCCTATGTTGGGTGCATATATATTTATAATTGTTATATATTCTTCTTGGATTGATCCTTTGATCATTATGTAGTATCCTTCTTTGTCTCTTTTCACAGCCTTTGTTTTAAAGTTTATTTTATCTGATATGAGTATTGCTACTCCTGCTTTCTTTTGGTCTCTATCTGCATGGAGTATCTTTTTCCAGCCCTTCACTTTCAGTCTGTATGTGTCCCTTGTTTTGAGGTGGGTCTCTTGTAGACAACATATATAGGAGTTTTGTTTTTGTATCCATTCAGCCAGGCTTTGTCTTTTGGTTGGGGCATTCAAACTATTTATGTTTAAGATAATTATTGATAAGTATGATCCCATTGCCATTTACTTTATTGTTTTGGGTTCGGGTTTATACACCCTTTTTGTGTTTCCTGTCTAGAGAGTTCAGTTCAGTTCAGTCGCTCAGTCGTGTACGACTCTTTGTGACCCCATGAATCTCAGCATGCCAGGCCTCCCTGTCCATCACCAACTCCTGGAATTCACTCAGACTCACATCCATTAAGTCAGTGATGCCATCCAGCCATCTCATCCTCCGTCATCCCCTTCTCCTCCTGCCCCCAATCCCTCCCAGCATCAGAGTCTTTTCCAATGAGTCAACTCTTCGCATGACGTGGCCAAAGTACTGGAGTTTCAGCTTTAGCATCATTCCTTCCAAAGAAATCCCAGGGCTGATCTCCTTCAGAATGGACTGGTTGGATCTCCTTGCAGTCCAAGGGACTCTCAAGAGTCTTCTCCAACACCACAGTTCAAAAGCATCAATTCTTCGGCACTCAGCCTTCTTCACAGTCCAGCTCTCACATCCATATATGACCACAGGAAAAACCATAGCCTTGACTAGACGGACCTTAGTTGGCAAAGTAATGTCTCTGCTTTTGAATATGCTATCTAGGTAGGTCATAACTTTTCTTCCAAGGAGTAAGCGCCTTTTAATTTCATGGCTGCAGTCACCATCTGCAGTGATTTTGGAGCCCAAAAATATAAAGTCTGACACTGTTTCCACTGTTTCCCCATCTATTTCCCATGAAGTGATGGGACCGGATGCCATGATCTTCGTTTTCTGAATGTTGAGCTTTAAGCCAACTTTTTCACTCTCCTCTTTCACTTTCATCAAGAGACTTTTTAGTTCCTCTTCACTTTCTGCCATAAGGGTGGTGTCATCTGCATATCTGAGGTTATTGATATTTCTCCCGGCAATCTAGCAGTTGTTGGAGAGCTGGTTTGGTGGTGCTGAATTCTGTCAGCTTTTGCTTGTCTGTAAAGCTTTTGATTTCTCCTTCATATTTGAATGAGATCCTTGCTCGGTACAGTAATCTGGGCTGTAGGTTATTTTCTTTCATCACTTTAAGTATGTCTTGCCATTCCCTCCTGGCTTGAAGAGTTTTTATTGAAAGATCAGCTGTTATCCTTATGGGAATACCCTTGTGTGTTATTTGTTGTTTTTCCCTTGCTGCTTTTAATATTTGTTCTTTGTGTTTGATTTTTGTTAATTTGATTAATATGTGTCTTCGGGTGTTTTGCCTTGGGTTTATCCTGTTTGGGACTCTCTGGGTTTCTTGGACTTGAGTGATTATTTCCTTCCCCATTTTAGGGAAGTTTTCAACTATTATCTCTTCAGGTATTTTCTCATGGTCTTTCTTTTTGTCTTCTTCTGGGACTCCTATGATTCAAATGTTGGAGCGTTTAATATTGTCCTGGAGGTCTCTGAGATTGTCCTCATTTCTTTTAATTCATTTTTCTTTTTCCCTCTCTGATTCGTTTATTTCTACCATTCTATCTTCTACTTCATTAATCCTATCTCTGCCTCTGTTATTCTACTATTTGTTGCTTCCAGAGTTTTTTTTATCTCATTTATTGCATTATTCATTGTATATTAACTCTTTTTTATTTCTTCTAGGTCCTTGTTAAACCTTTCTTGCATCTTCTCAGTCCTTGTCTCCAGGCTATTTATCTGTGATTCCATTTTTATTTCAAGATTTTGGATCATTTTCGCTATCATTATTTGGAATTCTTTCTCAGGTAGATTCCCTATCTCTTCCTCTTTTGTTTGTTTTGGTGGGCATTTATCCTGTTCCTTTACCTGCTGGGTATTCCTCTGTCTCTTCATCTTGTTTATATTGCTGCATTTGGGGTGGCCTTTCTATATTCTGGCAGTTTGTGGAGATCTCTTTATTTGGAGTTTCCTTGCTGTGAGTGGTGTTGGATGAGTGGCTTGTCAAGGTTTCTTGGTTAGGGAAGCTTGTGTCAGTGTTCTGGTGGATGGAGCTGGATTTCTTCTCTCTGGAGTGCAATGAACTGTCCAGTAATTAGTTATGAGATATCAGTGGTTTGGGGGCAACTTTGGGCAGCCTGTATATTGAAGCTCAGGGCTGTGTTCCTATGTTGCTGGAGAATTTGCATGGTATGTCTTGCTCTGGAACTTGTTGGCCCTTGGGTGGTGCTTGGTTTCAGTGTAGGTATGGAGGCGTTTGATGAGCTCCTGTCGATTAATGTTCCCTGGAGTCAGGAGTTCTCTGATGTTCTCAGGATTTGGACTTAAGCCTCCTGCTTCTGGTTTTCAGTCTTATTTTTACAGTAGTCTCAAGACTACTCCTTCTATACAGCACCATTGATAAAACATCTAGGTTAAAGATGAAAAGTTTCTCCAGAGTGAGGGACACCCAGAGAGATTCACAGAGTTACATGGAGAAGAGAAGAGGGAGGAGGGAGTTAGAGGTGACCCGAATGAGATGAGGTGGAATCAAAAGAGGAGAGAGTAAGCTAGCCAGTAATCACTTCCTTATGTGCGCTCCACAGTCTGGACCACTCAGAGATGTTCACGGAGTTATACAGGGAAGAGGAGAGGGAGGAAGGAGACAGAGGTGGCCCGGAGGATAAAAGGGGGAAATGAAAAGGAGAGAGACAGATCCAGCCAGTAATCAGTGCCCTAAGTGTTCTCCACCATCTGGAACACACAGAGATTCAGAGTTGGGTAGAGAAGAGAAGGGGGAGGGAGGAGACAGAGGCGGCCTGGTGGAGAAAAAGGAGAGTCCAAAGGAGGAGAGAGCAGTCAAGCCAGTAATCTCGCTCCCAAGTAAAAATGGGTACTGAAGATTGGGTTTTTAAAGGTACAAAATTGATAACAAATACCAAAAAGCAAAGATTAAAAATCTAGAGTAGAAGTTGGATTTTCAAAAATACAATATTAAAGAAAGGATGAAGAAGAAAAAAAAAAGTCACAAAAATTATTAAAATATATATATATGAAGTTTACTTTAAAAATAGGGTCTTTTTTTTTGAAAAGTAATAGTAGGTTATAAAAATGAAAATTAAAGGAATAATAGAGGACTTAAAATTTTTTTAAAGTTTAAAAAAAAAGAACAATCATAAAAATAGTAAAGATATATCTAGAACTTTCTCTGATGGTGTTGTGGGCAGTGTGGGGTCAGTTCATTTTCAGATAGTTCCTTGGTCTGGCTTATATTTCTCAAGATCTATAGGCCCTTCCTATATAGTCGGTACTGACGACAGGGTTTTAGGCTATTGCCCCTGTCATTTCCAAGGCAGTTCCCTCTGTTTTAGCTTCTTCTGTTTGCTGGTCTCTTCAGTGTCTGATTTCTGCCCTGACACAAGGCGGGCAGTGGTGGACACTTTTTTTTTAGGCTGACTTGTTCAGTTGTGCTGTGGGGAGGGAGGGTCGCTGCAAACAACACTGGCGTGTGCTCGAAGTGTCTCAGCCACACTGGGCCTGCCCCCGCTTGCGGGGCACACAGCTCAGGCTCTAGGTTGCTCCCCCGGGAACCGTCAGAGGCCAGCCCTTGGCTGCATGCACCTCCCAGGTTTAAGCCACTCAGGTTCAGGCACTCAGGTAGCCCTCAGAGGCACAGACTCGGTTGGGCCTCCGTTTTGTGCCCTTCCCAGGTCCGAGTAGCTAAGATGTTTGGCGAGCGCGGTCGCTGCGACTTATCGCCTCTCCCGTCCCTGCTGCTCAGTTTTCTGGGTGTACAACTGGCACACCTTCTCAGGCAGATGATGACTGTCCAGAACCCCAAGAAGTCTTAGTTAGCAAAGAAGCCCGCTTGCAGTTTGGTAGATAATGTCTCTCTAAGGCTGCGATTGACCCCTTCCGGCCCTTCTGGCTCTGGCTGCCTGTCACCGGAGGGGGATGGTCTGCAGCCAGCTATTTCTGTTCTGTCCTTTGTTCTGTGCGCAGTCTTGGCGGTGTCTTATGTTAGAGCTTTTCGCGTGGTAGCTATCCCACAGTATGGTTTGCTAGCCCAAGTTAGTTCGCTCTGGTTACCCTTGGGGCATTCGGCCCGATCCTTAAAAAGCAATGCAGCCCGCGCCTCCCTGCCCAGCCCCCACTTGCTAGTGGGGGATGCAGGCGTCTGCGCTGCTTCTCCGCTGGGGGAGTTACCGTTGGGCGCCTGATCTGCGGGGTTTAATTATTTATTTATTTTTCCTCCCTGTTATGTTGCCCTCTGCACTTCCAAGGCTCACCACAGACTCGGCAGTGAGAGTGTTTCCTGGTGTTTGGAAATTTCTCTTTTTAAGACTCCCCTCCCGGGACGGAGCTCCATCCCTACCTCTTTTGTCTGTTTTTTTGTCTTTTATATTTTTTCCTACCTCTTTTTGAAGACAATGAGCTGCTTTTCTGGGTGCCTGATGTCCTCTGCCGGCCTTCAGAAGTTGTTTCGTGGTATTTACTCAGTGTTTAAATGTTCTTTTGATGAATTTGTGGGGGAGAAAGTGGTCTCCCCGTCCTGTTCCTCCGCCATCTTAGGCCTGCCTCAGGACCAAACCTATAGATCCTGAGTGGCATGGAATGCTGCCTTTGCCCCTAATGCCTTATTCCTGTCATATTGCCCATTACGGTACCTTATTAGTAAGATTGAAATGGAGCAGGACCCTATAGATATTGTTCTTCATGTCCTCTACCTGCTTTTTTTCTGTGGAAACTATTTAGCTAAAGAATAAGTTTAATCAGAGAAGTGAGAACGTGCAGAAACAAAGGAAAACAGTCAAAGGAGGCCAGATAACACTAGTTTAGTCATTAAGCAAAGTCAAGGACTTTTAGTTCCTCCTCAAGGGCTGTATGTATGTGTTAGTCACTCAGTTGTGTCTGACTCTTTACTACCCCATGGACTGTAGCCCACCAGGCTGTTCTGTCCCTGGAATTCTCCAGGCAGGAATACTGGAGTGGGTAGCCATTCCCTTCTCCAGGAATCTTCCCGAACTAGAGATTGAACCCAGGTCTCCTGCACTGCATGCAGATTCTTTACCGTAAGCTACAGTAAATTCCAGGAACAGAGGGGCCTGGCAAGCTAGAGTCCATGGCGTTACAAAGGGTCAGACCTGACTGACTGACACACACACCAGGGCTGTAGATAATGTTTTGAGCCATGTCTTGTGAGCTGTCATAGATACTGAAACCCCCACCAGGTGGAGAAGTTAATTATATGATGACCAGATTGTAGCCAAGACTTAAGCTGACACAGTTCCAAGAGCTGGCCTCAAGAAATGGAAACCAACCAACCCTGGAACTAAAGATTAACTGTACTTAAAGCATATCAAGATGATGCTGATCAGACCACCAGTGACCAATTTCAGATGCCTGTCAGAGGTGACTGTGCTGTTTCTGTATGTAGCCCCTCCCTTGGCCTATAAAAGCTCTAGCCCACTGATTGTTGGCTGGGAGAGTAGGGGTTGCCTTTGGACAGTCCCCCACCCCCAGCTGCTGGCATCCAAAATAAAGCAAAGTGTCCTTTTCACCAGCCTTGCCTCTTTATTGGCTTTTGAGCAGTGAGCAGCCGAACCCCACTTTTACATGATGACCGTTTATTTTATGGCCCAAGCTGGAACACTTGAGAGTAAGGTGAGGGGATGCTCAAAATAATTAATACTTATTTCTTTGAAATATTTATTGAGCAAAGTGTTGCCTTTATTGTATGCTATTAACCTCATGGCAAATAGATGGGGAAACAATCGACAATGAGAGACTTTAGTTTTGGGGGCTACAGAATCACTGCAGATGGTGACTGCAGCCATGAAATTAAAAGATGCTTGCTCCTTGGAAGAAAAGCTATGACTAACCTAGACAAAATATTAAAAAGCAGAGATATTACTTTGCCAACAAAGGTCCATCTAGTCAAAGCTATGGTTTTTCCAGTAGTCATGTGTGGATGGGAGAGTTGGACTATAAAGAAAGCTGAGTGCAGAAGAATTGATGCTTTTAAACTGTGGTGTTGGAGAAGACTTTTGAGAGTCCCTTGGACTGCAGAGAGATTCAACCAGTCCATCCTGAAGGAAATCAGTCCTGAATATTCATTGGAAGGACTGATGCTGAAGCTGAAACTCCAATGCTTTGGCCACCTGATGAGAAGAACTGACTCATTTGAAAAGACCCTGATGCTGGGAAAGATTGAAGGCAGGAGGAGAAGGGGACAACAGAGGATGAGATGGTTGGATGGCATCACCGACGGACATGAGTTTGAGTAAACTCCGGGAGTTGGTGATGGACAGGGAATCCTGGCATGCTGCAGTCCATGGGGTCACAGAGTCAGATATGACTGAGTAACTGAACTGAACTGATAAACCTCAAAATATGTTAAACTACATTAAAGACTTTTGAATTGATTGTTCAAACATTAAAAAATATCAAAAGCTGATTACTGTTAGTACATATTCATGTACTTTTATCAGTTTCTTACCCTTCAGTTCAGTTCGGTTCAGTTGCTCAGTCGTGTCCGACTCTTTGCGACCCTGTGAATCTCAGCACCAACTCCCGGATTTTACCCAAACTCATGTGCATCGAGTCAGTGATGCCATCCAGCCATCTCATCCTCTGTTGTCCCCTTCTCCTCTTGCCCCCAATCCCTCCCAGCATCAGAGTCTTTTCCAGTGAGTCAGCTCTTCGCATGACGTGGCCAAAGTACTGGAGTTTCAGCTTTAGCATCATTCCTTCCAAAGAAATCCCAGGGCTGATCTCCTTTAGAATGGACTGGTTGGATCTCCTTGCAGTCCAAGGGACTCTCAAGAGTCTTCTCCAACACCACAGTTCAAAAGCCTCAATTCTTTGGTGCTCAGCTTTCTTCACAGTCCAACTCTCACATCCATACATGACCACTGGAAAAAGCATAGCCTTGACTAGATGGACCTTTGTTGGCAAAGTCTCAAATACCATATCACTGATACTTTAATGAAGGAAGTATTTTTTCAAAATGTTTTCTATTTTTTCCCCTGTAGTTACCTGCCACCTTCTTTAAAATTGCATTTTATGGTTAATATATTTGAAAGTGCTGATACCTTCTATTGAATAGTCTCCACAAACTTTATTGTTTTTAGTTGAGCAGATACACTCCCTGGACGCTTGATAAGCATGTATTCCTAAAGTTGGAAGTACAGAGGAGGTTTACCAAACTTAGTAATAACAATTATGTGTTCAAAAAAGTGAAAAATATCCAGGGTTGCTGCTAAACCAGATGAGGTGCCAGCAGAACAGGTGTAAGCCAGACCCATCTAGGGCTGTTGTACAGAATGCCTCTGATTTAACATCTGCGTAAGTACAGCTCCATTTATTTGCTTGTTATTGGACCCAGATGTTCGCTAGCTGACAGACCCCTGTAGTGAACCTTCCTTTCTTCATAGGAGATGAAAACACGTAAAAGGATCCACGGAGTGTTACTAATTTGAGGAGGAAAATGTATTAGTAAAAATATTAAGTTAGGAAAAATTGGGAGAAGGGACTAGGAAGTGTATCCCAGCTTTAAAGTACTGGGCGTTTTATAGCCGAGAAAAATTTAGCCACATCACTAAGTCTCAGGATTATCTCTTAATCACACAGAAACATTTGTGAGACAAATGATCCACATATGTGGCTAGAATTTATAGAAATACTTCATTTTTATTTCACACTTTTTGTGGTACTTATTTTAAGTATTTTTTTTCCTGTGGTACAGTCCTGCTGTATCTGGAAAGATGCTGCTTTTTGAGTCACTTCAGAGCTGTTTGGGAGGGATGGACATGGTGAGGAAATGGTGAGATCCTTTCCTATCACCAGACCCACCTGACCAATCTTTCCGGTCAGTGAATGACATATTGCAGCATAGTATTGAGTTTTTTTCTAAAGCATTTTCAGAATGCTATGTTGGTTTTTTTTTCCTTTAAAGATGCCTTTTCTTAATAAGAATGTTAGTATGTATTGTTTAGAATATATATCATATTTCATATTTTAAAAATCAGTATACTTTCTTCAGAATTTTATTTCAACTTGGGACCTAGATTACTTTGCCAAATAAATGTATTATTTTCATAATGCAGCAGAATATAAATTAGAAGGAAAAATGCCTTATCAAAAATATTTTTTAAATGTATCTGCTCATTTTTTTCCAATGGCCACTTCTCCTGTGGAAAGTATATTAATATCTCCTCTACATTGAGTCAGAAAATAATGTTCTTCTAAGCAGTTTACAGCAAAACACGCATACCTCAAACATACTGTGCTTAAACAAAGTACTCTGGTAGCAATCATTTGAAAACCATTGATGGAAAAAAAAAATTATATTTTGATATATAAATTCTTCCCCGCCCCAAAACTCAGTTATCAGGAAATCTAAGTACTATCAAGAAGCTGTCTTAATGGATTTGAATTTTATTCGCTCCTTCACCTCTTTCTTCCTAGTTGTGGCTTTCTGTTTTTGTTTGGTTGCTTTTTGTCAACAAAAGGCAAAGGTAAAGGCATTTACTGATTCATAGAGGAGGGTAGTGCGTGATATATGGTCAAAGAATTTATGACACATGGAAATTACATTTCATTTAACCTAGAATAGATTGAAGTAAGGTGGACATGACATAACATTTTAAATGTTTTTGTTTTCTCTCCATAGATTTGAGGGGGAAAAAAATCACTTCTCACTGTACTGGATAGCAAAAATTAAGTGACTTCCTCTACTGTGAACCATGGCACTGTCGTTCCGGAAGGACTTAGAAAAATACAAGGACCTGGATGAAGATGAACTCCTTGGGAATCTGTCAGAAATAGAACTGAAACAGCTGGAAACTGTTCTGGATGATCTTGACCCTGAGGTAGGTGCTAGGTCATAAAGAGAAATGAAATAATTTTTGAAACCCTTTGATACTAAGTAGCTGCCTTCGAGCACTTATCTTTTTCATGACTTCCCTGACACTGCCCTCCCACTCCTTCCCTTTTTCCAAATGAACATTTTGCCTCCTTCTCAGTTCCCCCACGTTTGCCTTGTATCTCTAGTAACTAGTCTAGGCATTTTTTTCCAACGTTTTTATTTTCAAACATATCCTGAAATTTTCTCCCTTTTAAGAAATCTTTTCTCTCTGGGCAGGGAATAATGTTTTGTGTAAAATACAGCATATGCCAGCCTCTGTGCCTCTTCAGGGCTTCTATACCAGGATGGTTGCAGTGTAAAAAGTGTCTCTTGAAGGTTCTTCATGACCTTAAATCTAATGCTTACCTTTCTGAAAAATGCTGAACAAACTGGATCAAAGTTTCCAGTCATTGGTAGAATAGATCTAAGTAGACTCTGGGCAGTACTGCAATCCATGTAAAGCAGACCTGAATATATATTTTGTTTTCCAAAATGGATGTTGTTTATCTTATACATTACTTAAGGCTAAGGTAGAGACCCTTGATCCTTGAATTATTAATCCCTGATATGTTTTTGGGGGCAGCAGCAGATGGGTGGGGGGTGAAGGTAAGTGACAGTGAGGGGAGAACACTGAGTTAATGGCTCCCTAATCTAAAGGTAATGACTATTTGCTGCGCTTCTTTTCTTTACCGTGTTTTATTATGCCAAGACATTGATTTTTAGTGCCTCTTATGGATTGTGGTAGAGTTTGTTTTATGAAAGTGTTCTTGTCACTACCACATATTTATTTCCTGCGAGAATATTTTTTAATTTTATTGAGCATTACACTCCTGTTCTCAGCATTACTTCAGCACGTGGTTAATGTGTCTGCACTACAGATCAAATCCCTTAACCATAATTGTTATTGTAAGGAAGATTTTTTTAGTGCACCTAAGTCTGTTAACTCAGAATAACAGTGCTCTTTTGCATGTCACAGCAGAATCTTCCCCAGGTAGTTCAACCTATCAGCCCTATTTGAATCAAACAGTAGGAACATAAAGCTTTCATCTAGTCCAGTTTCTCAGCCTTGGCGCTATTGACATTTGGGGCTGGGTCATTCTTTGCTGTGGGCTGTCTGATGCATTATAAGAGGTTTAGCAGTATCCTAGACCTTTGCTCACTACATACTAATAGCACACCCTCCTGTTTTAAAATGTACCTGGGATTTTGTCTTAATCAGTTCTGGTAAGATGACATGTAAAAATACTTACTTGAAAGAAGAGTTTATTACAGTTCCCAACAGCAGGAGGCACACCAAGCTGCACAGGGCTGCAGGGGAAGCAGGGGGTTGGCCAGGAGTCAGAAGGAATGAGGAGCAAGTGTGGCTTAGAACTTTTATTGTGCTTTCCAAGGGAAAAAACAGGTGAGACAGAGTAAGCAAGTGTGGGCAAGCTTAGGATTGGGCAGTTTGAATAATTTCAGTGTCTCTGGGCTACAGGAGTGGCTTCTAGTTATCTGGTATCTGGTCCTGGGCCGATTTAGGGCAGAGCAAGTACTGGCTTCGTGTGTGAGAGGTAAAAGAGGTGGTTGGGGGTATAGTCTCTGGTTTTTGTGTGAAAGGCACACTGATGACAGACAGAGTAGTTTGCTATCCCTAGGAACTGATTAGCCTTGCGAGGGGCGTTCTTTCCAGAATTAGCAAGGCCCCCACAATGTCAAAGCATCATAAAATACAGAAAAATTCAAAATATGGTTAACATGCTCTCCCGCCAGTTGTGACAATCAAAAATATTTCCAGATATTGCCAGTTGTCCCCTGGGGAACAAAAACACCCTTAGTTGAGAAAAATTGATTTAGCTCTTGTCCTCTGTTTCACAGATAGAAAACAAAAAGTTAGGTGACTTGCCTCAGTTTTACATTTATGGGAAGACCTGAGACTAGATGCTTCACTACCTGACTGATGCCTGGTAGAGTCTAGTGGTCTTTCTGTTAAATGACAGTGAGTCCCCTTTAATTTGTGCCGTAAGCTTAGGTCTAAAAGCTGATGGCTTTTATTTTCTTATTTGGAAATCCATAGCCTGCTTCTTGTATGGAGAGACTTGAGTTCTAACTTTTGGATGTATTTTGTAAACTCCCCAATCCTAGTTGTGACTCCTTGACCCCTGGTACTATTAGTTGAGACTAGAAGAACAGTGATGTTTATTGACAGCTTGATGCAGTGTGAATATGATATCTCATTATAAATATTTTGGAGGGCTATCTTACTTTCCTTATGCTACATTCAGTTTACTTATTTGCTAACTTAACTGTTTTTTGAAACTTCAGTCTCCAAAAGACAGCCAGTCAGTCTAGGCAAAAGCTATTTTTTCAATTCTAAACTGGGAATTATTAAACAGCATTTCACTGTAAGGGAGAAGCATGTAATTTTAATGAGATTTTAATCTATTTATTAATAGATAAAATGTACTTTTATCTGTTAAGTAATTATGATCTATTAACTTGAGATCATATTATATTAACTGGGGCTTTCCTCGTAGCTCAGTCGGTAAGAGTCTGCCTGCAGTACAGAAGACCCAGGTTCGATCCCTGGGTCGGGACGATCCCCTGGAGAAGGGAATGGCAACCCACTCCAGTATTCTTGCCTGGAAAATCCCGTGGACAGAGGAGCCTGATGGGCTACAGTCCATGGGGTCACAAGAGTCAGACATGACTTAGTGACCAAACCCAACTTGATTAAAGTGTACTTCTAATAAAGCTTAGCTTTTGGACTCCAAAGCCAGATAGCTCTCATTTATTTTGTGGTCAAAGACTGTATTTAAGGAGCCAGGATTCTAGCTAATGTATCATTTAAAACCTGTATGTTTAATATGGGCTTGAATAGGCAGGTGGAACACTGCAACTCTATTGCTACCACCATGAAATAGCAGTATATGTATAAGGGTCTTGTTGATGGTGAAGGGAAGTAGCTTGTATTAATTTGCCTTAATGAGCATTTTTCTTTAAAAATATCCTCGGGACTTCCCTAGTGAACTAGTGGTTAAGACTGTGCCTTCCAATGCAGGGAGTGTGAGTCTGACCCCTTGTCTGGTAGGTAAGATTCCACATGCTTTGAGGCCAAAAGAATCAGAATATAAAACAGAAGCAGTGCTGTAACAGATTGAGTAAAGACTTTAAAATGATCAACATCAAAACAATCTTTTTTTAAAAAGTAGTCTCAAATCCTTATTCAGGGACTTCCCTGATGGTCCAGTGGCTAGGACTCCACGCTGTCAATGCAAGGGGCGCAGGTTCGATCCCTGGTCAGGAAACTAGGTCCCACATGGGGCAGCTAAATATCCCTCATGCCACAACTAAAGACCCCATGTGCCACAACGAAGGTCAGAGGTGCCGAGTGCTGAAACTGGGACCTGGCACAGCCAAATGAATACACAAAATAAATGTATTTTTAAAGTCTTTATTCAGTAATTATTGGGGGTGGGAAGCAACCTATATATCTCAGGTACTATGCTAGGCTTAGGGATGCAAGAGTGATCTAAACAAGCGTGGTCTTTGCCCTCAAAATAATCATGCCGTATAAGAGCATATAATGGGAGGTTAGGAGAAGCTTTCTGTGGAGGGATGAAGCTGCATTCTGAAAAATGAATAACAAAAAAGGATGGACAGAACATCCCAGGGAAGGAAGTATATGGCAGGTACAAGGGAGGAACAAGGGCTGATGGAGCTAGAATGGAGAGGGTGTGTGAGGTGAGGCTGGGATAACCTCTAGGGTGGGGGGATGGGGTGGGAGTGAAGGTGGAAGAGTATTTGGCAACTGATCCAGGGAGACCAGTTGAGAGACCTCTGCAATTTTCCATCCCAGCTTGGATCGTAGTGTAGACCAGAGTAATTGTGTTAGAGGTGGAGGAAAGTTAGACAGTTCTTTAGGAAGTAAAAATGGTAGGATGGTTGGTTGGGAGTGGATTCCTCATGTGAAGCTCTTGCCTTGATTTCAAAGCCAGAGGGTAGAAATCTTGTGTTTCTTTTTTTTGTTCTTATAGACAGTTTTGTGTTGTAGAAACCTTTTTGGGGCATGGTTAGGAACAGATCTCTTTTGTATTTCATCTTGAAAGATGAACTTTCTGTGTAATACATGCAACATTACATGAGGAAAACACAAAAGATGAATTTTATGCAAATTATTGTGGATTTCAGCAAATGGCCAGAGTTGAAGTGCCATACCATATTTTTAGTTATACAGTGAAAATTTGTTTTTATCATTGTCCATATAAGATTACCCCCAATGAAAAATGGTCTTATAACAGCCAGGAGATTCAACATCCTCACGAATATTCGGAGGTACTTCAGAACAGAGTTGGCCCTTTTATGTGACTTTTTGTCTGCCTCCCATTTTCAAAGCAAAGAATACTTAAGAACTGTGAGACAAGGTAATATCACCTCTTTGGTTTTTGACAAGCAAAAGGATGACCCTCACATTGTCTAGTCACTGCTTGTTATTCTTGGGCTTAGTGAAAATACAGAGTGGGACCTAAAAGAGACAACTTTAGTCCATCGCCTCCCACCTCTCCCGCAACCGTCAGTTGCTCCATGCACTCAAAAAGACGGTACCCATGTGGAAACCTAGGGATATAACTTTGCCAGAGAATCTCTGTGTGTCTTAGTACATGAGTAGCCAATGACAGTGGTTGCTCCAAATACATCCTAGTTCCAATGTATACACACATACGTACACATAGAAGTTGAACACATTGCGTTTAAACACAAACAAGTAAATGTTAATTGCCTGATATACTGTATGTATACATATTTTTCTTGTGAAAAAAATCTTTATGATGAAGTAGACATTATGAAGGACTATGATGTATATAGTCATTTAGCATTCTTTTGCAATGAATGTTACAATATTTTCCATATATACATATATGTTGAGCTGTTATTAAGCATCACAAACTATTTTTTGTTACGGTCCCAGAACACTTAAAAAATAAAGGGTGTTTCCTGCTAGTAGAAGACTCTCTGAAGAAGAGGTAAATGTGCCTATTTTAAAAATAGTGTAAATTAATTCTACCTAATTTTAAAAAACTTCATTTGGAATACTTTTATGTTGCTGCCCTCGAACCCTGTAATGAAGTCTTCAATGCCTACATCTCATTCTAGTCTATAATTGTTTCTTAGATGGGTAACATCTGGACACATACAGCATTAGCATTCTTGCTGGTCATAATGGCTGATTCATTCTCTTTGGCAGAACGCCCTTCTGCCTGCAGGGTTCCGGCAGAAGAACCAGACATCAAAGTCTGCCACAGGGCCATTTGATCGAGAACACCTCCTTTCATATCTGGAGAAGGAAGCTTTGGAGCATAAGGACAGGGAAGACTATGTGCCCTACACTGGAGAAAAAAAAGGTAAGTACAAAACTTTGAAGCACAAAACGTGATTCAGTAGCACTTGATTTTTTTTCTTACAGGTAGAACTGGAGAAAATATTTTTAAAGCTACATCATGGATAGCCTCAAAGATATAATACTGTTGACTTTAAAAATTTTTAGGTAATTTGGGCATTTCTTTTATGTTCATTAACTTGGCCCGTAAGTTCCTTGTTAATGATTTTGTTAGTGAGGTTTTATTACATAGTGATTACATAGTGATTCTCTGAGGAACTCTTTAGTTCTCAATGTAACAAATACTAAAAGTTAACTGAGGTAAAATTTTAAATGCAATACTACATTACACAATGCAGTGATGTCAAAGCACCACTCAATCCTAACTCTTATGTTTAAAGTGGAATGCCATTTAAAAAAATTCAGGTCATATTTTCAAAGACTTTTTAAGACCCTACAGCCTTCTTTACAGCCTCTAATCCAGTGATTCATAACCATTATAATTTTAATTATCAATGCTTCATAATTATTACTTTTGGGAAATTCTTCGAGCCCAGGTCCTTCCCACTGAAGATTTTGACCTTAGCTAGCCTCAGTGGAGAACGAGTACAGCTATGTTTTTTAAAGCTCGCTATATAATAATATTTAACATGAAATAGGTTAAGTTCCTCAGCTTTCAATACAGGTTGGCCTGAAAAGCCAGATTCTGCTTGCTCTCCTGTTGAGAATACTGTGCACGGAGCCCTGGGGAATGGTGGCAGCAGTAGACCTGATCTTCAGTTCTTCCAGGCACTGCTTTTACATCTGAATCCTTCTTAGACCAGGCAGGGAGAATGGTTAGAGCATGGTGCTTTCTCCTAGTGAGGCTTTAGCTTTTTTTTCAGGACGGAAGCCATTCTCAAGAATACGGCCACAGCTCTGTCACAGGGTTACCCCTTAGCTGCAGGCAAAGGTAGAAAATTCATTTTAGCATTTTCATCTCCGTAATAGACAAAGGTTGTGAATGGCTTTTTAATCAGTATTCACGAAGTCTGCATCAGGCCTTTTCAAAATTACCTATTATCCCCAACTCCTTTGCTCTTTTTATCAACCCCACATCTCCCTCATCTCTAGTTGAGAATCAGTGCCTTACTTAGATACTTATGTTTGTCAGTGTTCTACAGAGAAAGAACCAAAAGGGTGTGTGTGTCTGTGTGTAGAGACAGAGATTTATTTATTCATTTGTTCATTCATTCCTTTTTGTGAAAATTGAGGTATAGTTCCTGTACGAAATATAAGTTTCAGGTATACAACACAGTGATTCACATTTTTAAAGGCGATACTTCATTTGGTTATTAAAAATATTAGTTATATTCCCTGTGCTGTACAATATGTCCTTGTAGCCTGTTTATTTTATACATAATGTGTCTGTCTGTGTGTTCATTTGTGTCTGCCTCTTTGCAACCCCATGGACTGTAGCACACCAGGCTCCTCTGTCTACGAAAGTTTTCAGGCAAGAATACTGGAATGGGTTGCCATTTCCTACTCCAGGGGATCTTCCTGACCCAGGAATCAAACCCACGTCTCTTGAGTCTCCTGCATTGGCAGGCAGATGTCTTAACACGGAGCCACCTGGGAAGCCCACACATAGTAGTTTATGCCTATTAATACCCTGTCCCTATTTTTCCCCTCCCCTTGTCTTCTCCTGCTGGTAACCACTAGTCTGTCTTCTGTATCTGTCAGTCTGCTTCTTTTTTGTTATATTCACTAGTATATTCTCTCTTTTTTAGATTCTACATGTAAGTGATAACATACAGTACTTGTCTTTGTCTGTCTGACTTATTTCACTAAGCATAATACCATCCAAGTTTATCTGTTTTGTTTCAGATGGCAAGATTTCATTCTTTTTTTTTTATATAGCTGAGTAGTATTCCATTGTGCATACATACCACAACTTCTTTATCTGTTCATTTGTTGATGAACACTTAGGTTGCTTCGATATCTTGGCTGTTGTGTTATAAATAATGCTGCTGTGAATACTGAGTGCCTGTATCTTTTTGGATTAGTATTTTTATTTTTTTCAGATATATACCCAGGAAGTGGAGTTGCTGGATCATATGGTAGTTCTGTTTGCAGTTTTTTGAGGAACCTCCATACTATTTTCCACAGTGGCTACTCCAATTTACATTCTCACCAAGGGTCCCCTTTTCTCTAAATCCTCACCAACTTTTGTTATTTTTATTCTTTTTGATGATCGTCATTCTGACAGGTGTGGTGTGATATCTCATGATTTTAATTTGCATTTCTCTGATGATTAATGATGTTGAGATGTGCCTGTTGGCCATCTGTTTGTCTTCTTTGGAAAAATGTCTCTTTAGGCCTTTTGTCCATTTTTAATTTTTTTTTTTTTGATGTTATGTTTTATGAGCTATTTGTGTATTTTTGGGTAGTAACCCTTTATCAGTCATATCATTTGCAGATATTTTTTTCCCATTCAGTAGGTTGTCTTTTCATCTAGTTAGTGATTTCCTTTGCTGTGCAAAAAGCTTTTAAGTTTAATTACATCCTTTTGTTTATTTTTGCTTTTCCTTTGCCTTAGGGGACAGACCCAAAAAAGGACTGCTAGGATTTATATCAAAGAGTGTTCTCTGTATGTTTTCTTCTGGGATTTTTATGGTTTCCAGTCAGACATTTAGGTCTTTAATCCATTTTGAGTTTATTTTTGTATATGGTGTTAGAGAATGTTGTAATTACATTATTTTACAGGTAACTTTCTAGTTTCCCCAGCACCACTTATTGAAGAGACTGTCTTTTCTCTGTTGCATATTCTTGCCTCTTTTATCATAGAAGATTTGACCATAAGTGCATGGGTTTATTTATGGGCTCTCTATTATTTTGATTTGATCTGTGTTTCTCTTTTTGTGCCAACACCATGCTGTTTTGATACCTGTGGCTTTGTAATATAGTCTGAAGTCAAGGGAGCCTGATTCCTCCAGCTTCATTTTTCTTTCTCAAGATTGTTTTAGCTATTAGGGGGTCTTTTGTGTTTCCATATAAATTTTAAAATTATTTGTTGTAATTCTGTAAAAAAGAAAAAAATGCCTTTGATATTTTGATAGGGATTACATTGAATCTGTAGATAGCCTTGGGGAGTATGATCATTTTAACAATATTAATTATTTGAATTCATGAACATAGTATGTCTTTCCATCTGTTTGTGTTGTCTTCAGTATCTTTCCTCATTGTCTTAAAGTTTTCTGAGTATAGGTCTTTTACCTCCTTAGGTAGGTTTGTTCCTAAGTATTTTATTCTTTGATGCAGTTGTATAATAGGTTGTTTCCTCAGTGAAAATAGATTTATTGTAAGGAATTGGCTCATGTGATTATGGAGGCTTCAGTTCAGTCACTCAGTCGTGTCTGACTCTTTACGACCCCATGAATTGAAGCACGCCAGGCCTCCCTGTCCATCACCATTTCCTGGAGTTCGCTCAGACTCATGTCCATCAAGTCAGTGATGCCATCCAGCCATCTCATCCTCGGTCGTCCCTTTCTCCTCCTGCCCCTAATCCCTCCCAGCAGCAGAGTCTTTTCCAATGAGTCAACTCTTCACATGAGGTGGCCAAAGTACTGGAGTTTCAGCTTCAGCATCATTCCTTCCAAAGAAATCGTAGGGCTGATCTCCTTCAGAATGGACTGGTTGGATCTCCTTGCAGTCCAAGGGACTCTCAAGAGTCTTCTCCAACACCACAGTTCAAAAGCATCAATTCTTTGGCGCTCGGCCTTCTTCACAGTCCAACTCTCATATCCATACATGACCACAGGAAAAACCATAGCCTTGACTAGACGGACCTTAGTCGGCAAAGTAATATCTCTGCTTTTGAATATGCTATTTAGGTTGGTCATAAGTTTTCTTCCAGGGAGGAAGCGTCTTTTAATTTCATGGCTGCAGTCACCATCTGCAGTGATTTTGGAGCCCCAAAAAATAAAGTCTGACACTGTTTAAGTCTAAAATTGATCAAATAGGCTGGCAGGCTGGAGACCCAGGGAAGAGTTACAGTTGTAGCCCAAAGGCAGTCTTCTGTCAGAATTCCTTCTTGCTCTCAGCGAAGATCAGCCTTTGTTCTGTTAAGGCCATTGACTGATAGTAAGACCCACCACATTATTGCTTTCTCAAAGACTACTGGTTTCAATGTTAATCTCATCCAAAAAATGCTTTCACAGAAACTTCTAGAATAATATTTGACCACATAGCTAGGCACCATGCTAAGCCAAATTGGCATATAAAGTTAACCATCACACTGCTGTTATGCTGGTTATGTCATGTTCCTTGGGTTTTTGGGGGCCAGAAAAGGCACTGAAAACCAATGCCTAGTTTTGAAGTGTGGAAAATCACAAAGACAGAAAAAGCATCAATTTCTTTGCATTTATCAAAGAAAAGACTGCTGGCTATATTTTCATATGTACAGCCATACTTGTAACACTATTTAAAGCTTCAGTCCTGTTTATATAGAGGAACATAATTTTACAAGACTGCTTTTTACAATTATGTGCATTTCATGTGGACTCGGGGTGTACAGTGAGGAAGAAGAACGGATGTAAGAAACAAAAGGAGAGATGTGAGAAAGATATGGTGGGAAAAATATGGAATTTGAGGACAAGAAGAGAAAATAAGAGATGTGAAAGAGCTGCATTTGTTCTCAGCTGACCCAGGAAGTTCCCCAGTATGCTCTTGTTTCATGATCTCCAGTTATCTTGAAAAAGATCTTGGAGGGTTAGAGGAGATAGGAAAGAAGGGGGAGAATTGTGGAAAATAACAAAATATCAAAAGGGAGAAATGATAGAGGTGGGGAATATGGTGATGATAGAAAAAATATTATATCCTTAACTATAAAAGTTTTTGTTTCCTTTTATATATAATCTTTTTTCTTATTTTTTACTTTGCATTGTAAATGGGTATGAAATAAATGGAACTGGCTGAATTAAAAAGTAATTTTGCATTCACAATTAGTGGTTTTCATTTTATAATACATTCAGTATTTTTACTGCCTCTTTCACCATATATGTCTGTTGGGTACTATTTATAAGCAGCTTTGATGCAGTGATTAGTACCACATCATTTTAAAAAAATAAACTCTTTATTGAAGTGTAACATGGTTACGGAATTTGCCCAAATAAGGAGGATACAAATCAATAAACTGTATAGTGAGCACACCCATGTAATCACCACCCAGGTCAAGACATCAGCACCTCCAGAAGATCCCTTCATTTCCTCCCAGTCACTTGTCTGTCTTCTTCCCAAAGGTAACCACCATCATAACTTTTAATACAGTCATTAGTTCTGCTTATTTTGACATTTGTGTAGATGGACTCACATAACCTGCACATCTGCCCTGCCTACTTCATAGTTTTTGAGAGGATAAAATTTGTTCATGAAAATCAGTGTTAAAAATCATTTATAGTGTAATCATTGTACAGGATCATATGGTGTTGTTACCAAATAAGAGATTTCCATTCTCTGTCATGAAGGAGTGGTTCAGAACCACAAAACATAAGTGTCTGTGTGTATGTTTTTAAAGATTTATTGATTTATTTTATATTTTGGCTGTGGTGGATCTTCATTGCTGATGCAGGCTTTCTCTGATTGCAGCAAATGGGGGCTCCTCTCTAGTTGAGGTGAGTGGACTTCTCATTGCAGTGACTTCTTTTGTTGCAGAGCATAAGCTGTGAGTCACGTGGGCTCAGTAGTTGCAGCTTATGGGCTCTAGGCTCGGGCTCAGTAGTTTTGAGTGCATGGGTTTAATTGCTCCACAGTGTGTGGATGTGACTGGTGATAGAAGCAAAGTCTGATGCTCTAAAGAGCAATATTGTATAGGAACCTGGAATGTCAGGTCCATGAATCAAGGCAAATTGGAAGTGGTCAAACAGGAGATGGCAAGAGTGAACGTTGACATTCTAGGAATCAGCGAACTAAAATGGAAAGGAATGGGTGAATTTAACTCAGATGACCATTGCTGCAGGATTCCTGCAGGCAGGAATCCCTTAGAAGAAATGAAGTAGCCATCACGGTCAACAGAAGAGTCCGAAATGCAGTACTTGGATGCAGTCTAAAAAACGACAGAATGATCTCTGTTCATTTCCAAGGCAAACCATTCAATATCATGGTAATCCAAGTCTATGCCCCAACCAGTAACACTGAAGAAGCTGAAGTTGAACAGTTCTATGAAGACCTACAAGACCTTTTAGAACTAACACCCAAAAAAGATGTCCTTTTCATTATAAGGAACTGGAATGCAAAAGTAGGAAGTCAAGAAACACCTGGAGTAACAGGCAAATTTGGCCTTGGAATACGGAATGAAGCAGGGCAAAGACTAATAGAGTTTTGCCAAGAAAACGCACTGGTGATAGCAAACACCCTCTTCCAACAACACAAGAGAAGACTCTACACATGGACATCACCAGATGGTCAACACCAAAATCAGATTGATTATATTCTTTGCAGCCAAAGATGAAGAATCTCTATACAGTCAGCAAAAACAAGACTGGGAGCTGACTGTGGCTCAGATCATGAACTCCTTATTGCCAAATTCAGACATAAATTGAAGAAAGTAGGGAAAACCACTAGACCATTCAGGTATGATCTAAATCAAATCCCTTATGATTATACAGTGGAAGTGAGAAATAGATTTAAGGGCCTAGATCTGATAGACAGATTGCATGATGAACTATGGACAGAGGTTTGTGACATTGTACAGGAGGCAGGGATCAAGACCATCCCCATGGAAAAGAAATGCAAAAAAACAAAATGGCTGTCTGGGAAGGCCTTACAAGTAGCTGTGAAAAGAAGACAGGCAAAAAGCAAAGGAGAAAAGGAAAGATATAAGCATCTGAATGCAGAGTTCCAAAGAATAGCGAGAAGAGGTAAGAAAGCCTTCCTCAGCGATCAATGCAAAGAAATCAAGGAAAACAACAGAATGGGAAAAACTAGAGATCTCTTTAAGAAAATCAGAGATACCAAGGGAACATTTCATGCCAAGATGGGCTCGATAAAGGACAGAAATGGTATGGACCTAACAGAAGCAGAAGATATTAAGAAGAGGTGGCAAGAATACACAGAAGAACTATACAAAAAGAGCTTCACAACCCAGATAATCACGATGGTGTTTTCACTCATGTAGAGCCAGACATCCTGGAATGTGAAGTCAAGTGGGCCTTAGAAAGCATCACTATGAACAAAGCTAGTGGAGGTGATGGAATTCCAGTGGAGCTATTTCAAATCCTGAAAGATGATGCTGTGAAAGTGCTGCACTCAATATGCCAGCAAATTTGGAAAACTCAGCAGTGGCCATAGGACTGGAAAAGGTCAGTTTTCATTCCAATCCCAAAGAAAGGTAATGCCAAAGAATGCTCAAACTACCACACAATTGCACTCATCTCACATGCTAGTAAAGTAATGCTCAAAATTCTCCAAGCCAGGCTTCAGCAATATGTGAACCGTGAACTTCCTGATGTTCAAGCTGGTTTTAGAAAAGGCAGAGGAACCAAAGATCAAATTGCCAACATCTGCTGGATCATCGAAAAAGCAAGAGAGTTCCAGAAAAACATCTATTCCTGCTTTATTGACCATGCCAAAGCCTTTGACTGTGTGGATCACACTAAACTGTGGAAAATTCTGAAAGAGATGGGAATACCAGACCACCTGACTGGTCTCTTGAGAAACCTATATGCAGGTCAGGAAGCAACAGTTAGAACTGGACATGGAACAACAGACTGGTTCCAAATAGGAAAAGGAGTACATCAAGGCTGTATATTGTCACCCTGCTTATTTAACTTCTATGCAGAGTATATCATGAGAAACGCTGGGCTGGAAGAAGCACAAGCTGGAATCAAGATTGCTGAGAGAAATATCAGTAACCTCAAATATGCAGATGATACCACCCTTATGGCAGAAAGTGAAGAGGAGCTAAAAAGCCTCTTGATGAAAGTGAAAGAGGAGAGTAAAAAAGTTGGCTTAAAGCTCAACATTCAGAAAACTGAGATCATGGCATCTGGTCCCATCACTTCATGGGAAATAGACAGGGCAACAGTGGAAACACTGGCTGACTTTATCTTTTTGGGCTCCAAAATCACTGCAGATGGTGACTGCAGCCATGAAATTAAAAGATGCTTACTCCTTGGAAGGAAAGTTATGACCAGCCTAGATAGCATATTCAAAAGCAGAGACATTACATTGCCGACTAAGGTCCGTCTAGTCAAGGCTATGGTTTTTCCTGTGGTCATGTATGGATGTGAGAGTTGGACTGTGAAGAAGGCTGAGTGCTGAAGAATTGATGCTTTTGAACTGTGGTGTTGGAGAAGACTCTTGAGAGTCCCTTGGACTGCAAGGAGATTCAACCAGTCCATCCTAAGGGAGATCAGTCCTGGGCATTCATTGGAGGGACTGATGTTGAAGTTGAAACTCCAATACTTTGGCCACCTCATGTGAAGAGTTGACTCATTGGAAAAGACTGTGATGCTGGGAGGGATTGGGGGCAGGAGGAGAAGGGGACGACAGAGGATGAGATCACTGGATGGCCTCACCAACTCAATGGACATGAGTTTGAATGAACTCTGGGAGTTGGTGATGGACAGGGAGGCCTGGCATGCTGTGATTCATGGGGTCGCAAAGAGTCGGACACAACTGAGCGACTAAACTGACTGATGTATGATATTCCCAAACCAGGAATCGAACTGGTGTCCCATGCATTGTAAGGTAGATTCTTAACCATTGGATCATCAGGGAAACCCAAAGATTAGCTTTTGAGTTTCAACACTCTATCTGGTGGAAGAAAACACTACCACTCACACTTGATGGAGCCAGTCCTTAGCAACCATGTTACAAGTGTCTAAGGAAGGCCAAATTTATCTTCATCAGTTGGGGAACTTTGGTTACAGAGCTGTTTTGAAATACAGCTAAAAGAGGGCTCTAGGCTTTTTAAAGCCACCCTGGATCTCATCGTTAAGTTAGTTGGCCTTGGTTATCCATAGTCACTAATCTGCCTTCCTTTCTTTGGGTCTCATCCCCAAGATCTTGATCACATTCAGAATAAATTATCTACATCGTGTTAGCATACCTTCTAATCAAGCTAAATGTGAATCCCCTCCTTAGCTCTGAAAATTCAGAAGTTTGTTTTTTTAAGCTGTTACTTGAATACCTAGGTTGAGTCCCAGGTTTCTTAATGCCTTATTTCATAGGAGATAGACTTTTAGATGAAGGATGTCTTCCTAGAAGGAAGAGGTTCTCCTGGTTCTTCTTAAAACAATTTTGCAAACCTATTAAGAAATAAAAACATTTTACTTTTTTGCTGTGCTCAGACTAGATAAGAATCCATAAAATGTGCCATTAGTCTCTAAATCATTTTTCTTACTAAGATCACTGGTCTTAGAGTTCAGTCCCTACTGGCAGAATTAGCTTTCTGTGCCAGGGAATGTTATAGCAATTCACTCAGTTTCTTGAGTTCCTTCCAGCTCTTTCTAGAATCTCATAGGAATCTTTCATTGTAAATTATTTTAAAAGATCAATCAGGTGACTCAATTCTTTTTTAAGGAAAAAAAAATTGGAAACTACTAAAAGGAATAGTTATCCAACTACTTTCTCATATTCTGAGACTAAATGATGATTAATTATACTTGTTACTTTTTCACTTAAAGGCACACTGTCTTTCTGGAGCTAAAATTATACAGAACTAGTGTGATGAAAGGGAATCCCCATAAAATTGAGAATTAGACATTTTGTGATTTTTCTTTTTGACCATGAAGAAAAACTGTATACTCATGCCAAATTTCATCTTTCTGGATCATCTCAAAATGCCTTGAAAAGACCTACAGAGTAAGAATACTTGAGGGTTGTTATATAGAAATAAATTAGTAATTTCAATTTGTGATTTGTGAAATAATCGTAGTTGTACATTTTTGGAATTAAAAGCATAGGTCAAAATCTGAGGAGGAGGAGGAGTTAATCCTAATTAGGTGAATTTTAAGGCATTATATCTTCAGTGCATTTGAGGAATGTCTTGTCCTACACTAATGAATGTTCTGCTTTTAATAATTGTAGTTTTTTTGACAGCAAGAAGAAGGTATTAGGCAGCTAATAAGGCACAGCTGTCAAAAGATATATTAAAGATTGTTTTTAAGTACATTGTTTACAGTAGAATCCACAATACACATCTATTAGGTCATCTAGATCTAACCATCTTGTGCTGATCCTGGAAAGTGAAGTCAAATGGGCCTTAGGAAGCATCACTGCAAACAAAGCTAGTGAAGGTGATAGAATTCCAGTTGAGCTATTTCAATTCCTAAAAGATGATGCTGTGAAAGTGTCCCACTCAATATGCTAGCAAATTTGGAAAACTCAGCAGTGGCCACAGGAGTGGAAAAGGTCACTTTTCATTCCAGTCCCAAAGAAAGGCAATGCCAAAGAATGTTCAAACTACCACACAATTGCACTCATCTTACATGCTAGCAAAGTAATGTTCAAAATTCTCCAAGCTAGGCTTCAACGGTACATGAACCTAGAATTTCCAGATTTCAAGCTGGATTTAGGAAAGGCAGAGGACCAGGAATCAAATTACCAGCATCTGCTGGATCATCAAAAAAGCAAGAGAGTTCCATAAAAACATCTACTTCTGCTTTATTGACTTATGCCAAAGCCTTTGATTCTGTGGATCACAACAAACTGGAAAATTCTTCAAGAGATGAGAATACCAGACCACCTTACCTGCCTCCTGAGAAATCTGTATGCAGGTCAGGAAGCAACAGTTAGAACCAGACATAGAACAATGGACTGATTCCAAATTGGGAAAGGAGTATGTCGAGGCTATATATTGTCACCCTGCTTATTTAACTTATATGCAGAGTACATCATGCAAAATGCCAGGCTGGATGAAGCACAAGCTGGAATCAAGATTCCTGGGGAAAATATCAATAACTTCAGATATGCAGATGACACCACCCTTATGGCAGAAAAGCAAAGAACTGAAGAGCCTCTTGATGAAAGTGAAAGAGGAGAGTGAAAAAGGATGGCTTAAAACTCAACATTCAGAAAACTAAGACCATGGCATCTGGTCCTACCACTTCATGGCAAATAGATGGGGAAACAGTGACAGCCTTTATTTTGGGGGGCTCCAAAATCACTGCAGTTGGTGACTGCACCCATGAAATTAAAAGATGCTTGCCCCTTGGAAGAAAAGCAACCTAGACAGCATATTGAAAAGCAGAGACATTACTTTGCCAACAAACTTCCGTCTAGTCAAGGCTATGATTTTTCCAGTAGTCGTGTATGGATGTAAGAGCTGGACTATAAAGAGCTGGACTATAAAGAAAGCTGAGTGCTGAAGAATTGCTGCTTTTGAACTGTGGTTTGGAGAAGACTCTTGAGTGTCCTTTGGACAGCCAGGAGATCCAACCAGTCCATCCTAAAGGAAATCAGTTCTCAATATTCATTGGAAGGACTGATGCTGAAACTCCAATACTTTGGCCACCTGATGCGAGGAACTGACTCATTGGAAAAGACCCTAATGCTGGGAGAGATTGGAAGTAGGAGGAGAAGGGAGTAACAGAGGATGAGATGGTTAGATGGTATCACCAACTCATGGACATGAGTTTGAGTAAACTCCAGGAGTTGGTGATGGACAGGGAAGCCTGACATGCTGCAGTCCATGGGATCGGACACTACTGAGTGACTGAACTGACTAACTGAAATCTAAGCAGCTCAAGGTAGGAATGGTGTCATGGTATCAAGTAATCTTGGTAAAGATTAATGGAAATATCTTTCTTATGAGCCTACTATGTTCAGAATGTTGAGAAACTAAATATTTAGGAAAATTAAAACAGCATAATTGTAATGTAATTCTCCTTTTACTTGAAGGTACATGTTAAAATGTTGGGAAGCTTTTTACCTCTTTCTCCTTGAAATGTCACAAAAGATGTAACTGAGGCATAGACTAAGGACAAAGGAGATTATTCATGCAGCTCTTTCTCACTCTTGAGAATGTTGGAAATGCAGAGTTCTGACTAGTGATTATTTCTCATCTTCTTTTTATATACATTGAGTATTCTGTCTCCAGGATAGATAAGGCTTAGAGCCTGGCCATGGATTTGACACTTAGAGGAATATTTACTCAGTTTTCAGTATTTCTTACAGACTCTCACTTCACTTTGCTTTGCTAGGAGTCTTCCTCCCCACTTCTAATATCACACTTCCCCTAATCTAGCCTAGCCTAAGACTTTTTTCCCCTCATTTTTCTCTTATTTCATAGACTGGAGTGTATTGTACCTTGTACACTCACTCCAGTGCACCATCAAAGAATTCTATTCGAGTTCCTCCTCTCCTTGAAGAGCACGCCTGTACTCTAAGTTGGCCCTTAGGGTGGACATCTCTTCTTTCTGGTGGTTTCCCTTCCTCTCCAGATAAAGGAATGCCCTTGGGTTTTCTTCTCAAGAATCTCCTATGCCCTGCTCTGTTTAACTTACTAAAGGTGAATTTAACTGATTAAACTTAAACTAAGGGTTTCTCATAAACTTTCCAGATTCTTTATTCACAGTTACCTTAGCCTTCCAGAAAACTTACTATAGTTACTCTTTTCTGAAAGATGCTTCTCTTATCTTGCTGAGAATATGATTTCCTTGTGGAGAAAAGGCAGATCTGATTCCTTAGTTATACCAGAAAGATCATAATTATAAACTGCCTAAATCAATCAGCAGGATTATGTAACTGGCAGTGGGCAGTTGTTTTCCACTAAGTTCAGAATAAAGACTGAGTCTATTTTTATGCTCAAATTTTGTGAGTTGTAAATGTCATTTATATACCTCTAGAAAATGGTCTTCTCAGCCCAATAGACTGGGCTACTTAAATTAGTCATGCAGATGCAGGCATCCCCTTTGCAGACTGGTCACTGTATCTTTTGAATGATTTCACTCACTGCTCCTTTGGAGTGAGGAGTTAGCCTGATGGACTGTTCATTGTTCATGTATTATGGAAAACTTTCCCTGAATAAACATACCTGCTCTGGATATTCCTTTCCCTCCAATGTGTCTGTATATAATTTACATACTGCAGAATTTTGATTTTTGTTGTTCCAGAATCTTGCACTGTGAGGCTCTAATACTAGGTTTTTCATTTTAATTGATTTAAGCTTGTTATATCCTCTTGATGAATTGCCCATTTTGTCATTATTAATTGACCTTCTTTATCGCTGGTAATGTTCTTGCTCTGAAATCTACTTTATCTGATACTAATATAACCAATATTGCTTTCTTTTGATTAGTGTTAGCATAGTATATGGAGAAGGCAACGGCACCCCACTCCAGTCCTCTTGCCTGGAAAATCCCATGGATGGAGGAGCCTGGTAGGCTGCAGTCCATGGGGTTGCTAAGAGTCGGGCACGACTGAGCGACTTCACTTTCCCTTTTCACCTTCATGCATTGGAGAAGGAAATGGCAACCCACTCCAGTGTTCTTGCCTGGAGAATCCGGGGGACGGGAGAGCCTGGTGGGCTGCTGTCTATGGGGTCGCACAGAGTCGGACACGACTGAAGCGACTTAGCAGCAGCAGCAGAGTATATCCTTTTCTATTTGTCCTGTCAGTTTTTGTTCCTTTTCTTTTTTTTTGTTTCATATCTTCCATGTCTCTACATAACCTTTTGAACATATGAAACATATGAATGTGTGCAATATAGTAACTATTTTAATATCCTTACCTGCTAATTTTATCATTTGTCATTGCCAAGTCAGTTTTAATACATTGTTTTCTTTCTTTTATGGATTGAATTCCCCTGCTTTGCATGCTAGTAATTTTTATTGAATGCCAGACATTATGAATTTTAACTTTTTGACTGCAGGATATTTGACCTACAAATAGTTCTTGAGTTTCATTCTGGGACATGATAAAGTTACTTGGAAACAATTTGATCCTTTGGGGTCTTGCTTTTTAAGATTTGTTAGGTGAGACTAGAGCTGTGTTCAGTTTAGGGCTCATCGTTTCTCCACTACTGAGGCAAGGGAGACCCTTCTGAGTTCCCTACCCCCTGAGCTGAAGAAATAATGGTTTTGAACTGTGGTATTGGAGAAGACTCTTAAGAGTCCCTTGGACAGCACAGGGATCCAACCAGTCCATCCTAAAGGAAATCAGTCCTGAATATTCATTGAAAGGACTCATGCTGAAGCTGAAACTCCAATACTTTGGCCACCTGATGTGAAGAACTGACTCATTTGAAAAGACCTTGAGGGAGGAGGGTTCAGGATTGGAAACTCATGTACACCTGTGGCGGAGTCATGTCAATGTATGGCAAAACCAATACAGTATTGTAAAGTAAAATAAAGTAAAAATTAAAAAAAGAAAAGAAAAGACCTTGATGAAGGGAACGATTGAAGGCGGCCGGAATAGAAAGGGACGACAGAGGATGAGATGGTTGGATGGCATCACCGACTCAATGGACATGAGTTTGAGTAAACTCCATGAGTCGGTGATGGACAGGGAGGCCTGGCGTGCTGCAGTCCATAGGGTCACAAAGCGTCGGACACGACTGAGCAACTGAACTGAACCCAGCGCCCTGTGAATTGAGGTTTTCCAGGCTGGTCAGTTGGAAACGTTCTATGCCCAGCCCTGCGTGAGCCTGTGCACTGTTATTTCTAATCTTTTCAGTGGTTTTTTCCCTTGGCCCAAGGTAGTTTCATGACTCACATATGCTGATCCGTGCTGAATGTTAAAAGGCAGCCTTCTGCAAATCTCCAGAGTGTGCTCTCTGTGTAACTCTTCCCTCTCTGATGCTCTGTCCTATAAGCACTGACTGCCCTCGTCTTTCTGGACCTCAGCTGCGTCTCCTTGGTTCAGAGTTCCCCAGGCTCTACCTGGGTTATTCCCTGTGCTGCAGCCTGGGTTCTCTTCTCCAGGCAGTAACCTGGGCAGTCACGGTGCTCACTCTGTTTCTCACCTCTTAGGAATCACTGTTTTTTGGTTTTTTTTTTTTGCCTGATGATCAGTGTCTTCAAAACTTCTTCCTTATATTTTGCCCTTTTTGGCATGCAATCATGGGTATAAATTCTGACCCTATTCCTCCATGTTGGCCAGAAACGGAAGACTCCAGAATCACATACTATAGATACATGATTTCCTCAACTAGAGTATAAGTTCCTCAAAGTAAAGAATCTCTTTATTTTCCTTATGCTGTTTTTTTGGGTCATTATCTAGACTATACCAGCTCACTAAGCATTTGTTGAATAAAGAGGCATTTATTGGGACTTCCCTGGTGATCCAGTGTTTGGAAATCTGCCTGCCAATGCAGGGGACATGAGTTTGATCTCTGGTCCAGGAAGGTCCCTCATGCTGCAGAGCAGCTGTCTGTGCACCACAACTATTGATCCACGCTCTAGAGCCTGTAGGCTGCAACAAGAGAAGCTACCACAATGAGAAGTCTGTGCACTGGGCCCAGTACAGCCAGAAATGAAATAAATAAGAAATTTTTTTAATGACCAAAAAAAGAGGCATTTATTGGTGATCATATTGTAATATTGAGTAGGTGTCATGGGTGCTCCTGGGTCAAAACAAAAATTCCTCTCCAGAATCTGCCCCCTGGTCCTTTGATTTGTTTGATTTCAGGTTTGTACACTTCCTATCAAAAAGCTGTCCCAAAATCCCCTGTGGACATTATAGTGGCCGAGTTCCCTTAAATCTTTCCTGGAACAGTGTAGCTTATAAACATACATGTAGTAAACTTAGCTAGGGCCTTTCTCTGTAGAAATGAAATAACTAAGAGATGACTCTGTTTCTATTTATTGTACCTTTTATATACTGAGCAAGGATGGGACCATGACAAAGACAATACTTAACATTGTGGTAGTTGTAACTTGATATCAGAGCAGAAGAGATGAGGACTTTTGAAGAAAGGTCCTGGCAATAAAATTAATATGGTTCATAATATTTTACTGATTTTTGGAACAATAACAAGGGTCTTGGCAAAATATTCCTTTTTTTTTTTTTCTTTTCTCCTCTTGGCACAAACACAGTCTGGATAAATGCCTACATTTCAGCTACTATTATATAAATTTTATCTTGGTTTCTTCTATTTCCTTAGCTGCCATTTTGTAGTTGCAGAAACATTACTGAGCTCTTTTAACATTCTTAGCAACCAAGAGTCATAGCCCTGCTTTTGTTTTATTGCATTTGGGAGTGGTGAAAGATTTTTTTATGATCTTATCATTCCTTATTTTCATATTTTGCTACAATGTAAAGAACTCTAATTTCAGTTTTTAAAAAATCCAGTTTTAGACATTGCTTTGTTAAATGAAATTAAAGTTGTCAGATAGAATGCTGTATACTGAAGAATAAAAGTGAATAGCCATTTTCTTAGACATTGTATTATTTCAAATAAATACAAATATTAAAAGTTAGAAGTCGGGCTTTCTGACCATACTTCAAGGAGAGAAAAGGTAAAATTAGTACAGATTACTCATCCTAACCTTTTAAGAGCTGTAATTATACGGATTACCACTTTATCAACATGAGTAGATAAAAATGAGAACCCTATAGGGAGCATTTTCAAAAATATCCATGCCTAGCCAATCTTCATTTTCTGAATTAAAGAATCATGGATGTAGACACTTGGGACTTAATGGTTTTCAGTACTCCAGGATTGTTTTTGGAAAATGCTCTCTCTCTCTCCAACATACGCATGCAAGAAATTCCAGAGAAAATAAGAATAAAGAATTAACATGGGTCTATTGTGTTTACTGTATACCAGTTGCTTTATATGTGTTAAATCATTTTATCAGAATGAGATTGAGAATCCATGATTTGAAAAAACACATCAGAAGGAAGATGATCGTAATGAAATAGTATACTAATGAAGTTTGTTAACAGATGGTTTTGGATAAAAGTAGTATCAAATTTATGCATTTCCCTACGCATTGCAAACACACACACACACACCCCTTTACACCCCTACATAATAATTGTACATTGAATAAAAGCTGAGCATTTCACTCATCCTGTAAGATATTGAGGGCACATATCACATTAATTGTTACAATGGAGATCTATTTATCAGCATCTCTTAGTAATTAAGATTTGTAACTTAAATCTCATTTATATGAGACTAAATTAACACTCATGTTTACAAAGGCATTTTCTGTTAATATGGAATTGATCAAGCAGTTTGTTAACTGTAGTTCTCAGAAAACAGCTTATTTTGACACACATACTGTCTGGCTGAATGTGTCTCAGAAAATTACCTTTTTTTTTTATCTTTATAATTTAGGGGGCCAAATATAAATTTACTCAAAACAACAACAACAACAAAAAGCCCTTATTTAATATATCAGCCCCTTCAGTTCAGTTCAGTTCAGTCGCTCAGTCATGTCCAACTCTTTGCAACCCCATGAACCACAGCACACAAGGCCTCCCTGTCCATCACCAACTCCCAGAGTCCAGCCAAAGCCATGTCCATTGAGTTGGTGATGCCGTCCAACCATCTCATCCTCTGTCGTCCCCTTCTCCTCCTGCCCTCAATCTTTCCCAGCATCAGGGTCTTTTCAAATGAGTCAGTTCTTCACATCAGGTGGCCAAACTATTGGAGTTCACCCAGGACTGATCTCCTTTAGGATGGACTGGTTGGATCTCCTTGCAGTCCCTTAGTGTTTTTTTTAAAAAACATCTTTATTAAGATGCAACCCATATCATAAATTCACCCATGTAAACTGTACAACTCAATGATTTTTAGTACATTCACAGAGTTGTGTCACAATCAGCACAGTCTTAAGTTTAGAACGTTTTTATTATCCCTGAAAGAAACCTTAAACCATGAGCAGCCAGTCTCTACTCCTCACTGAAACGCTCTAGCCCTAGGAGACCACTTATCAACTTTTTCTCTAAATTTGCCTGTTCTGGACATTTCAAATAACTGGAATCATGCAATATGTGTTTCTGACCGATTTCCTTCACTTAGCCTGGTGTTTGGGTTGGGAGTTTCATCTGTGTTTTAGTATGCATTAGTGCTTCATTCCTTTTTATATGGATCAATAATATTTCATTGTATGGAAACACACACTTTGTGTTTTCATCAGTTGATGAACGTTTGGATTGTTTCAACTTTTTAGCTATTACGAATGATGCTGCTGTGAACATTTGTGATTCCCAGGTGGCGCAGTGGTAAAGAATCCGCCTGCCGATTCTGCGGGCTCTATCCCTGGGTTGGGAAGATCCCCTGGAGGAGGAAATGACAGTCCACTCCAGTATTCTTGCTAAGAAAACTGCGGTCGCAGAGTCGGACACGACTGAGCGACTGAGCACAGAGCCTGCTTTCCGTTTTCCTGGGTACAAGTTGCTGTTTACACCTACTAGTGAAATTGCTGGGTCATATGGTGACTGTTTTTAACAATTTGAAGAACTGCCAATTTGTTTTCTAAAGTGGCTGTGCCATTTACATTCCCACCACCAGTATTAGGGTTCTGATTTCTCTCCATCCTGGTCAACTCTTGTCTTTTTGATTATAGCCATCTTTGTAGCTGTGAAGTGATAACACTCATTGTGGTTTTGATTTGCATTATCCTAATGACTAATGGTATTGAGCATTTTTTCTTGTGCTCTTAGACATCTGATATCTTCTTTAGATAAATGTTTCTTCAAACCCTTTGCCTATTTTTAAATTGATGTCTTTTTATTCCTGATTTTGTCAGTCAATATTTGATTTATTACTGATAAATATTCTTTGTATATTCTAGATTTTTTATCACATATGTAATTCGAAATTGGTTTCTCTCATTCCAGAGCTTGCCTTTTCACATTCTTAGTGGTGTCAGTTGTCCCACAAAAGTTTTAGATTTTTATATAGTCCAATTTATTTTTTCTTTTGTTGCTTGTACTTTTGTGTTATATCTAAAAAATCATCACCTAATTCAAGATCATGGAGATTTACTCTTATGTTTTTGTTTTTGTTTTTTTAGTGTTATAGTTTTAGCTCTGATATTTAGATCTGTAGTTCACTTTGAATTATTACTTTTGTGTGGTATAAGATATAAGGGTCCAACTTTGTTCTTTTGCTATTGTCCCAGCACCATTTGTTGAAAAGACAACTCTTGCTCGATTGAATTGTCTTAATATCCTTGTATTGATAGAAATTCAATTGACCATAAATATACTAATTTATTTCTGGGTTCTGAACCCTGTTTCATTGATGTAAATGTCTTTCCTTGTACATCAAAATGCTGTCTTAATTACAATAACTCTGTATTAAGTTTTTCAATTGGGAAGTGTGAATCCTTCAGCTTTGTTCTCCTTTTTCAAGATGATTTGGCTTTCTGGGTTCCTTGGATTTCTACATGAATTTTAGTGTTACCTTGTCACTTTCTGCAAATAGCTGAGATTTGTTCAAGGGATTGTTTAAGTCTGTAAATCAATTTGGGGAGGACTCCTTAGGTTTTGTATTCATAATACTAAACTTAAGTTCTGCCTGTTTTATCCTTTTTTAGAGATACTTTCTTTTAGTTTTCTGTAAGATTTTATACATACTTATCAAAGTGTAATTCTTACAGTGTATTCATGTTAAACTAATCATGAAGAAATATGAAGTGATTATGTTTTGTATTGTTAAAAGCACAAAACTGTATAAACTAAATACTGCTACAGCAAAAATCTCTACATACAGAGGAATTATTAGAGGAGTATCAGAGGAGGCAGCAAATTATTTCACAGCTCTATAAATTAAGCAAAATTCTGTCACAGAATTTCCCTAAGTGCTTGGAAATTTTGTTTTGCTTTGTTGTTTCTTCTGATGAGATTCATTTTGTATTTGTAAGTATTAGCAAAGGTTTTGGGGGGAAAATTAGATATGAATAATGCCTTTATGGCCTGTAGGTAAGGATTACAAAAATAAACATTTTAGAGTTTTGTAACACTTTAGATTCCATTGGTCCCTAGAATAAGATGTGGGCAGCTATTTGATAGTTTATGTAGTTTTGTTTACCAAGTGAATACTATAATCCAGTGGTTCTTGACGTTGGCTGCTATGCATTAGAATTCCTAGAGAGCTTTTGAAAATCCAAAAGTCCCATACAGCACATCAGACCAATTAAATCAGAATCTCAGTGGGTGGGGTGGGATGTTGGGACTTGGACATCAGAATTTATCAGAATTGTCCAGGTGAATCCACTGTGCAGCCAGCATTAGCCATGGTGATAGACATTTGAAAGTCCCAATAAGATTTTGCTCAGGAAAATATAATTATCCTGAAATGGCATTTAAAGGCATACCATCTGAATTGTATGCCACTTTGTTACATCAGCCACTGTGAAAAGTGTTATGGAATTATCAGGATGTTATTATTTGGATTTGCCTTTGCCTGTGAACTAATGATAAAAGATTATCTAATAATCACCAGAATTTCAAAATTTGATGCTAAGACGATTAATTATGTTCTACCATATAGATGGGGGCTTCCCTCCTAGCTCAGTCAGTAAAGAATCTGCCTGCAATGCAGGAGACATGGGTTTGATTCCTGGATCAGGAAGATCCCCTAGAGAAGGAAATGGCAACCCACTCCAGTATTCTAGCCTGGAGAATCCCATGGACAGAGGAACCTTGCGGGCTACAGTCCATGGGGTCGCGAGAGTCGGACACGACTGAGTGATCAATTCACTACTGCCGTAGAGATAGGGATTTGAGTTGAAATGTCCACTGCTAAAGGGTTAAGTTTGATAAACCACCAGTTTATTGGAAAAATTACTGGGTTGAGAGTTTGGGAACCCGTGTTCTTGTGCTCACTCTGCCATGTAACTTTGAACCAGGGTATTTAGGTTATAGTTTATACAATGAGGTAACTGAGCTGGAGGCGATCACCAAATTATTCAGTAAATTGAATTGCCTGTTATGAGCAAGGCAAGAATGTGGGATTGGAACAGAACATTGGAAAGCTCACAGAGGACAGACAAACATGCCAAATGTGTAAGTGTAGCTATAGTGAAATGTTCAGGGAATTAAGGGAGCACAGTACTTCATCTGGTTCAGTATTGGGACAAATGTTTTCTGTTTAACAACCATTCACAAATCCTTTCTTTGTTGCTGGCAGAATCCATCTCTGAAATAGACTGAAAAGGCCAGATGTTGCTTTTCTAGCTACTCTTGCAGGGAGGCATGGCCCCAGTGCTGGTCAGTGAGACCAGCAGAGGAATCTGTCAGACAGTTTTCCTTAACAACAGTTAGCAGTTGAGAAAGTTCCCTTCCTTCCTGTCATGACTTTGCTGCATGAGGATGTGATATGTAGTGTTACAAAGATCTTCTTGAGACTGATGGCCTGAGAACAAAGGCCTCCATTCTGGTTACAGTCAAAGAGTAAATATAGCCTGAATTTTTTATGTCAACATTGAGCTACTGAACTAAACCTCCTCCCTGTGGAGTTATTAGAGATAAAAATACTTAACTGTTCGAACCCTTGGTGCTTTGAGAGTGATCTGTAGATCACTGGTCATCTGGGAGGCTGGTTAGAAATACAGATTTTTAGTGCTTGCGTCAGACCTACTGCATGAGTCTGCACTTTAGTAAGATCACTAGACGGATGACATGCACATTAAAGCTTGAGAAGCACCAGTTTAAACCACTTTGAATTGGGTATTCTGTTACATGCAGTTGAAAGCTTCCTTACTAATATAAGTGAATTATAGTTTGCTAAAAAGACTTCTAATTCAGATGTAGGAAGTTGCAAGAAATTTCTTATTCTCACCAAAACAAGCAATATAAACTACATAATCACAGTTAAAAAAAAAAAATACCAGAGAGCTTGAAGACACAAATCTTAGTCACTCCAGAAAGTGGTAAGTCTTTAAGAGAAGTGACCCTCTCTCTGCCTTCTTTCCTGACTGAATATAGGGAAAAAGCAGAAAGCACCATAGAGAGGAATAAGGAGAAGTCAGCCTAATTTTTAAAATTTTAATGGCTGTGTATGGGCTAACATGATAGAGTATAAACCAGTGAAGTTATAGTCTATATAACTAAATTGTTTATAGTTATAAAGTTTGGTCCACTAGAACTTTCTGCCATGATGGAAGTGTTCAGGATCTGTGCTAACCAGTGTGGTAGCTACTAGCCAGATGTAGCTATTGTGACTGAGAAGCTGAATTTTTATTTTAATTAATTTAAACCTAGTCACATGTGGCCAGTGGCTACCATACTGGACAGTGCAGTGCCTGAAATAGAGTGAGACTGCACTGCCCTTTCGGTCTTCGTTGAGTGTTAGGGATCCTACTCCAAGAACCAAGGCAGGGAAGCACAGCTGAGAGAAAGTTCCCGAGGCATGGTTTTAGCTCAGGAGATTGAGAGAGAGAGAGAGAGAGAGAGAGAGGAGAACTGAGAGAAATCCCCTTCAGCCCACCTCCACATTCACAAAGTGTAGAGCAGACAACACGAGAGCAGGGCTGAAAGAAATAGGCATCTCAGGCTCTCAAAATCTCACCAGAGCTCTAATGCCAGGCCTTGCTGAAGATTAAGTCCTGATCTTTCCTCAGGGGAGGAAATGAATCAAACTAAAGTTGCAACAAAAAGCCCAAGTTCAGCTCAACTGTAAAGCATATAACTTCAGTCTTGACCTGAGGGGCATGCCTGTTTCTGGGGACAAATATCATTTCCTTTAGTCTCTGCTATACTTTTCTACAAAAATGCCCAATACAAAATCAAAGATCTTAAGACACATGTAGCCCATAGTCAAGGAGACAGTCAATAGAAGACCCAGAGGTGATCCAGATATTGGTGTTACGAGTCAGAAACTTTGTGACAGAAATACCAGATCTGGTGGACAAGGTGCACCACATGTATGAACAGATGAGGAATTTCAGCAGAAACATGAAAACTGTTTTAATTTTGTTTTTGTTTTTTAATAAGAAATGGAAATACTAAAAAATAAGAAATATAATATCAGAAATTAAGATATTTTAGATGCGCTTAGCCGAAAATACCTGACAAGCTTTGGCCAGATTCCTGGGAGCAGTGTGCATTGTGGGAGGTTTCCTTATGAGTTACACTGATTGCTGTTTACCTTGAATAAGAATAAACAACACTCACTGCCCTGATTATTAAGCCCACAAATATTTCTTTTGATAGAACACTGCATAGATTTACGAGCCACAGGGCCTCATATTTTCCTGGTAATTTTCTGATAGAAAAGAAAATAATTGAACTTCTGTGAAGACACACCTGTGAAGGCCTTCCTAGATTCAGTTCAGCTCAATCGCTCAGTCGTGTCCAACTCTTTGCGACCCCATGAATCACAGCACTCCAGGCCTCCCTGTCCATCACCAACTCCTGGAGTTCACTTACTCCATCGAGTCAGTGATGCCATCCAGCCATCTCATCCTCTGTCGTCCCCTTTTCCTCCTGTCCCTAATCCCTCCCAGCATCAGAGTCTTTTCCAATGAGTCAACTCTTCACATGAGGTGGCCAAAGTACTGGAGTTTCAGCTTTAACATCATTCCTTCCAAAGAAATCCCAGGGCTGATCTCCTTCAGAATGGACTGGTTGGATCTCCCTGCAGTCCAAGGGACTCTCAAGAGTCTTCTCCAACACCACAGTTGAAAAGCATCAATTCTTCAGTGCTCAGCCTTCTTCACAGTCCAACTCTCACGTGCATACATGACCACAGGAAAAACCATAGCCTTGACTAGACGGACCTTAGTCGGCAAAGTAATATCTCTGCTTATGAATATACTATCTAGTTTGGTCATAACTTTTCTTCCAAGGAGTAAGCATCTTTTAATTTCATGGCTGCAGTCACCATCTGCATTGATTTTGGAGCCCCCCAAAAATAAAGTCTGACACTGTTTCCACTGTTTCCTCATCTATTTCCCATGAAGTGATGGGACCAGATGCCATGATCTTCGTTTTCTGAATGTTGAGCTTTAAGCCAACTTTTTCACTCTCCTCTTTCACTTTCATAATTTTTACCTCTCTCAGGAAGTAAATGAGAGGCAGTCTTGGTAACTTGGTCCCACTGTGTGTAAGTATATCTTGTTTGGTCAGCTTGTGCTGCAGTTTTATCATTTTCCCTTCCCTTCACATTTTCAGTTTTTCATTGAACATATGGTAATTTTCTTAAGTAACCTTGTTACTGTCCATCAAGGCTTAGAAGAACAGTCCCAGAAGGTTTCAGATGACCACTCAGTACATACAGAAATCTCTTTTCAATTAGAACTTAAATTTTTGGAAGTTTAAAAAAATGTATTTATTTATTTTTGGCTGCATTGGATCTTCTTTGCTGTGCAAGGGCTTTCTCTAGTTGGGGCAAGTGGGGCGACTCTTCCTGGTGGTGCACAGGCTTCTCATTGTGGTGGCTTCTCTTGTTGCAGAGCCCAGGCTCTGGGGCTCAAGGGCTTCAGTAGTTTGGTATACAGGCTTAGCTGCTCTGTGCCATGTGGCATCTTCCTCAACACTGAACACATGTTCCCTGCATTGGCAGGCAGATTCTTAACCACTGCACCACCAGGGAAGTCCAAATTTTTGGAAGTTGAATTGCCTCTGCCATCCCCCAAGGGACTCTACCAGTTCTTGGCTTAAGAATAAGAAAGTGAATTGTTTTATTTCCTTAATCTGTTTATAGATTTTTTATGATTTAGTTTTTTTTCAATATTTGTAGAATGGCTCATTATTACTCCAAAAAGCATCTTCCCTGGTGGCTCAGAGGTTAAAGCGTCTGCCTCCAATGCAGGAGACCTGGGTTCGATCCCTGGGTTGGGAAGATCCCTTGGAGAAGGAAATGGCAACCCACTCCAGTATTCTTGCCTGGAGAATCCCATGGGCGGAGAAGCCTGGTAGGCTACAGTCCACAGGGTTGCAAAGAGTCGGACACGACTGAGTGACTTACCTTACTCCAAAAAGAGCCTATTTTACCTTCACAAATGGGAAAATTTCTCAGTTCTTTTTTTTTTTTTTTTTATTCTGACTCTTATGGCCAGAGTATTGCATGGAAACTTATAAATACATGCTGAAGATGAAACAGAATTATTGTAGATGATTATTTTTTTTTTGCTTTCCTTATTTATTTTTTAAGTTCTTAATTATATTTATTTTGGGAGGTATCACCGATTAAAAATGCTGTGATAGCTTCAGGTGAACAACAAAGGGACTCAGCCATACATATATATATGTTGTAGATGTTAATCTTGATTTTTTATTTCAGCTTCAGTTGTACATACTTCTAATAATTTCTGTTAGAACAAAATGGTAATGAGTTACTAGCAGTAATAGTGAAATTAACAAACTGCTTTATTTTACAGGGAAAATATTTATCCCCAAACAGAAACCTGTACAGACTTTTACAGAAGAAAAAGTATCTCTTGATCCAGAACTAGAAGAAGCTTTGACAAGTGCTTCTGATACAGAATTGTGTGACCTCGCAGGTATCTCCTAAAATGAACTAATTTGTGAGTGAGAATAGAGGGGGAAAATGCCAACACACACCTGTATTCACTACACAAATGCTGTCTTTGCCTAGCGAAGTGCTCCTGAATATGTAACCATATATTTGGCTTTGTTTTTAACACTATAAATCTGACATAAAGGATTTTGTTTTTTTTAATTCTCTTAGTGATCAAATTTTAATGTTAATGGAATTTATTGATTATTGGATGTCTTTTCTCCCCCTTCTTGCCACTTTGAAAGTCTTTATAAAAGACTTTCATCAGCCATTGCTCAGCTAAAAGCCATCTCCAAGGTCAACTGCTATCCCATTTTATCAGAAGACCCAGAAATGAGTAACTTGAAATTAGATAAAATAGTCAGTCCTGAGCTATCATTCCACTTTCCTAACTTTTCTGCAGTGAGATGGAACTCCAAACCTCCCTGTGATTTTTCACTACCCATTTCTTATCTGGACCAGTGTCTGCCCCCAGCTACCTCCACCAACACCCATTTTCCTAGACAGAAAAATATGATGCCTGGGAAGATCTTAGTACCAAATAACCCCAAGAATTAACAAGAGGACAGTCAGGGTGTGGTACCACAACTGGAGCAGGTATCTGATTCCCTGGGGGGCTGAGGACTAATGAATTTGTAAACAGTACACTCATCAGAATGGAATGGGCCAGTACAGCAGTAGCTTCTGCCTCATTTGTGCAAAAGGGCAACAAAACAAAACCACATTTATTTCTAGTCCTAAGGGATGTGATTTTAATCTTAAATGTGAGAATTCAACTGTACTTTTTAGTACGCTACTCTCCGATGAAGTACAAATGTAAATTAATATTAACAGTCAAGGTTAAGTTGAAAAATCTGTTTTTTATCTCATTCTGTTTGGAGAAACATTGTGAGAAGGGTGGATGGATAGCAGTAGATCATTTCCATTTTCTCTCTTGGCCACCAGATGGAGCTAAGCACAGGTTTACATTTAGGGTCAAGCTGGCTCCAGCTGTGTATAAAGTCAGAAGTGGGGAGAAAGTACAAGGGTATTGATAACAAAGAGATTGTTGGGGATTTTTTTAATCATGTTGTCTCCTTTTTGGGGCTACAAAATGTGTGTTTAATTGAATATGAAAATGTCTAGAGAATATTAAAATCGTTGATAGAAATTTGGGGGTATAAAATAACTTTTTTTTTTCCCTATATTTATAGCTATTCTTGGGATGCACAATTTGATAACAAATACACAGTTCTGCAACATAGTGGGAAGTAGTAATGGTGTCGACCAAGAACATTTTTCAAGTAAGAACTTATAAAGCTTTGTGAATTCTAATCTTTTGTTAATTATGTTTTGTTTCCTCCATGTAATAACTTCAGTATTTGCATGCCAAATGTTATGTATGTGTGCCGGAATCCTGAGATTCCAGTTATATGGTATTGACAATAGAAAATCATTGAAAATAGAATATTAAATATTGTATGCTTAATGTGTCAGCAGACATAATAGGAACCACTCTCACCTTACTAAATAATGCTAATGGTAGATGCTATAGAAACCAGTCTAACTTGGCTTTAATTGACATTTTGTTTTCAGTGTTCCTAATTTTCAGGAAATCTACAACAGTGCTGACAAAGAAACTATATTATAAAATCAGATTCAGGAGAAAGCAAAGAATTCTTCAGACCCAAAACCTTTTTGTCTGACGCAGTGTTAGACACACTAAAGCAAAGCTTTTTTAAAATTTTATGTGTAAGACATTTTAAAACTATCAGATTGTGTAGTAAATTCAAACATGACTTAAGTGCACAAGAAGTAAGTGTCTCTATTCACAGCCATCCTGCCTTCTACTTCCTGCACCACCACCCACCCTCAGCCATGACTATTAACGATTTGGAATGTATCCTTCCTGACTTCATGTTATGCTTATATAAACTTATATATGTATACATGTTATAAATAATCTTTTTTTTTTTTTACAAAAATGGGATCATACAAGAGGTATCTTTTGTTACTTAAGTTTTCAGTAATAATACTGCTGGCTATTTTTTTTTTTGAATGCTTACCATGGGCCATATTCTTCTGTGCATGGCTCTTGAATGTAAATTGTTCTCAATTCTCACAACAGTTCTGTGAAATAAGTATTATCATCTCTAATTTGCCTATGAAGGAGCTGAAGTTTTAGAATGATGAAACTAGCTTTAATATCCCAAGAACTCGGTGGTGAGGATTTTAATCTATGCTATATAATACATTGCTTAGCAACATATCACATTTCCTAGTGAGTGCATATAGATTTATCTCATTCAAACATCTTTATAACATTCCATTTTATGAATGTTCTATAATTGGCCACTCTCCTGGGTTTTTTGGGGGTTTTTATGGTCTTTATTGTGGAAATGTTCAAGCATACATAATAAAAGAGGGAATAACATATCCATTATCCATCCAGCTTCAACTGTTTTTCACATCTTGCCAGCTCTGTTTCGTCCACTGACTGCCTCCCTCCCATCCATTCTACTTTGTTCCCTGAAATATTTTAAAGCAAATCTGTTTGTTTATATTACTTCACCCATTTCCATATGTGTCTCTCACAAAGGCTCTTCTTGTAACATAACCACAATGCCATTATCAAACTTAAAGGTTTTGAGTAATTCTTTCATGTCATCCAATAACCAGTCCATGTTCAGATTTTCTGTATTCTCTCAAAAATATCATTACACAGCTGGTTTATTCAAATCAGGATCCAGAAGGGTCACACATTGCATTTGGTTGTCATTTTTTTTTTCAGTTCTTCTTAATTTCTTAACAGTTGTTAAGATTTTGTCATATTAGAACTTTATCATGAACATTGCTAAAAGTAAATGGGATCACCATTTGTGTCAGCTTGTATCAGCAAATATATTTTTGTGATAAAGATATCTTGTAATACACCAGGAAGCAAGAGGCAGTGAAAATACTCATTTTTGAAGGCTGATACATTGCAAAAAAATTAAATGTTGAATTATGTTTGGTACTTATATTCAGTAAAATTTTATTTCAGTGCTTTGTGTGTTAGCACATAAATGATCTTTTAGAAATTTGGGGGAAAAAACTTATAAATTAGTTCTACTGAATGTGTATGTGTGTTTGTGCTATGTGTTTCCAAGTTAATATATGCTCTCACTATAATAGTGTCAATCAGTGACATGCTTGCTCTTTCCATTTGTTACTGCAGATGTGGTAAAAGGGGAAAAGATTCTTCCAGTATTCGATGAGCCCCCAAATCCAACAAATGTTGAAGAAAGTTTAAAGAGGATTAAAGAAAATGATGCTTGTCTTGTTGAAGTTAATTTGAATAATATAAAGGTAGGTGTGATAAGCAGGCAGAAAACTGTTTTGAGTTGCTTTGACTCAGTTGGATCTAGGCTGAGAGCTGGGTAGTTTTGATATAGGCTGATCCCTTCTACTTAATGGTAAAGTTTTTACTTCTAGTAGTATGCTAACAGAGATTTCTTCGATTTTAGAAGTTAAGGTGTAACAGTATTTTCTGATTTACTTTTTAAAGGCTATCATATATTAATAGAAATATAAACTCTGCAGATGTCTATATCTCTTGGGCTTCCGAAGTACTGCCCTCTTATAATAGCGTTTTTAGTCTTTCAGTTTTTGTCTTTTTAATCAGGTCCCTTGAAGTATAATGTAGATGTTGTGAAATTCTCCCTGTCTAGTGTGCACTTTTGTAGTTAAAGCAAATGCATACAATTGCACCACCACCACTGTCAGATGTAGAACATGTCACACCCCTTTGCCATCATTCCTGCCACCAGCTCCAGCCCCTGACAACCATGGATCTGTTTTCTTTCCATTATCGTTTTGCTTTCTGCAGAATTTCATATAAATGAAGTCATATAGTGTGTAGCCATTGAGTCTGGTTTCTTCACTTAGCATAATGCTTATGAGAGTCATCCGTGCTGTTGCATGTATCAGTGGTTTGCTGTTTTGTTGCTGAGCAGTATTTCTTTGGATGTGCCACGGTTTGTGTGTCCATTCACCAGCTGATAGACTTAAGAGACTTAAGAGTTGCTTCCAGTTTGGGATAATTGTAAATAAAGCCACTATACACATTCACATACAAGTTTTTGTGTGAATATGTGTTTTCATTTCTCTTGATTACACATCCAGAAGTGGGCTTTATAGGATCTTACTGGAATTTTTAAAATGCAACTCTTCCATGAAGTAAGGAAAGAAGAAATGAGTTAGGAGAGCATAGGGATAATTAATTAGCAAAGAGTAAACTCAGATGATCTCTTAGGTATTATTAGCCATTGCATAATAGCCTTGTTACAGATTCCTCATTTTAAATGTTAATTTATCTGAATTGAAGGCAGAGAGAACATCTGGAAATTACAGGAACCTAGGGAATTAGACCTCTGTGCTCTTTCTGTGGGTGTTCCTTCCTGTGAGTGGAGGCAGGAAAGCCTTGGAAAAAGCTAATGTGCCTAGTTGATCACTAATCTTTTTTTTTGTAATTTAGTTCTCATGTATCTTGGTCTCTAAATCAATAGTAATGATCTGAAAATAACCAGGCTACAGGAAGTTGAAGTCTTGATACTAAGAGGAAAAACAGATGTCTCCTAAAACTGTCTCTTCCTCATTTCAAGTTAATCTCTCTTAACACCTTACAGCTTGTGACTGAGAACAGTATGTCATCTGCCTCAGAAATCACTATACGTAGATTCCCATATTTTTCTCTTTGTAGAAAAATGGAACCATTTTAAATACTCATAATACGAATAATTAAAAAGAGAATAGTGAGAATTTTCTTTAACCTTGTGCTAGAAAAGCAGTGATGTATGCTTTGCTCTATGCCAACAGTTTGTGCAGATATACTGTACTAGAAAAGTCAAAGAGATGAGGTGGCTGAGTTGTTAGTTTTCATTTGTAGGCCAGCGGTTATATGTTACATAACTTCTGAGTACATTTTAAGCAAAAGAGAAAGGAGAGATGTCTTTGATTATTGGACTGAATTTACTGAAAACTAAAATGTAATAATGTTTCACATTTTTGTCTTTCAAGAATATCCCAATTCCAACCCTAAAAGATTTTGCGAAGGCTTTGGAAACCAACACACATGTGAAATATTTCAGTCTTGCAGCCACCCGAAGCAATGACCCTGTTGCTATTGTAAGTAAGCTGTGACTAATAATATTGAAATTATGACTGTGCAATACCAGGATATGTTACAAAGGTGATTAAACTGGTTTTATAAAAAGATGTACTTAACTGTACTGCAATAAAAAATAAATAATTTTAGTGTAGTTTAAATAATTCTGTGTTCTAAGAGCTACTGTTAGTAACCATGATGTTCAGCAGTCAATAAAAGCAAGTATCAGTTTAAAAAAATTTTTTACTCTTTTCAATTTCTGATTACTCACAGTTAGGCAATACATTATTTACTATCCTTTTATATTTATTTTTTCCATGTATTTCCCTTCTTTGAAAATTTTAAAACATGAATGGAGTCATGCAGTGTAAGCTGTTCTACAACTAAATTTTTTACTTTAATATATCTTAGAGGTCTTTTCATATCAGCATATGAAGTTCTACATCATTCTTTTAAACCTGTAGAGGGTTCCATTTATGGATCTACAGTGTTGGGTTTCTATCAATGCTTTTTATGTGTCTTTTGAAGTGATCATGTGGTTTTTCTCCTTTATTCAATTAATATATATTACATTGCTTAATTTTTGTATGTTTAATCAGTTTTGCATTTCTGGGGGAAGTCCCACTTGACAATGATATAAACCCTTGTCTTCTTGACTTTGAGGGTATCAATCCATTTCATTCTCCTCCTACCTGCTTGGACATTCTTCCTCTGGTCCCTAAACTGGTTCCTTCTCATCTCCCCAGCATCTGAACCTCTAAACGGCTCGGAGCTTGGCCCTAGTCCCTTTTCTTTTCTTCATCTACACTCACTTTCTGGGTGATGTCATTCTGTTTCATTGCTATATATTATCCATGTATGCCTGTGACTCCCAACATTATTATCTCCAGTTCATACCTCTCCCCTGAACTCCAAACCCATGTTCAGCTTCTCCTTAACAGCTTTACTTGGATGTCTAACAGACGTCTCAGACTGAAATCCCAAACCAGACTCCTTACTTCCATCCCATAGCTGCCTCTCTCACGCTCTTCCCTATCTCACTAAATGGAAACACCATTCTTTCATTTGCTCAAGTCAGGATAATAATAATAGAGTGACTTCCCTTTCTCACAACCTTAAATGTATATCCCACGCTGTCTTCAGATATTTCCTTTATATCCAGCCACTTCTCACCATCTTCACCACCACCACCCTGGTCCAAGCCACTGTCTTCTCTAATCTGGATTATGGCAGTGGCCTCCTAACTTAACTGCATGCTTCCACCTTACCATCCCAGAGCCAGCTCTTTATACAGCATCACAAGTGACTCTTAAAACTTAAATGATTTCATTCTTATATTCAGAAGCCTCCAGCAGATCCCTGTCTCACTAAGTAAAAATCAGATTCTTTCAGTGGCCTAGTAAGGCCTTAGCTGAGGAGACTCACCTCCTTTCTTGCTGTTTCTTTCATTTTATTCCAGCTGTACAGCCTCCTTGCTCCTATTTCCCTAAAGATGCTCCACATAGTTTCACTTCATCACCTAAATTATTTGAGTCCTTGCTCAGATGTCCCCCTCCAGGGGCGGCCTTTCCTGAGCCCTGTATATAAGATAGCAAGCCAGCTCTTCCCCCAATCTACCCACTACCCTGCTTTGCCTTTTTTTCCTCCTCTATAGCCCTTTTTACCATTTGACATTATGTTTTGCTTTCTTATTTATTATCTGGGCCCCCCACTAAAATGTAAGTTCCATGAGGTAGAGACTTATGTGTTTTACTTCAGAATCTATAGAGCAGTGCCTATCAAAAATAGGCCATTGGTAACATTTTAATAAATGTGGGTACGGATAGATGGATAAGGAATTTACCTCAGGTCACATGGCCAGTTGTTGCTAATAGGAAGTTCAGGAGTATAGATACCTGCCCCAAGTTCTTTATAGTGTGGCTGCCCCTGTTGCCTTTAACGACTTTATGTTTGATCTTACCCCATGTTCTCTGGAGTTTGGCCTTTCTTTTGACCCCTCTGCAGGGCTGTATTAATAAACTAACATTCTTCTGTTACCCATCTCCCCAGCCCTTCTCTTTCCTCTCTGCTCACTTAACAGGCTTTGTTAATTATTCAGCATAGTGTTTATTAAGCACTGGGTCAAATGCCTAGCACTGCCACATCCTGTGAGAAATTGTAATGCAAGCAGATGGAAGACACTGTTCTCTGAGGTGGTGAATATTTAGTTAGGCCCTTATTTTCCATAGTTCTTGTGCTCTAGCAGTTCCAGTTATTTGTGTCCTTTCGGTTTTTGCTTTGGAAATTAGTTCATAATTTCGCCTCATTTGGGCTTCACTGTAACCTAGCTGCAGCAGGACCCAAGTAAGAAAACTTGTTCCAGAGAGATTGATGAAGTTATTCCTACACAGAGACTGAGAGAAAGTCTGAGAAACATGGGAGAAAGAAGCAAGAAGCAGAAGCATGAATAAATAGCAGTAGAGAGTGTTACCAGTAGAGAATTACACATGACAACAAATTTAAAGTTTGTGACCAAGTGCATGTGAAAAGTAGATACATATGAGATCTGTGAGGTGGCCTGTCAAGTTTAAACAATCTAATAAGCAACATTAAGGCAGCTGTATTGATTTATGTATTTCTTCAGGCTTGTTCAGTGTTTATTTACCAGGTACTGTCAAACTAATCTTCAGTTATTTTCTGTAATTTCCAGGCTTTTGCAGATATGCTAAGAGTGAACAAAAATTTGAAGAGCTTAAATATGGAATCCAACTTTATTACAGGAGTTGGGATTCTAGCACTGATTGATGCTTTGAAAGAGAATGAAACCCTGATGGAGCTGAAAATTGACAACCAGGTCAGTGGTCTATAGCAGCAGCTTTGAAGAAGCTGCAGCCCATACTCCCTGCAGAGCTTGGGGACTCAGGAGGCAGGCAAAAGGAAGGCTTTCCAGGGAGCCCTTGGGAAGGCAAAGGCCTGAAAAGGAATGAGAACTTTTGGGGCATCCAGAATCTTAATGTATAGAAAGGTATACAAGCAGCTCTCCCTGGTTGGTCTGTAGAGGATTGAGATGGCTAGTGATTTTGAACTAGAAGGATTCTTAAAGGTGACGGTCTGGCCTCAAAGTTTTCAGTTCTTAGGTAGCAATAGCCACATAATAACCTTTTTGTGGCTATAACATGTCAGTCCCAGACATGAGGTGAACAGAATAGTTCATGAAAAACAGAAAACTCCAGTATCCGGGGTACCCTGAGGGCACAGCTTCTGTCCAGCCACATTGGGTGCTGACCCCCTAAGATATTGCTGGATCACCCCGAGCCAGATGCACTTTTCTTTAGAGAAGTAGAGAAACACATGTTAGAAATGTTTCCATCCAGAGTGTAGTTAACTAAAAATAAAACAACATATACATTTGACTGAAATACTTCAGTTTATTTTATTTGAAAAGTGACTTCAGTTATTTTTTAAAAATATGTGGTAAATGACTCCCTCAATTCTTCAACATAAATAAATTTTGTAGATTATGAAGATAGAATTATATCTTCAAATTTAACCAGAATACTATTTAATCAATGTTTCCAATCTTTTATTGAGATTTAATTCACATACCATATAATTTACTTGTTGAAAGTATACAATTAAACAGTTTTTAGTACATTCATAGAGTTGTATAACCATTACCACTGCCTAACTCCAGAACACTTCCATCACCCCAAAGAGAGATTCAAACCCACTAGCAGTCAATTCCTATTCACCTCTCCCACCAGCCTCTGGCAGCCACTGATCTGCTTTCTGTCTCTATGCATTTGCCTGTTTTGGACAGTTCATATAAGTGGAGTTATGTAATACGCGGTCTATTGTGTCTGCTTCCTTTCACTTAGCAAAATGTTCTGGAGGTTTATTCATGTGGTAGTATGTTATCAGTATCTATTCTTTTTATATGGTTGAAGAATCTATTATATTTGGATACTTTTCACTTTTTGGATTGTAGAAATATGTCGCTATGAGCATTCAGGTGCAAATTCTTATGAATATGTTTTCATTTCTCAGGTATATATCTAGGCGTGTAATTGCTAGGTTACATGGTAAGCCTGCACTTAACTTTTTGAGGAACAGCTGAATTGTTTTTCATAATAGCTGCACCATTTTACATTCCTGCCAGCCTGTCTGAAGCTCCTAATTTTTCCATATATCTTGCCAATACTTATTATTGTCCATCTTTTTTATTATAATCATCCTAGTGAGTATGAAGTGGTATCTCATTATAATAATCCACATTTTTTTGATGTCTATATGATCATACACTAAACTTATTTTTTTTTCTCTTATATGTTATAAGAATTGGGAAAATATTTTTAAAGAATCAGCATGTACATGAATGTCTTAGACTTGACTTATATTTTGAACTAGCTTATTAATACTATTCTTTATTTCTAATTATTCCAGAGGCAGCAGCTGGGGACAGCTGTAGAATTGGAAATGGCCAACATGCTTGAGGAAAATACCAATATCCTTAAATTTGGATATCAGTTTACTCAGCAAGGACCCCGAACCAGGGCAGCTAATGCAATAACAAAAAACAATGACTTAGGTAAGACATACTTAGTATGAAATCAAAATTCTGAATTGTAATATTAAGCTAATGTATTGGAGGAACTTTGTTTTTAGTAAGTTTTTACACAGGATTTGAAGTTCTTTTAATACTGACTGAATGAGAGTTCGGTTTAAATGAAGTTGTAGTGATTATTTAGGTTAGTGGATGAGAACCTACTTCGTAGTTTTCAGTGAAATATGAAATAGTTTTCTACAACAGATACTTTGTTTCAGTTATAAGTTGCCTCTTGGAGCTATTAAAACAAAGATTTCAACATTATAGGAAAATTTTGCCCTTTTGATCAAACCAGAAAGTTTCACCCTTTTAGAAATTCAGTTTCACACGGTGATATATAAAATAGTTGCAGTTTTTGAATTTTAAGTTTGGTGTTTCTTACTGAAGGGGCTTCCGTGGTAGCTCAGACCATAAAGAATTTGCCTGCAACGTGGGAGACCCAGATTCGATCCCTGGGTTGGGAAGATCCCCTGGAGAAGGGAATGGCTACCCACTCCAGTATTCTTGCCTGGAGAATTCCATGGACAGAGGAGCCTGGCAGGCTACAGCCCATGGAGTTGCAAAGAATCAGACATGACTAAACAACTAATACTTCTCATTGAAATATTTTTTAAAATGCATGCAGAGAATTAAAATACTTCTTTTTAAAAATTTTATTTATTTATTTCAATTGGAGGCTAAATTACTTTACAGTATTGTAGTATTTTTTGCCGTACATTCACATGAATCAGCCATGGGTGTACAGGTGTCTCCCATCCTGAACCCCTCTTCCACCTCCCTCCCCATCCCATCCCTAAGGGTTGTCCCAGTGCACCAGCCCTGAGCGCCCTGTCTCATGCATCGAACCTGACTGGCAATCTATTTAAAGGGAGTCACATTCCACTGTGATGCAGTTCTTTTAGGCTTCAGCCATATTTGCGTTTGCATTTTTAAAGATTCCTGGAGCAAAAAAACCTTTAATCCAGATCTCTATGAAAAATATTAGTTCAGACTTTCTGTTCTTTGATGACTGTAGTTTCTCATAGCAGATTTCAGCTTCTTTTCTTTTTTTAAGGGAAATTTGGTGTGTGTTGTTTATTTTAGATGTAGTTTGGAACGTATGCTGATTATTTAGTATTTCTTCATTAGTTACCTTCTGTTTTTTACACTTCAGGAATTTAAATTTTGCCTTGTTTTATAGCAGTGTTTCTCAAGTCTAACTGAAATTCACAGTTAGAAAACCTTAAGAACATATACCTTATTGGCTCTAAAAAGTTAGTTTTTTACTTACTAGGTTATACGTCATTCTAATAATCTATTTTATTTTCTAAGACTTTAAACTTTTGAAGGTCAGGGGCCATGTGTATCTTTTGAATCCACAGCTTTCTTTAAAACCACGTCTGACAATAGTAGGTATTTATTAAGTAAAAAAGAACGTAGTAGAATTTGAATCCTGCTCAGAGTGGAATTTTCTCATAACTAAGCAGCTATCCTGGGACACTTTCCCAGAATGGGAGATAGCAGAGAGGAAGAATGGAGAGGACAAATGGAGAGAGTGTCTCCATTTGTTCTCTCCTCTGAAACCACCTTAGCTTTCCTGGGATCCCACCAGCATCCTTGTAGCCCTAGCCATCTGTCACCTATGTCCTTCCTAGAGAAGGTACCAGCAGCCGTCTGGCAGGAGCAGCACAGCGAGGGCCTGTATGTATACAACCCTGCACGTGGAAGGGGTGCCAGCCTCTCAAGGCTCAGCAGTTGTGCTCTTCTGCATGCATGTTGTGGGAGGTGCTTTGTCCAGATCTCTGTCAGAAAGGAAGGCCTGATATCAGAGCAAGACTTTTGGCAGATGGAAGATGCAGGGAACAGATGAAAACAATTTCCTGGGCTGCCTTCTGTCAACACTGAGAAGTTAAGGAGTTGTGCATAGGCGTGTGTAAGAGGATGAAGAGGCCATGTGGTTGGACACAAAGCTGAGGGCAAACGGCTTTGTGCTGGTAGCTCTATAGACAAACCACCTGCCCTCCCCAACGCTGTTTCATTCTGGTCCAAACCAGAGCTTCAGACACGGGTCTCAGGCATGAAATGAGAATAAGGACATTCCTGGAGTGAGGAATTGCATGGATAGAAGCTCAGATTTGGGACTAAGCAAGTTACTTATATGCTGAAGACAGCCTGCAGATTTTGAGAATTGACTCTCATAACAGGATGCAGAATCCAGAATAAACTTTGCATAAGTACTTGCTATTTGAAGCCAACAGAATGAAAATAAAATGCTGCCAGTGGATTAAGAGGGAATACTGATAGGAGGCACTAAAGTTACACGGTCAGGAACTTAGATTTGTTTGGAATTTATGTGGAGGTATTTGAGAGCCATTTTAGGCCACTCAGTGAGTGCATGATTAAAATGATGCTTCAAAAACACAATTCTTACTACTCTTCTAGGGATGGAGAAGAAATGAGATCAGTTAGGATTTCTTGGCAATTGACTAATCATGAAGTATGGAGAACTTACGTTAGTGGAGTGGGTTTTGGAAAGAAACTGCTAAAGAATTGTGAATAGGGCCAAATTTATTGGTCTCTCATCTGTAGGCTGAACGGAGGAATTGCTGAGGTAACACGTGGGCACCAGTGAGGAACGGGGGTCAGGAGTGGCCCCCTGCCCATCTTCCTCTGCTGTCCTGTGCTCACACAACAGCAGCCTACCTTCCCTGCACCCTCGGCTGGTTTTACTTTTTACCCTGCACTTTGATTTCTGCCTGTAGATCAAGATGGCAAGCCTAAAGACTGTTTTCCTACAAGCATTCTAGTATGTGGTAACTGGGCAGCGATATCAGAGAACAAGACTTAACAACTTGTACAGCATCTCTGGGGCATATAATCTTCCTTCAGCTTGCAAATGGGGCTGTATCCTAGCTTTAGTGTCCCGATGTTGATAATGTCTCCCTCTCTCATTGTTTTCTTAGTCTCAACTTTTCATTGAAATAATCCTACCTACTCGCCATCTCTCCAGCTAAGAAGTATCACGGCAATAACAGCAAAGAGGTTATATGGTGTATGTGCAACATTCGATTGAACTCTGTCTTATGTTCCTGTCTTGACACTCACTATGTAATCAGTTTTCTATACTTTGTTCTATCTGTCCTATCGATCTTGTTTTTAATGTGCATTTTTAAAATAACATGCATTTTAACATCTGAAATGGTCTGCCAATAACAATCCAAACACTACTGCAATTCAAAATTTTCTTGGAAATGTTCTACTTTAAAGAATGATATGATTTGCCTTTCAGAAATATCTGTGTGGTTCAGATATCTGTATACATGAATTAAGTTTGTATTTGCAGATTCAGTTCTCCATTTGATTTCTTCCCCTAATATTTCAGTAAACTTGTTCTTTGTAGCATGGGCTAAAATTAGAGTTGAGGTGCACACAGTTAAATTAAGTATATAAATGTTCATGGGGACCTGAAACTGCAGCCCTCCTGGTTTTCATTTTCTAGCCAGCGCCCAGCCAATAGCTGGACAGGCTTTTATGCACATTACTTGATTGTCCAGTATCATCTCTTAAAGGCCAGTGAACAGAAGCCAGCAGTCAGAACGACATGAGAGCAAGACCTGTAGCCTGGCCAGGAGGCCTGTGCACCTGTTGGCTTTTCATTCCTCTGTTAAAACAGCCAGTTCAGGCTGCACAAAGGCAGGTGCCTTCTTGCTTGTTTCCACAGAAGAGAGTATAGAAATTAACAGGCCAACCGTGTAACTTACACAGAGGAACTTAACTCACTGGTAAGAGTATCAAAACCAGTTATGTGTACATGCAGATCCTCTGACTTTATAAAGGCTAAATTGGCTTTCCTCACCCCGAAAAGATGGCTGGCCTCAGACCATTCCTTAACCCCACTGAATGCTTTCTATATTAACACAATACTGAGCAGCCTTGGGGCTTCCCTGGTGGCTCAGAGGGTAAAGCGTCTGCCTGCAATGGGTGAAACCTGGGTTTGATCGCTGGGTCGGGAAGATCCCCTGGAGAAGGAAATGGCAATCCATTCCGGTACTCATGCCTGGAAAATCCCATGGATGGAGAAGCCTGGTGGGCAACAGCCCATGGGGTCGCAAAGAGTCGGACATGACTGAGCGACTTCACTTTCAAGCAGCCTTGAATTGCACAGCCATGAGGTTCAGGTGTCACTATTCTCCTGTTACAGAGGATGAGTTGAGGCTCAGAGAGGTTGCCTTGCTTGCCAAAGAGCACTCTACAAAAAGCAGCAGGTTCCCACTCTGTTGCTGACTCGATGGAGTCAGCAATAGGAACTGGCCCAATGCTGAGGAGCCCTGAGCTGCCAGCTCTCAGCACATGTTCCCTGGTGGCTGACAGGTAAGAGAGAAGGTAGCAAGATCCTGACTGAAGACCTCACCCTGCTGCCAACGATCATGGCCTCGCAGCTCAGGGTCTCCAGCCCATGCCCAGCCCATGGGTGGGCATCCTCAGACGTGCACCTTTGTTTACTCTGCTAACTGTGGGTCAACCACTTTGACCTCCCGAGTTTATGGTAGCCAGAGGTGACACCACCATATTACTAGGGTCTAAGATCTTCCTTACTTTGCGTTTGTTGTATTCTCAGAGCCCCAAACTGGCTCATTTTGTAGGAGATAAGAGAAGGAAAATTTGGAGAGCAGTAGTAGCAAGTCACTTACCTTTGAAACTTTCAGAAGTATTTTTGGTATGTTCTTTCACAAACTAAGGAAATAACCAGAAGGGCATGCAAATTACCTTTAATACTTTCTAATCCCAGCTGCCTGTGTGTTATTTCAAAATTTAATATAAGTTACCATTTTTAATGGAAGTATAAAATTTTTTAACACACGGATGAGACAGGCACAGTGAGTTGAAGGTGACTGCTGACCATTCTACTGGGGATTTCTAATGTTGCTGTTGTAGAAGCACAGGGGAGCTTAGCTCCTCAGTTCTCAGCAGGTAAGTGAACATAGTAAAGGATACGAGTTTTTTATTTTAATAATAAAGGATATGAGTTTTTTATTTTAATAAAGGATACGAGTTTTTATTTTAATGGCTGTGTGAACTGCAAATGAACAGTCCATTTTTTTACAACTCTAACTGGATTGCACAGAAACTTGTTTGTTACAAGCAAATGAACATTGTACAACCTAACAGGGATTTCTAACATTCTTTATTTTTCTCATAGTTCGCAAGAGACGAGTTGAAGGAGACCACCAGTAAGTCTGCCAACCTGTCATATTTGGAAGACATTGAAAGGTCATCGAGGGTTCTTGTGATATCAGATGTAAAATTTTCCTGGGTAGAAGGGAAAAGACTGGAAATTTTTTTTTTAATTACATGTATCTTTTTTCTAGTTTAAGGTTGTTACCAGTTTCAAACTGCAAAATCAATAGTAGGTGATATTTTGTATACTAAAGCATTATTTCTCCTAAAATTGATTTTAATTTAGCTTAATTAAATGTTTTGTGATGAGTTGGGTTAAAAAAAAATACAGTTGTAAAAAAGTTTAGGAAGTCATTTATGTAGAATAATATGAACATTTTAAGGACCAATATTTTTTAAGTCAAAAAGGGACATTGCTGATGTCAGAACTGCTGTCGTACTTCTTAGGTACAAGGCACTTCAAAGCTTTCCTCCTTCCATGGCATGGAGACTTTTCCATGTTTTCTAGAACACACACACACTTCTTTCTAGCAAAAAGCAAAATGCCAACATCTTAAAACAGATGACTTAAAACCTGGTCATCTGTCTTAGAGTCAAAGCAGGTTTCCAGGTGAGAGGAAGCAGTCTCCTATGCCTCCCCAACACTGCACCTGTCTGAGGTGTCTCAGCACCTACAGTTTTTTTAAACAAAGTCATCATCTTGGCTAGGTTACACAGTTTGTTTAAAAAGTAGCTATGTCTAAATTCATTACAGGCTTTCATTTTAATAATGTGGGCATTATTAAATTTTTGTGAAAGTTCATAGTAAAAAAAAAAAAATCTTTGAGTAGGAAAGCTATTTTTTTCCCTGTAAAAGGCATACAGCTAACTCTGTTATTCAAGGTTTGGAAAAAAAAAAAAAGCTGTTGTTAAACACATGAAATCAGACTTATTAAATGGTGGAGATTAAGTCTCAGGAGCATGCAGAACAGTCCTTTAAATTGATGGTTACTGTAAATTAGAAGCTGACCTGTGTATAAATTAAGAGTTTACACAGGATAGTGAGATGTTGCTATATGCAGTGCAGAGTTGTCTGGATGATATACAATCACCCCTTACTACAGATTTTCCAACCAATAAGAAAAATGACTATTCTTGATAAATCTAATTTTTATTAACTGTTTCATCTTGAACTTTGTGGTCCATACTGTATAAAAGTAGTTTCTCCTAACAAGATGTCTTCCTATCACTGAAAGTATTAAAGTGAGTGGTTGAACAGTGTAGCGTGGTGGGCAGGCCCCTCCAGGTCCAGCAGTGTGACAGACGACATGGACATGTATTCATGCCAGGTTCCAGGGCAGTCCCGGGAGCAAGAAGCGGCAGAGGCCGTATAGCTACAGAGGGCAGGGCACAAAGGAATCTGAACAATTCAGGCCTGGCTGTGTCACTTACAGGGAGATGTTTCTAAAGGGAGGAATCTCTTTCCAGAATAGGGGAGAGATGTTTCTTAATTTTTTTTTTTTTAACTTCTTGAAACCAAATTATAAAATGTCTGCCCCTTTGTCTTGGACTAGTCAGTTTGTCTCGAGCTAGATGGCTCCCTGTACGCTATAGAAATAAGCCTTCTTGACAGGTGAAAGTTCTCATAAGGACTGAGTGTGGGTTTCTTTGGAATCAGTATCCAGTGTTTGAAAGGGGCCAAAGATTGACTTTGCACTGTTCCACTATTCCCTTTTGGTTATAGGGTGCAGGAGATTTTTTTTTTCAAGTTAGCAAGTCAAGCTCACTCTCACTGGCTCTCCCTCTCTCCTTTTTCATAAATGACTTTAGGAATGTACTTGATTTTTAGAGACTGCACAGTTCCAACAGAGGGGGGAGTTGGCATGGAGCAAGAGTACAGAGCTGCCAGTACACTTTTAGCAAGGCTTCCTTTTTTGCCCTTCCCTGTAAGTCAATGAATTGATAAGTATGTTACCCTGTCTTCACAAAAGTCTGTTTTTGTTTTTAATATAGGTAGGTAGGGCCTCACCTAGAATTCTGTATTATACTTATGGGTAATATCTTTTCATTTATTATTTATCAAAGTATGAAGAAGTTGAGTGTTGTGCTTGTACCATTCCAGTTCTGAGCTACAACAGTTCATTATATAATGGAAGAAAAGATTTGTTAATAAATAACTAAAGGTGAACATTCATCTATCTGAATACAGAAAATCTTTCACAAATTGTAACACAAGGGAGAAAACGGATGTTTACTTTGATCTTTAAAAATCTGGCATCTCTCAAAAAAAATAAAATCTGGCACTTCTTATCCTTTTAGTAAATTTCAGTATTTCTATATTGCGCTAAAATTTTATAATAGAATTGTGAAATAGTCTTGATTTGTAAACCAAAGATCTTATTTAAGTTTTTGTAGTGTAACCAGTATGGACTTATCTCGTTATCCAAGCAAAGACTGTTCTTTGCATTTTTAAATTGCTGTTTTTTTAAAAGCTTTTAATTTCACATTTTATCAAATTTTATATTCATATTTGTCAGAAGTTCTGATTTTTCCAGTTTGTCTACATGAAATTGTATGTATTAAAATCAATATTAATGATATTATTAAAATGGATTTTGGTGCTATATACTTGTAGCTAAAGCCTAGTATCAGTCTAAAGAATAGGTGGAATACATTCTCTAAGGGTGCCTGTCATTTAAAAGACCAAATAAACAGTTTCTGTTTAAAAAAATTAGACTGTTATAAATTCTAAGGAGAATTAATTACCTTGACTGTTAAATTGCAGATTCTCATGATTTGAATGAAATAACCGTATACTTGCTTTATGCAGTAGGTATTCCCTCAAAAAGTTAACAGGTATAGAGCTTTGGAAATTCTTTTTTCCACTGACAGTATCTGATGTTTTTTCATTTAAAAAGGGGAATCCATGGTATAAAGAAAATTATAAAAGAAAACATGTTTTGATTAAAAGTTATGTCCTGTTGTACTTTATTTTTAACCCTTGCTGCCATTAAGATAAGATTAAACAATTCATGAGGTTTCATAAAATTGTAAAATTTTGGCTCTGTGGTCCTAGAACTTCTAACTTTTTCCGTATAAAATCAGGAATCACCATTATCTCCTGGCAGAAAAAAGGATCATTGTTTTTCTGGAATCTACAGCAGTTTCCATTCTCTGTAAGTTCAGTACTGTCTAGTTTTCCTCTATTACAATGTCACATGACTTCAATTTTTTTTCTAGTTTTATTGAGATAGTTGACATATAACATAGTTTAAGGTATAAAATGTAATGATTTGATATATACACATACTTGCAAAATGGTTACTACAGTAAGTTTAGTTAACATCTATCACTTCACATAGTTTTTAAAAATGTTTTTCCTTGTGATGAGAATTTTTAAGTAACTTTCAAATATGTAATAATACAGTATTATTAACTGTCATCACTATGCTGACGTTACATTCCTAGGACTTATTTTTCTTATAACTGGAAGTTTATACCATTTAACCACGTTCATCCATTTCACCCACTCTCCACACCCCAACTCTGGCAACCCGCAGTCTGTTCGCTGTATCAACGGATTTAGTCTTTTTAGGTTCGAATACATGAGATCATATAGTATTTGTCTTCCTTTCAGATTTGTTTCACTTAACACAATGCCCTCAAGGCCACTCCACTTTCATATAGTATTAACTGAAGACACAGCACCCACAAGACCCAAACACATTGGATATGTCAGAGCAACTCCTGTCAAGGGGTGTGAGTTCTTCAGTTTAAACATCCATAGAACGCTCTTTTCCATCACTTCTCACTGAACTTTCATGTTTCTAGCTACTTCTCACTCAAAGAAACTCTTCACCAAGTTTTAAATTGAGAAAATTGTATTTACAATCAGCAAACAATTTATATTAGGTCATTTTAATTTGGTCATTCTTCTTATGTCATATTTCTTGTGTGTTGTAATTTAGTTCTGTATGTCTTTCCCTACAAAAACTGAACACATTGGAACATTTTTATAATAAAACATTTACAAGATTGTTAATGCTAAACTCTAACATGCAGCCTGATCTTTCAGAGAAGCCAGTCTTTAAACCCCTACCAAGCATTTTAGACAGCCTTCACTGATACATAAGGACTTTTACTTAGGATATCTGCTCTGGTAGCTAGAGAGATTGTAACACTGTGAAACACCACCAGCCATGTTTTGTATTGAGCACTATTGTTCAAGTTCGTACACTTTTAAGATAATCAAACTCTCAGAGTACACATATGTGAGTGAGGCTTAACTTCCTTTTCTACAGATAATCAGTATGTTTTAAATGCTGCAAAGCAATTAATAGGTCTAAAATTTTTCTGTCAGATATTGTAGTTCATCAGAGAGTAAGGTTTAAAAACAAATTCTAGGTGCTTGTTCGTGGGTATGTAAAGCAAATTTTTAGTTTAAATTTCACCTTAAGTCAAAAGGAAAACAGTTTGATTCAGCTGTTTAAACTTTTTAGATTTGTCTGCTTAAGAACTGTAAAGAAGATAAATTGTAAAGAAAATTGCTCATGCATACATGTGCATGCACACAGAGTATATAAAAACCATTGTAATTTTGAGAAAGTGCCCACTTTTTTTAATAGTCTTTTAGATGAATTATATTTGGTTTCAGGTGCATTTAAAAGCTTGAAAATTACTTTTATAACAGTGCATTCTTTGTCACATGAAATTGGGCATATAAATACATTTTTTAATGCTAAAATATAAAAATGCTGTAAATGCTTACTTTTTCAATTGTAATAACTATTACAGAATATTCATATTAATAATACTGGTTCATAATAGCACAGTGAATTTTCTTTTGAAGACTGTGGATTATAGGCATTTAGAATTTACCATTTCATATTGGAACAAATAATTTCAATAAAGTCTATCAAATATACTGTACACTTAGACTGTTTGGAAAATCCCGTTAATGCCTATGTTCTAAAGCTCACTGCTTACATACCTTTTAAGAACAAGTTTATTAATTTCCCTGAGTTATTCTGAAACTGTCAGGACTTGACCATTTACATCCATAAAGCAGCAAGTTCATATGGTTCAGTCTCATACCATCAGTACTCAGCCTGGTCTGTTCATAAAGTCAAATTGAGTTTTGTTTTTTTTTTAAACTGAGTTGACAAATAGAAAGAGGGACCTATGATACAGTGTGTCTGGGCCTGAGGGGAGCCAATCCTGCTATTAGAGATTATTTCTAAGGTAAAGCAAAGATATTGCTTATCAGTCACCTCAATCCACCAACCAAAAGAGAAAATCAGTGAAACGTGTAATGGGTTTGAGGAAACTTTTAGGGATAAATATCAAATAATTCAACTTTGAAACTTAAGGAATAAAGAAATTTCTCTTGAATCTTTAGTATTGGCTGGCTTTCCAGGAATGGCTGTTGGGCTTACGTTCACATGTGGGAAGCCTTGATGCCTGTCCCCTTTGGTGAGTCAGAGGCTTGGGTGCTTCAGTTGTCAATTAACTTCAGCTCCTCTGAGTGGCCCTGGAGACAGGCGCTGTAGCCGTGGGGAGAGTGTCTTCTTGCTCAGCCAATGGCACCTCACTCCTTTAGGTACCAAATATTAAGCTTTCCAGCATGTCTGCAAGGGTTGGTGGCCTCTAGGCTCAGCCCAGCTTTAGCTCTAGTCCTGTTGCTAAAGTAGCAGAGACTCAAGGCCACCTCTATAAAGAATAGCCAACCTAACCTATAGATCTAATGCAATCCCCATCAAATTAACACATTTCATTTTTCACAGAATTAAGACAAATAATCCTAATATTTATAGAGAACTATAAAAGACCCAGAATTGTCAAAGCAGTCTTGAGGGAAAAAAACAAAGCAGGAGGCATAACCCTCCCAGACTTGAGATAATACTACAAGGCTATAGTGACCAAAACAGGGTGGAACTGGCACGAAAACAGACATCCTATTATATACAGGATGGATGAACAACACAGGGGACTATATCCTGTGAGAAACCATAATGGAAAAGTATGAAAAAATATGAAAAAGCATGTTTATGTGTGTATAACTGAGTCACTGCTGTACCAAAAAAACTTTATGTACCCACTATGTTCCAGCTACTGCACTAGTCAAAAAGCTAGAAGTCAAATCTAGTATTTTGTTTCCCAGTGCTCTTTTTTCCTCTAAACTTCTGGTGACCATTTTTCTCCAGTGTTTTGGATGTCTTTCTCCCTAAGGTCAGTAATAGACCTGCTCAGCAGTGTGATGGCTTTGCAGATAAGTTCTGATCCTTGTCTCAAAAATGCTTTTTTTTTTTTAACTTGAGAAAAAAAAGCTTTGGATAGAAGTCTTAAGTTCTAACTTAGCTTCCATATCTGTAATATGAGAACAGCAGCAGCCCTTTGAGTTGTTCTGAGGATTAGAACTGGTAAGGCACGTAACAAAGCATTGAGTCTCCAGTGAGCTCTCTTGTGCTATACCTGCTCTGATGAAGAAAACCCAAGACACAGCCCAAACTGTTACCAAAATGGTCTCACCTGGGAACAATGGATTTTCTAAAGTCACAGACTTGCTTCCAAACATTTTAAAACCACAACTAGGATTATGCAAAAGGAACTAGTTCCTCACTTCAGTCCCAAGTCATTTCATCACTGTTTTAACGCAAGCAGTTGAAAACCATATTTATAGTGAGTACACGTTTTATGCTTCAGTCATCCTCTTCCTCTTCACCCCCTGCTTTCCTCTTTCTGGAGGGTTCATCTGAACAGATAACAAGAGAGAAGGTGTAAAATTCAATACTGAATGTTTCTGGAAATTCTGTCTTACGTAGTTCTGAGCTGATGGGGGAGCCAGCCTTTCAAGTTAGAACTCGACCCCCCAACGATGACCTTGTCCACAGACAGGTCAGACAAGGAGAGCCCAGACTTCCAGCGGTCAGGGCCAAGGAACACGTCACTCTGTTTTAGTGTGGATTCCCCTCATTACTACTTGAAATATGTTCCTCTGCTTCCTCAGTACTTTACTTTCTCTATCTAAAATTCACTATTTTAAAGTCTATTGATTTTTTTTTTTTAAGGACTGCTTGTGTTTTATGTGCTTTTTTCAGTATGGTTTCCAAGTTTTAAATAGATTTTTTCGGCATGAAAAATGAGTGCTTCTTTTACATAGTAAGAGCCATTTCTGTTACTGAGATGTTTTCTCTGACCTGTAACTCAAGACCCATAGTGGAGTGTGTTATGTGTTCAGAAAACACTGGATACATGAATATGGTATAATGGCAACAACAGAGTGTCACTCTGTGTAATTAAGACTTAAATTTTCTTGTGATCTTTAAGTGGAAAAGGAAATAAAGTAGGTAATTTTAATAACATGGAAATGAAATAATCGTGCACTATTCTTAGGCTCCTGGTGATCGTGAGAGGCCCCTTGACCTATTTCACTGAACTACTTCTGGTTCTCTAGTTGGGCCCTCGTGTCTCAGCCACATGTCTTTTCTCACAGGCCTTTCTGCCCACCGGCACACCCACCCTAACACTTCCTTCAACGTCCAACAAGAGGGTGACTGTTGTGGCTGCCTCCCACTGCACACAGGTGTCAGGCGTTCCTCTGGGCCACGCCTAGGCTTGTTACTGCATTCATCTCACTGAGTTGTAGGGCGGTATGTAGACACCTGTCTGTGCTCCTGGGCTGTGAGCTCCCTATTCCGGGAGTCGGCTGTGGCTACAGAACAAACCCCTTCAGACTGAATAAATTTGCTTTCACCTCATCAGTGGTGAGTTTCTTTGCTGTCAGTGACCTTTGAGCCCCATCTTCATCTTGTCCCTCATCACTCTCTGGAGAATAGATTCTGGTCCCTTCCTCTGAAAGCAAATTTGAGGACTTTAGATATGGGACTGACCCTTCAAAGATGAAGACCTATTTATTCCTGAAAATTTTTTTGTTTTACTGTTGAATGTTGTTACTTCCCACTGTATATTTCCCTTTGTTGAGACCCCAACCAATTTTTTTAAGTTTTCATGAAGAAATACATACAGCTTTCAAACATGCTTAAATGACTTATATTGGAGAGGTTTTTTTCCCTCAGAGAGACTGATCACTTTTAAATACCTGAAGGGCTGCACACACACATTTTTAAAACTACAAAGTTTAACACTGGGTCCTTAATCAGACAATCAGGCAAACTGCCTATTATACATTTTTTACCATGAGGACATAATTTATTTGGTTGATTTTCTTAATTATGGGGGTGCCTTATCTTCCCAGCCACCTTTTCATGTGAGAAAGTGGTCCTAACAAAAACAGGAGAAAAGGCCTTTGCATTGTCCTCAGTGAATGACAGCAGGACAGACAGACAGTGGTCACCAGACTCACCTCCGTGTTCCCTTTGGTCATGGTTTTTGACGGCTTCACCCTCCTCGTCACTGTTGGGGTCCTGGTAGGGGGCACTTGGGCCCCCCTGGTTCTGCAGACGGATTGTCTCCTGGTGAGCAGAACCCCTCAAACGTGCTGCTGCTTTCTGTAAAGACTTAAAAAAAATGAATTCACTTAGTGCCCGCCTGAAACTAAAGAACATGAAAATGTCTTGCCTGGGATAACACCAGTTCCTATGTCCTCAGGGTGAGTTCTCTCCGTTTCACACCTCTGTTACCACACACGGTCATCGTCGTGTTCAGTTCTAAGGCATGAAGACACCACAGGCTGGAGAGGCAGAAGGCTCCCTCACACCAACCGCCCCATCACAACTGGCACAGGCACAGCCTTGGGAGCTGCAGCATACCCTCTGCTGCCAGCTACAGTCCAGAGGGCACGACCAGCCTGAGGAGGCATGACCATGCCCAGCGGATGCCTGAGGGAGGCAGGTTCTCTTCACCCTGAGACACACCTGACTTGCCCAGGCTCTACCAGATTACCATGGCACCCAGATATTCCTGCCTGGGGCCGTCAACCCAGGGCACTCCCCACAGCTAACAGCAGGATGAGGGGGATGCTGGTGGGGAGGGTCCCTGAGTCCCAAAGTAGAGCCCTTGTTCCCTTCCATCCAGCTGGCTTCCACATGCTGGGTTCCACAGGTAGGGCCAGTGTTGACTGAGTCAGGAATGTCCTTTTTTTTATTTTTTTAAGGAATGTCCTTCTGACCTTCCTACATCACCTCCTCTCTGGCTAACACAGCTTAATGATATGTGTCAAAGGTTATGTTTTTTTAAAAACTGTCAGTTTCCCTCTGAGAGCTCACAGATTGGAGAGAGAACACCTGAATGTCTGGATTGCTGTGTCTCACCACTGGCCCATTGACTATGACCATTTCTGTGGTTAACCACACACTTGGAAGCTTAATCTGGCTCCCTGATAACTACAAGAGATAAAATGACTGTGACAATAAGATGATTTAATATTCTGAAAAGCTCAGCTCTTACTGCTCCCAAACAATCCTAGGATAAAGCTCAGCCAACATACCTTAATCAACTCTACACGCTGGCATTCAGGATCAGGACCCACCACTGGTAAGATTCTAATCATCTGCATCCTTGAGCATCTACTAGCAAGTGGCAGGGTCACCTTTTTATGTGTGGCATAGTCTGTAGCATGAGGTCTATGGGAAACAGACAAAAACGACTCACTATCTACTAAGAACATTTGCAGGCAATCACAGCAACAGCAAATAGTGGCGGACAGTAACACCAGCACCCACAGCCCTCTCCTCTGGCACATGCACACACCGAGAGCATGCTTGCAGTCAGCCGGCTTCCCAGGTCAAAGGCCCTGAAGAGAAGGACGTGCTGACCAGCAGAGTGGCACAGACAGTTGAGGCCTCTTACCAGGTGTGCCGATCAATGTGAATTAGTAACTGGTCTTCTGGTCTAGACAGCAGCCTCGTGTTGGTTTCCAGAGCATGAACTGGCTCCCTGAGAGACAGGAACTTGTTGCAAAGGTGAAAAATGGCATGGGAACCAGACCATGGGCCTTGGGGAGCTGCACCTCAACATCACATCAGTCAGGCTCTTTGCACATCCAGCCTCTCTAACCTGTTGCTCAAACTGCCAAGCAGCAATAGGTCACTATGAATAGTTACCTGAAGGTGAGTTTGGACTTAAAGACGGCTTGTCCCTGCAGACCAGTGTCTTCCCTGATGAACAGGTGGTTGTGATTAGCCTGCATCGGGGTCTTATAGATATCAAACACCTCATTGCCTAAATGTAGGGACAGGCTGGAAACAGAAATAGTTCAGTTATTAGGATGGATGGTTAACAAATCCTATAGCTTCCATCTGTCATGCTGTTTTGTCACTAAGTTGTGTTCAACTCTTTGCAACCCCATGGACTGTAGCCCGCCAGTCTCCATGGGATTCTCCAGGCAAAAATACTGGAGTGCATGGCACTTCCTTCTCCAGGGGATCTTCCCAACCCAGGGATCAAACCTGCGTCTCCTGCATTGGCAGGTGGGTTTTTTCTTCATGAGCTACCGGGGAAGTCTCCTCTACCCTGTTAGCAATTCTTAAAATACTATGGAACTGCAGGATCCTGTCCCCATACTGAAGATTTAAGACAGACAAAAGATACTAGAAACAACTAACCTACCTCCTTTCAAAGTAAAAGGTGGTAAAATCCATCTTCCTTTCAACTTGAAATCTAATTGTTTTATCATTTCCCAATCTCTACGACTTCATTAGTAAAATAGAAATCGTTTTTTCAAACATACCAATCTATAATGTCTAATGGTCACATATGGGCTCTGATATTAGGTTTTCATCTCATTAAGGTAGATACTGTGAATTTGATTACTTCTTGGGTCTATGTCTAGAGTCTCCCAGCACAGCACTGTGACCTCAACCCTGTTTATTTCTCCCAGGTTTCCCAGATAATGCCAGGAGCCTCAGTTCAGTTCAGTTGCTCAGTCGTGTCCTACTCTTTGCGACCCCATGGACTGCAGCACACCATGCCTCCCTGTCCATCACCAACTCCCAGAGCTTGCTCAAGCTCATGTCCATTGAGTCGGCAATGCCACCCAACCATCTCATCCTGTGTCGTCCCCTTCTCATCCCACCTTCAGTCTTTCCCAGCATCAGGGTCTTTTCAAATAAATCAGTTCTTCGCATCAGGTGGCCAAAGTACTGGCGTTTCAGCTTCAGCATCAGTCCTTCCAATGAATATTCAGAACTGATTTCCTTTAGGATGGACTGGTTGGATCTCCGTGCTGTCCAAGGGACTCTCAAGAGTCTTTTCCAACACCACAGTTCAAAAGCATCAGTTCTTTGACACTGAGCTTTCTTTATAGTCCAACTCTCACGTCCATACATGACTACTGGAAAAACCAAAGCTTTGACTAGACGGACCTTTGTTGGCAAAGTAATGTCTCTGCTTTTTAATATGTGATCTAAGAGGCCTAGATTTTGTTAATTCTGTAATGAAAAAAGATCCCCAAATATGGTCCTACACAGAAAACTTCATTCATCCCAGGCCTCCCTCTGGGTGTTTCCATACTCCTCAGGTCTGTGCTCACCTTCCATCCGACCACTTGACTATCCGAGCATTGCTTTCTTTAATTTTATTTCCGTCTTTATCCCGGCGTATCCTCCATCGCATAGTATTTTCTATCTGATATAAAACACAAAGGCATACAAAACCAGCTGGTAAAGAATCTGCCTGCAGTGCCGGAGACCTGGATTCGATGCTTGGGTTGGGAAGATGCCCTGGAGAAGAGTATGGCAACCCACTCCAGTATTCTTGCCTGCAGAATCCCATGGACGGGGGAGTCTGATGGGTTACAGTTCATGGGATCGCAGAGACATGACTGATCAACTAACACTTTCACATATAAAACCAGTATTACTGACTGCATGTTCTTTTCTTCTCAAGTGATTTATAATCACATGCCAAGAATTCAGAGGTGGTGAGAAAATAAGCTCACCGAAAAATAGATGATTAGGCAACATGGAAACCCTCCTACTACAGATACCTAGAGACACTGGTTAAACGCACCAGACGTTCTGTTTTAATCTTTTCTGAGCTCCACCTCATGGCAGTGGAAGCAAAAACTTAGGGCCCATATGAGGTAGGAGGTTATAACTCAGATTTCTATTGCAGCCCCACTTGAAGGGTTATGAACCCAATGAAAGAAGGACTAAAGAAAGGCCCAGTAGGAAAGAAAGCTCTGAGCATTAATTTAGAAAAAAAAATAAGTAATAAACAATAAATTAAAACCTGAGACTTTTGCTTTACCCATATGGTGAGACACTCCAAATTACAAAAGTAGTACAAGAACGGCTATCACTGTGGCCTCTGGCAGACGCTCATTCCATAGCCAGTTAAAGAAAATGCCATTCCTATGAGAGCAATAGTAGGGTTTTGCTTTCCAGGCCTTCTCAAGGGGGACCCCCTAAGGACAAGACCTTCTCTGTGCATAAGCTGAATTTCCATAAAGAGTCTGAGATATTTTTACTATGGGAAGCAGCTCAGATCTATCCATGATAAAAATTGGAGGGGCAGTTCTGTATATCTAGCTATATTATTATTTATCCTGAAGGAAGTAGCTAACAATTTTCAAGAATTCTTATCTTGACTGCTGTCAAAAAATTACAACTGCCAAAGAAAGGTTAGAAAAGTGATAATTCTACAACAATTTTTTAAAAAGGATATGTACCTTCTCTCCTAAAAATATTCTGAAAAGACATTTAATTCCTCATTCTAAACAGGTATTTATTGATCAAAAAATAAACATAAAGATCATTTTGTAAGTTCATCTCAAACTGTTATCCCTGTTTTATAAAAAGCTTAAAAAAAAAAAAAAAGAATAAAGTGTGGAATGGTACCTTTAATTTTAACCTGGTTCTCTCTTCTTCATCAAGCATTTTCTTATTTTCAAATTCATCTTCATAATACTGAGGATCAAAAGGCCTAAAAATTGTTTTTTAATGTATTAGCCATCTTTAGTAGGAATATAATACTATAAAATAATAGTCTTTATAACATGTACCAATGTTAAAAAAAAATCACAGTAGACAAATAACTTCAAGTAAAACTTCAAAGAAATATGCAAATTAGCTTTTGAAATTTTATTTAGAAGTTTTTTTGCCTGAAAAAAAATCCAAATGTGACTAATAATTCAAAATTTTTTTTTTTTTTTTCAAAATTTTTGAATTGTTTTCTTGTTTGGTGAAATAGTCCTCTAAAGTATAGGTGATGCGTGATCTACCTTTCCATATTTTTTAAGAAAGGTGTCATGTTTAACTGCACAAGAGCTTGCACTTGTGAGCCATCATGACACCATCCACACTATTTTGTTTTCAAATATCATCTTTTTCTAGATTCACAATGGCTTTTGCATTGAACTTTTGTGATTTTTCCAGCAAACTTCCTCACCTTCGTTTACCAAATTTTCAGCTTTATGAGAATAAAAAACATCTTCATCAGCTATGATATCTGCTCATGGATAAGAAAGTGCCAAAATGCTAAAGGAATTATTAGCAGTAAAGCTTTCTCATGCCAGTAAATTCATCATTTTCTACCAGAGCACACCCTAAATTTATTTTTTCAGAGTTACATGAAAAATCTCCCACCTCTGTGATTAGCCAGTGCATTACAAACAAGAACATTTACAGTCCACATACTTTTGCTCAATATCTTGCAGGAAAAATAATACTTTAAATCAGTCCTCTTACTTGGATTCTATGCTGAGAAATTTGGGTAGTTTAACAAAGTATAATTCATTTCCTAAATCAGAGTTGATGTTAGGAATTTCTACTTCTATTTTGGTTTCAGAAATCAGCTCTTCCTCCTGCTGGTTCTGAGGCACTCCACATCCATCCTAAGAAAGGAATCAGAATGTAAGAGCTTGAGGTGACATTAGAAATGCTCTAGCTGTCCTGCAACAGGAAGATGCAGGTTTGACAGAATGTAAATTTAGAAGCCACTTCAGAAATAAAGTAGTCAGCAGCCCCTCCAGCCTCACCTCAAAATTTCATCCTATCCTACTCCCCCAAAACCATCATGTAAAACAAGACCTGTTGGCCTGCATTACCAGAAAAAAATGTTGACATACCTAGTTTTCATAAGATATTTAGCAACACAAGTGTGAAATTATACAACACTTCAATACTAAGTAACTATTAAAATCAGAGAAAAATGTCAAATAGTACACACTTCTCTGCAGAAGTTTGAGTAAGAAAAGCTTTTGAATCAAAGGTTTTCAAATTATGAGTCCTCACAGTCTAGCCCCTAAAGTTTGGCATCAAATTCATTCTAAGCAATTCCTTCTATGCCCTTTAATATCCAGAAATTCCCAACATAGCTAAGAAAGTCACCTGTTCATCAGATGTTCCAGACTCTCTATATGAGTCAGGCCCATCAGCCTGTGAAACTTTTTTCTTAGCTTTGAACAATAGGCTCAGTTGAGATTTGTACTTACTTTAGCAGGCTGTTTTTGAATGGGTGGTTGATTATCCCCATCACTGTCTGAAGAAATGTCATCTATGTCTCCAAACAGATCCATTGTCCCACTATAATCTTCAGTGTTGGGAAAGAATGCATCGTATTAATTAATTTCTCTTGACTGAAGTTCTTCACATAGTTCTCGGCCCATCATTTCACTATATTTCCAAGATTCGTAAACCAAATTTCTATTAAGCCATCCTGAAACTGGCTCCATGAGCCTGGGCCTCAGAAGCCTAACGAGCAGGAGTGATTACAGAGAAGGAAAGGAAAATGGGAGTTAGTTGGTGGAAGTCAAGTTGCTGTGATGGCCAGCTTTCAAGGTGGAGCCCAGGGATTCCTGCCTCTGGTATTCTTGCCCTTGTGCAGCCCCCTCCAACAGGCCTCATGGTTGGTTTACGTGATCGACAGAATACAGCTTCACTTCCGAGGCTCAGCATGACGTCATGGCCTTTCTGCCTCACTCTTTCTCCCTTGGGTCACTTGCTCTGGAGGAAGCCAGCTACCACAATGTGAAGACACACAAACTGCCATAGAGAGGCTCATGTGGTGAGAAACTGAGTGCCCCCCTGCCCAAGCACCATGAGAGTGAGCCATCCTGGAAACGGATCCTTCAGCCTGAGATAACATCCTGACTCAATGTTGGAGGAGCCAACATCCTGACTAAAGCCTTATGAGAGACCCTGGGCCAGGGCTACACTACTCCTGACCCTTAGGACTGTGAGATATATGAAATGTTTATTTTAAGCTGGCCCTCTCAGGGAATGTAGCTGGGGAAGGTGAGGGGTGGTGTGCAGGTCATACAAGACATGTCTACTTTGACACTCCTGTCTCCCTCTTTTTGGATTCCCTCTTCACAATGCCAGGGAAGCTTTGGTATCTCAACTTCATTAAATGTAGGCCACCACTGAGTGCTTTTAACTAACCAATCAAGTACAGAGCCATGTCCAGAATATATAAGCACACCCATATCAGTAAATTTGGCCCAAGGTAGTCAAGTGTTTTTCCTTCATCTCACATTCTTAGAATCCACTTTCCCACATATTCCCCAGGCTTTTGCCCATATGTATTAGCAAAACCTTGAAATTGTTTTGATGTATAAGTTACTTCTTCTTCAGTTGAAGTTTACGCTTTCTTTGCCAGTATATAAGATCCTAGTGATGGATCTATTGGTAAAAATTGGGTAAGACAGCACTCAGCTGAGTGGTTCTTGAAGAGAATGAAAACTGACCCAAGTGATGTTATTACAGGATTTTCAAGCAAGAAGACTAGTTTCACAACCTACTGAACGGGAGAAAATATTTGCAAACGATATGACCAATAAGAGGTTAATATAAACAGGTCATCCAATTCAATATAAAAAAAATCTGATTAATGGGCAGAAGACATTAATAGACATTTTTGCAAAGAAGACATAGAGATGTTCAAGAGGCACATGAAAAGATGCTCAACACTTCTAATCATTCAAAATAGAAATCAAACCCACAGTAAGATATCACCTCACTGAATAGCTACCATCAAAAAGTCTATAGATAGCAAGTATCAGTGAGAATGCAGAGAAAGAGAGACCCTTGCATGCTGTTGTGGAGAATATAAATTGGTGCAGCCACTATGAAAAATAGTATGGCTGTTGCTCAAAAAACTAAAAGTAGGGGTGTCCCTGGTGGCTCAGTGGTGATGAATCTGCCTTCCAATGCAAGAGACATGGTTTCAATCCCTGATCCAGGAAGATCCTACAGGCTGCAAGGCAACCAAGCGCATGTGCCACAAATATTGAGCCTGTGCTCTGGAGCCCACAAGTTGCAACTACTGAGCCCACACACTCTAGAGCCCGTGCTGTGCAGGAAGAGAAGCTATCACACCAAGAAGCCTGTGCACAACTAGAGAGTAGCCCCTACTCACCCCAACTAGAGAAAAAAGCCCACAGAGCGATGAGGACCCAGCACAGCCAAAAATAATTTTAAAAAAAACTAAAAATGAAACTACCATCTCATAATTGTACTCCTTGGTTTATATCTGAAAAAACAGAAACCCTAATTTAAAAAGATGCATGTACCCCAAGGTTCATAGCAGCAATATTTACAACAGCCAAGATATCGAAGCAACCAGTCCATCAACAGATAAATGGATTTTAAAAAAGATATGGTGTGAATATATATATGTAATGAAATCCTTCTCAGCCATAAAAAAGGAATGAAACTCTGTCACTTGCAACAGCAGAGACGGACCTAGAAGGTACTATGCTTATTAGTGAAATAAGTCAGACGATGACAGATACAGTATGTTATCACTTATATGTGGAATCTGAAAAATAAATCAGCGAATGAATATAACAAAACAAACAGACTCACAGATATAGAAAACAAACTAGTGGTTACCAGTAGGGAGAGGGAAGCGGGGAGGGACATAATAAGGGTAGGGAATTAAGGCGAACAAACTAGTATGTATAAAGTAATAGATTACAAGGATATAGTGTACAGCACATGAAACATAGCCAACAGTTCATAACTTTAAATGGAGTATAATCTATAAAAAATATTCAAATCACTATTTTTGTACACCTAAACTAATCAATCAACTATATATTAAAAAAAAAACTATTAATAGTTTCCTCAGACATAGGGAGGCAAACTGCTTCTCACAGGCAGGGGAGGCTCAGAGAGACTACAGACTTTGTTTTTCACCTTCATCAGAATCCAAACAGATATTCCCATCCTGTGACAAATCATAATGAATATTAAAAAGAACATACCCGTATGACTGAAATACTTTGCTATACAGCAGAAATTAACACTGTAAATCAATTCTTCAATTAAAAAACAAAAAGCCAACCTAAGCTTGTAAACTTTCTGTTAAGTGCCCCAGGGCACTCAGAAGTATGCACCCCATACCAGTCCTTAGTCATCAGGACTGCCTAACAAGTATAGCAGCCACTTGAGGCCTCAACCACAGGGGATAATCTAATTCATCACGATGCCAAGGCATTACCATTTCCCTTTGGCGAGGAACTCGGACCCCCATTCAAACCCAAACCAACCTATGCACCTCATCTTTGAGGATCTGCTTCCTGGACTACCACTTAGGTCCAAGCTGGGCCACAGAAAACATACCAGTTGTTTATACAGATACATTTTAGTATTTTTTTAAAATCGCAATTAGGTTTAAAGCTGTTGATTTTGGTTACAAGAAATACAGAGAGAATTCCTAAAGGGATGACAAAAGTAGCAAATTCAGAGAGCCACTTCCACCCACAGAGATAAGGGAACAAAGGGAAAATGTAATTATTCCTAAACTTAAAAATTTATAACAGAGCCCCTCGGAGCTGAAACTCATACCTGAAGAAGACAAGTGTCCGGCAGGTACTGATGTCTCTCAGGAGTACAGTGAAGCTGGCTCTTCAAGTCTTCATAAAACTGCAAACTGGACTGAGCAGCTGTGGAAATAAACTGCCTCAGCTGAGGTGAACAAGCCCTGGTTGGCTCCCTTCAACAGGAAGCCCCCACAAAGTTCTATAAGCAAACAGGAAGGAGCAATCTATTCGTTGTTATTTAGGCTCCGAGTCTTCTCCAGCGCCCCCTAACAGGGGGCAGCTGGCAAAGCAGAAGTGTGCTTGCAGAGACTTGACCTTTCACCCAAGCTCTGCATGCAAGGGGCATGTTTGGAGATGAGAGACTCCAAGAGCTCAGTCACTGTTACATAAGTGTCTACTAGTGAAAAAAAAACAGAAACTATGTTGTCCTAGAAAGGACAGAGTCAAAAATTAAGGCTCTCAGGGGCCAGACATCAGTTTCAACTTGGTGAGCCAAGAGCAAAGGGGCTACAGGTTTGCGAGTTAGGCAAGTGACACAAAGGTGAGTTAGGACCTTCTCTTTCAGTGTCACTTCTCTATAACCAGGTTTCAGGGAGAGCCTCCCATAGATAGCCACCATTCCTGGGTTGTATTAACAGCCCTAGTCCATAATGGAAAGATTAGTCTGTGTAGAATGACACTGTAGAAAACAAATATGTGTCTTATAGATTTAAAATATATCTGCTAACTGAGCCATTTCTACTATCAAGGGGAGTCAAATTTCCCTCCCTCTGAATATGGGCTCACATTAGTGATTCACTTCCAATGAACAGAATGTGGTGGATTCTGATGTGACTTTTAGTGCTAGCCATAAAAGGTACTCTCAAGAAAAGGTAAAACAGCTCTCTTGGGGTGCTCACTGTTGAAGCCTGTCACCATCTGTGAGAAAGCAGGGCCATGCCTAGGATACAACAAATGAGACACTCACTATAAGGGGTGCCAAAATCTCAGTGATCAAGATAAATAATATTGCAATACATTTTAAACCACAAAAAAATCCCACTGAACAAAACATCAAAATTTTAAATAGAGATGATCCATGGAGTTCTGTACTTGTACAACTCCTGTCACTTGCCTTACCCTAATCCCAGATCTGCTAGATCATCTTTAGGTGAATTTTTGACACTTTCTCCATCATATTTTTGCATTAATTTTAATTTTTTAAAATGCTGTTTCACACTATTATTTAACTTGATTACTGTAGTGGGCTGAATAGGGACCCTTCCAAATTCATATCCAACCAGAACCTCAGAATGTAATTTTATTTACCAATAGGATCTTGGCAGATGTAACTATTAAGATGAGTGGACACAGGACAAGGGGTGACCCTAAACCTACCAATGTGTGTCCTTAAAGGAGAGTGGGATCTGGCAATACAGAGCAGACACACAGCGAAACAACCCATGTGAAGATAGAGGTGAGATTAGAATTACGCTGCTACCAGCCACGGAACACTGGAAGCCGCCAGAAGCTGAGGCAATGCAGGAGAGGAGTCTTGCCTAGAGCCTTTAGAGGGCGCATAGCTCGGCTGACACCTTGATTTAGGACTTCAGGCTTCCGAACCATGAGAGGATACGTTTCTACGGTTTGAAGTCTCCCAGTTTGTGGTACTTTGTTATAGCAGCCCTAGCAAATGAATACAATCATGGAAGCTTTTTGTGCCAATTTTTAAAAACTTTGCACCCCAGAAGAATGCCTCACTTTTTTCACTGGGCCTTGGCCAGGTTCTCTGTCGGGCCTGGGAGGAATGCACTAAAAGCTAAGATTTAGTGTAAAGCATGAGCAAAATCAACCTGCTTCGGAAGAAGTCCACTTCTTGAACGGAGACTTGCTTTTTAAAAATTTTTATTATAATTAAAATTAGTCAAAAGCAAATCAATTTCTTTTGATCAAAATAAGTCATGTTTACATCATATTTATAAAACAAACTGTACAGTAAAATATATAAAGTTTTCACATTTTGTACTTCAATCATCATCATCTTCCTCTTCATCACTGATCACATACTTCTTGTGCTTTTTATTCGCTTTATCATCATCTTCTGCTTTTCTTTTTCCAGAAGGCTCACCCTCCTAAACAGATAAAAATCTTTAGAAGTTCATAGAGACTATTTCTAGAAAGGTTTATCAAAAGTAGCTCTGAGCTGAATAACCCTCGGAAAACCCAAAATAACGTAACTGTTGTAATGAGAATGTTTACCAGCTGTAAAACCAGTGGTTTAGGTCATGGCGATTTCCAAATCTACAAGTACTAGAGGTGTTCAAAATGACTCCATTACAAAACTAATTACAAAACTAATCCTAAAACCCAACTTCAGGACCACAAGGGTGAACTGATAAGCAGCTGTGACCCAGTCTCACAGAGGCAAGAAGCTGTTGTACATGGAGAAGGGCTGCAGGAAAGTGGAAACGGGCTTTGCCCTGGGAAAGGTTAGCACTCTCCCAAAGAGGTTAGCCTATTAACTACTGTCCTGCTGAATTTTTTACTTAAACTCTTTTTCTTCACTTCTTCAGACTTCACTTCATTATGTTAAAAAAATTTTAAAGCCTGTCAATTTTAAAAAATAATTTCTTGTTTTGGATGTACTAAAACTCATAAAGATATTTTAAAACAATATTTGAGGGAGTTCCCTGGTGGTCCTGTTTAGGAGTCCTCCTGGCAATGCAGGGAACGTGGGTTTGGTCCCTGGTCTGGGAACTAAGATCCCACATACCATAGAGCAACTAAACCAGCTTGCCACAACCAGCAAGCCTGTGTGCTGCAAGAAACATCCCACATGATGCAACGAAAACCTGACGCAGCCAAGTATGTGTTTTTTTTTTTTTAATTTTTAAACAACTTTGAAGAAATTAAAGGCCTTCACAGACAAGTTTCCAAAACTTAAAATCATGCTGCACAGTGTTCTAACAGAAACAAAAAACTCAGGAAGTTAAAACAATTTTTACAGATAGAATTCAAACAGATCAACACTGAATAATATCAAATATTGATTAAAATGAAATGATACTAAATATGACACTCCAGAACTACCTTAATGAAACTCTTCGCCAAAAAGAAGACAGGGTGAACAGTTTTTAAGGCTGAAGCTGGGGAAGGCCAGGCCTCTTACTACCCTGTCCAAAGGACTGCTTCTGGACGTAGCATCCAAGCAGGCACGGCCACTTTTTCTGATGGTCCCTATGCCTGGCCTCTGAGGAGCAAGATCGTACCTCACACTTGTTTCCTGCCTTATTATCCCAAATGCATCCCCACAGATCCGAAGTCATAGAATTCAAACAGGACAGTTATGAATCCACAGGAAGAGATCCAGAGGTCCCCCTGCACTTACTTCCCAGCAGGCGGCAGTAAAGTTACCCCAACAGCAAGCCTGGAAGATGGATCCTGCCCCCAGGCTCTGACTAGCCTCCTATCTACTTCCCAGCCTCGGGCAAACCCAGATACTTCTCTCCCAAGCCCACACAGGCAAAAGCAAGAAGGACACTGACTACTACCACTATTTTTCATTTCTTTTCAGCTGATGAATCTTATCTTAAACACTTTACATGCAAGCCTGTTTGTGGCAACCTTGCCCAAGTAAATTTCAGTGTGTATGGTCTCTTCAGCTCTAAAATTTTTTAATGGGTTTTGGTGAATAAAGAACAGCTTTTTAAAAGGTGGAAGCAACTGTCCTGAAGGGTCCTAGATAATGCCCAGCAGCTACGAGGGCAGGAGCCAGGGCAAAGCTCTCCCAAAGAGGTCTAACCAGCACCAGTTCTAATCCTCTCTCTGTCTGGGATAAGACGCTCCAGAATTCAGCTCTGAAAACCCTTCCAGGACTGACTGCCCTGGCAGCTACAGAGAAGCACAGTGAAGTCCAGCAAAGGCTTGCAGGCCTGCTACTCTCAGGATTTAGAAAGTTAGTGGCACCCTTCAGGAGATCTCATTTTGAGAAACTAGGAGTGTGGGATTCTGCCTCAAACTTAGCTGGAATAAACCCTTGTGCCATGTAAATACAACACATGACAAAAATGTATTAGATGAACACAAAGCTTCCTAATATAATCATGAATTAGTTCCTGCATGCTAAGTTGCTTCAGTCATGTCCGGCTCTCTGCAACCCTGTGGACTGTAGCCTGCCAGGCTCCTCTGTCCATGGGATCCTCCACACAAGAATACCAGAGTAGGTTGCCATGCCCTCCTCCAGGGAATCTTCCCGACCCAAGGATCGAACCCAAGCCTCTTATGTCTCCTGAACTGGCAGGTGGGTTCTTTACCACTAGCGTCACCTGGGAAGCCTCACAGTCATGAATGCAGGTCCCTAAAGACAAAGAACAGGCAACCCCCAATTATACAGGAACTGTCTTCTAACAATTTATTGTTCAGGTTGATTGTAAAACTCACATTATAAATAGCTCTCAGAGTTTACTTAACCCAAAATATACCTAAGAATATATACCAATTAGGGTATCTTAAAGTACAAGAAACCAACACCTAGAGAGCCAAGGCTTCCAGGGAAACATACTCTGAACCTCGGCCTTGGGAAAGCCTCACACTGGAGGGGAAGCTGGAGCTACAGCTGTTCCAAGTTGCTGATGGTTCCATAAAAACAGGGGCTTCCAACAGAAAAGGCAAAGCTGCCAAGGGGAGAATGGAGGTTCTATGAGGCAGAGCTGGGGGAGGAGAGAGACACAGAGAGGAAGCAGACCACCAGCACCACATTCTGGGCAGTCTCAGCAGGTCACCTCTTTTACTCAAGAAAACTGCAGCCTGGACATGCCACCCTTTCTCCCCATTGTCTGCATGTTCCTTTCCACGGGATCTTTCTCTTTTCCACAGTTTCTTCTACTACTACCAATCTTTCACTTTGGGAGTAATTTAGGTTTTCTAAGATTTTCTCTGCTTACAAAAATAAGGGAGGATAAAAGCTCTGTTTTTTCTTTTTTGTAACTCAGTCCCTACTGGGGAAGGGAAATGAGCATTCACTGTGATACCTACTTTCATATCTGTTATTAACTAGAATACAACTTTATAAGGTAGACAGCATAAGTCCCATAGAACAGGTGAGGAAACAGACTTGGAAATGTGAGATGCCTTGCTCAAGCCAATGTAAGAGGTAGAGGGCAGCCCCAAGAGTCAGCAATCCAGAGCCCTGTCCTTCCCCGCATCAAGGAATGCTCTCGAGACAATGGTCATTTTCTGGTGCGGGGACTTAAGGTTTGAAAACTGGCTTAATCTCAGAGGAATACCTAGATTCATGGCGTGTGAGTGGGGTTTAGTGTGCAAATAAGGAGAGATGCCTAGGGCAGGTTCCCCTCCCGGCCCCCCTCCCCACCCCGCCCCCACCCTGCTCTCCCACTGTAACCCATTCCAGGACTTGAACTGGGGTAGTGAGGAGGTTGGGAGGTCCAGGCAGAAGCCAAGTCTCTGTTGTCAGGAAAGGGGAAGCAGAAGGGGGACTGGGCGGGGGGCTTGGCGACAGGAAGATTTAACAGCAAGTATTCAGGTGAGGGAGGTAGAGGGCAGGCAGCTCCTGTAACAGACAGCTAGGAGGCATTTGCAAGAGATATTTTTAAGTCACGCAGTTACAGGTTTGTAACTGCCCGGCCTCGAAGAAGGCTATCTGATGGATCACAGGTAGAAATCTCATTTCTGAGAATTCTAGAAATAAACAGAAGTCCCATGACACTTTTCAATTTTCACTCAGTTTCTGCTTGCCAATAAATAAAACAGCATCTGCTTAGATAACGATTGCTGTTTGCCAATAGTTTAACACACTGTAAATGCATCATTAAGACATCTATCTATTTATCTTCCATAGCATACCACTTCCAAGGAAGACTGGGAAATACTAAATATTGTGATTAACAAACAATAACACAAGGACAAAATTCCGTTTCACATGAGAAAAGAGCTCATGCAAGTTCACAGTTCATAGAAGGCCAAAATGATCAAAGTACATTAAAATCACGAATAACAGGAACACAACAATGTTTCCACAATATGGCAGAACAGTCCTTTGAATAACCCTCTCACTGAAAATAACAATGATGAAAAACTATAAACAAACCCAAGTGATGGCAAGAAAATAAAGTATACTCACAAGCCAAAAATTAAGCAAAACCAAGAACCCACAGAGATGAGCAGAGCACTAAAGCAGGCTTTCTCTGTGAAGACAGTTACCAAACTGCATGAACTACAAGCTTTGCTTCTATGCCTTGCAGGGTGCTGAGGACAGGACACAAAGGCCAAGTGCAGCAGATTAACAACAGACCCTGGAGGACTGGATCTTTACTGTTCAGGTGAACTAGCGATAAGCCCAGGCCCCTTTCTCTGAGGCAGGGGTCAGCAAATCATTCTGGTAAAGGGCCTGAGGCCAAATGTCTTGGGCTTTACAAGACATATGGTTTCTGTTGCAACTAATCAACTCTGTCACCACAGAAGGAAAACATCCAGAGACAATACATAAATGATTAACTATGGGTAGATTCTGAAAAAAAAAAAAACAGGTGGCAGTCTAGATTAGTCAGTGGGATATAGTTTGCCAACCCCTGTTTCAAATGCCTGCAAGGGTAATTTCCAGTCTCTAACATTTGAACTAATTAAGAGGGGATTAAGGAAAAATTTAAACATTTCTAGGAAAGTTCCTAACAAGTCAGAACCCATACTTCCAATAAAGCTAAAATCTGTTTCAAGAATATAATTTAAAGTAGTCCCAAGGTACCCAGCAGAAGCAAATATATATCATCTTCAGAGGAATCCATCAATCTAGGCTATAAAAATGTCTACTGATCTGAGTAAATCAATCATTTAATCACAGAACACATGGAGAAATAAGTCATCATGAAACAGCTATCAGAAATAATCACAAGTAAAACCACATATGTAAAGACTTCAGAATTATCAGATATAAAAGACCATACCGGTAGGTTTAAAATACTTAAAGACATAAAGGAGAAACTGAAAAATATGAATTAGGAGCAGGATTTTTTTAAATGACCAATCTGAAAAACTAAACCTCTAGAGATTAAAAAACTGAAACGATTAAAAATTGAGTAAAAGAGATCAACAATGTATTAGACAGCTAAAGAAAGAAACAATGAACTGGAAGAAGCTGTCCAAGAACGCAAAGCTAAACAGACATGGAAAATATGAAGGGCAGCTTGAGAGTCATGGGGGATAAAGTGAGAAGGAGTAACATGCATCTAATCAGAGTTTCATGAAGAAAGGAAAAAGAATGGTGGGAAGTAATATCTGAAGAATTAATGGCTGAGAAATTTTCAGAACTAATGAAAGATATCAATCTATAAATTCAGAAAGTCTAACAGATCCCAATCAGAGAAATTAAAAGAAATTCAAAGTAGGATACCACAGAACAGTTCAAGAACACCAAAAATAACAATAATCTATAAAGACTTAAATATAAGTAAGTCCTGGGTATGTAATGCACAGCACAGTGACTGCAGTTAATAATACTCTATTGTACAACTTAAAGTTGCTAAGACCATGGATTTTAAAAGTTCTCATCACAAGAAAAAAATATACATAACTATTGTGGTGATGGATGTTAACTAGACTTTATGTGGTAATCACTTTGCAATATATGCATGTATCAATCAAATCATTATGTTATACACCTGAATATAATGTTATATAAAGTCACATGTCATATATCATGTATCAAGTTACATATATCTTGAAAAAAAAAGACTTAAAATTTCTCAGTATCTGAACTCTCATAATTTGAAAAGGATACTGTTAAAAATGTAAGTTAAAATTCCTTTGAAATTTTATTATTTCAGTAACACATGGAAATTTTATTGAATTACTCAATACTATTTTAAATACTACTTCATCTACATGAAAAGAAAACAGATTTTTCTACCATAAGAATTATTTCTGTAATTTTAAAAACATATTGAAAAAATTTTTTAAAGAGCAAAAGAAAGAAGAGAGACACACACTGTCTATCCACACTAAATGATTTCTGTAACAGTTCTCCAGGAAAGCCTGGCTATCTCAGAGCATGTCTTCTCCCAGGCCTCTCCATCCACCTGGCATGCCCGTCCTGGCTGGTGCGCCCTGTGCTAGCATCCTTCCTTCAGCACGCCAAGAGGCCTCCTTCTCTAAGCAGAGGTATTAGACGCTCTTCTGGGCCACTCCCAGCCCGTTTCTGGATTTATCTCACTGAGCTTCAGTGAAGTGTGTAGACGTATGTCTGTGCTCCTAGGCTGTGAGCTCCTCCTCATTCCAGGCATTAACATGTGGGTACAGGGTAAACCTCTAGAATTGAATAAATTTGGTTTTACCTCATCACTGGTGAGTTTCTTCGCTTTGAGTAACCTTTGAGCCTTATCTTCTTCTGATCCCTCATCACTGTCTGACGAATAGATTCTAGCTCGTTCCTCTGAAAGCAGAGAGTAAGATTTGTGAGTGACTTTCAAAGATAATCCACTCCGGGATCTGTCTTCTGATGTTTATCTTCAGTTCCTTCTGTATACTGTTTACAGAGAAGCAAATAATTAAGACCTTTTAAAATTTCAGATTTCCCTGGTGGTACAGTGGATAAGAATCCACCTGCCGATGTAGGGGATACAGATCCAATCCCTGGACCAGGAGAAATTCCACATGCCACAACTAAGCCCATGCGCCATAAGCACTGAAGCCTGCGCTTCTAGAGCCCACACTCCACAGCAAGAGAACCCACCGCAGTGCGTCTGTGCACCACGAGAATCGCCCCTGCTTGCTGCAACTAGAGAAAGCCTGCGTGCGACAGTGAAGATCCAGTGCAGCCAAAAATAAAAAGCAAATACTTTTAAAATTAATGCAAATTGAGATCTGTTGAAACAAAGTACTTGTCCTCTCAAATACGAGACTAATTAAAAAAAAATTTTTTTAAGGTTTGTGTGCAAGATGATTAAAGAGACAGACATTACTATTCTCCCAAAATAGCCTGAGTCATTCTTTCATAGAGGTAACAGTTAACTCAAGCTTTGGAAATAAAACAGGAGGTGGTTTCCAGGGCCTGTAAGACCACCTATTGCCAGGCAGACATTTCAAAGGGAGATGGAGACGAATAAGTCTGTGCTGATGCCCGAGCTCAAGTGAAGCATGGGTGAAATAAGAACAGTTAGTATTAGACCAACCTGCTCACTTCATAGCCCAAAGCCCTCCCTTTCTCCTTACTCCCTGCCTACTGGACAGAACCGACTGTTAATAAACTTGCCTGTTAGGACTGTAATCACTGGGGAACTGAATATTATATAACTCTCTCCTAAAGACACCCTCAATTTTTTGTTTTTATTTCATTTATATGGCATGTATTTCTGCAATTAATCTTTCCTGTGGGAAATTAGCACTAATGAAAAAATAAAAGGTCTTATACTGTAGTCCCAAAATAACAGGCAGGTAAGAAGGGTGTAAAAAGTCCACTAGAACAAATGCAGTTGCTGTTTAAAAAAAAAAAGAGAGAGAAAAGCATCTCATGGGATGGTCAAAGAAAGAGAACTTTGGGTGTTCTTAAAATTTATCATTTTAACAGAGCAAAACCATTAACATGGTGACCCAGGGTTTTGTACAGTGATTCCCAAAGCTCTATTAAAGCTCATCTGGAGAAGATTAGATCCTCATTTTACTGAAGGGGAATGTGGTATATTCAGAGATGTGGAATCACTGCTGAAGCTGATGAGTGCTAAGTACAACGATAATAGTTTTGTGTGACGTTTATTTAGTACTTGTTATATGCCAGGCACTGGATACAGTATTTAATGTGCAGTATGTCAATCAATTTTCAAAACAACCTCATGGTGTAAACACTTACTAATAAGCAGCTTTTTTCTTGATAAGGTAACAGAAAAAAGAGGTACCGTAACTTCCCAAAAGTCATCCAGCTAAAAAGTGGCAGGGCTAAGATCAGAGCAGGCAGAATCAGGGTGTCCAGCCTGGTCTTCCACATTTGGGTTCAGTTTACTTTTCAGCACAACATCTCACTTGCTGGCTGCGGGAAAACTGCTGGAGGCAGTACTGTGGCCGAGACAGATGCCTCAGAAGTCAGGTCGCCTGAGTCTCGAAGTCTTTGTGTACCAGCTATGTCTTTGCACAAGCCACTCAACCTCTCAAACTCTCAGTTTCCTCAATAAGGGTGAGACAAAAATGGGCCCTGAAGCATTATACTAAGTGAAATAAGTCACAGAGGGGAAGACAACCACCGTATGATCTTACTTATGGGGATGTGAAAAAAAAACGGAAAACAAAGAACCAAGCTCATAGATACAGAAGCCAGATTAGCGGCTGCCTGAGGTGTGGTGTGGAGGGTGGAGGCAAAGGGAGTCAAATGGTACAAATGCCAGTTATAAGATAAATAAATCCTGGAGATATAATGTACAGCATGGTGACTAAAGTTAATAATAATGCACTGCATATTCTAAAGTTGCTGAGAGCAGATACTAAAAGCTCCCATCACAAGAAAAAGAATTCTACCACTGTCTTTGGTGGCAGAAATTAACTAGACTTATTATAGTGATCATTTCACAATACATACAAATACCAAATCATTAGACTGTAACCCTGAAACTAATGCAATTAGTTTAGTATTCAATTAAAAAGTTTTTTAAAAGAACAAGACAATAATAGTAACTGGGTCATAACATTGTTATAAGGACAAAAAAGGATCGATGTTTGAGTGTCTGCCTGCAACTCAGTATATGCTGAATGACCATTATAAATTACTGGTACTTGTGAAAGAAAAGAATACACAATGGAGAAGTTTGAAAGAAAACACATGTATTCTCTGAAAAACTGAACTTCCTGATTTCTAATTAGTAATTTTAAAAGTTGAGAAAAGTTCCAAGATACACAGTTGGCAGACTATCACATCAGGGAGCAGAAGCTCAAGAGACTAGTCTAAAGTACAAGCAGCTTCTACTCTTTTAGGCTGACCCAAAAGAATTTCACAATGACTAGCTCTTGAGACCTTGAAACATCTCACTCATTAACACTGACTCCTTAAAAATAAAATGCCCAATGACTCGGCATTCGCAGTATACTGAATGCAAAGATGAATTCCACGACCCTGAAATGACCAAATTTCATTTCTGCTCAAACTCACCTCGAATGCCCCCTTTGTATCGGTTTTTAATGGCAGCCAAGCTGATGGACTCCTCGCCTTCCTCCTCCTCATCGTATCGATCAGGTTCTAGGTAACTGGCACTCAGTCCTCGCTGGTGCTGTTTCTCTCTCATGCGGCGCTGCTGAGACTCCCTACGAATAGAAGCCCTCAAACGTTCTTCTTCTTTCTGTAAAGAAGCAAATTAGTGAACTTTAAAAAAGATGAACTCACTTAATGCCCACTTGAAACTACTTCACTCTAAAGAACATGAAAATGCCTTGCCCGGGATAACACCAGTTCCTATGTCCTCAGGGTGAGTTCTCTCCGTTTCACACCTCTGTTACCACACACGGCCATCGTCGTGTTCAGTTCTAAGGCGTGAAGACACCACAGGCTGGAGAGGCAGAAGGCTCCCTCACACCAACCGCCCCATCACAACTGGCACGGGCACGGCCTTGGGAGCTGCAGCGTCCCCTCTGCACCCAGGAACAGTCCAGAGGGCACGACCAGCCTGAGGAGGCACAACCATGCCCAGTGGATGCCTGAGGGAGGCAGGTTCTCTTCACCCTGAGACACACCTGACTTGCCCAGGCTCCACCAGATTACCATGGCACCCAGATATTCCTGCCTGGGGCCGTCAACCCAGGGCACTCCCCACAGCTAACAGCAGGATGAGGGGCTGCTGGTGGAGAGGGGCTCTGAGCCCCAAAATAGACCCTTCATTCTCTTCTGTCTGCCTGGCTTCCACACCTTGGGGTTCACCAGGCAGGCAGGCTATGAGAGGTCAGGGATGTTCTGGCATTCCCTTGATTCCTTGTTTAATTGCTTTATTACTGCATATAACTCTAATCCTGTAGAAATCACTGTCAACAGAACAGGGATTAAAAACAATCTAGTGGATTCCTTGTGCATTTCCACAGAAGCTGGGGAAGTGAAGAGGGCCTGGGAATCTCTCAAGGTGGTCCTCGAGTCTGCAGGTCCTTCAGTCCCCCTACCTTCAGCGGAAAATGGAGGAAACTTCTGGTCTTTTTATATTCTATCTAGACTAATTCTTGAGCATTTCCACTGATTTTTGACACGGATGCCAAATCTGCCACGGATGACTTAATTTAATCGTCCTTGAAATTATCTGTGCAGGTTCAGATTCTTTTAGTCAACAGGTTGCTCTCAGGACTTGCTGGGAGAGAAACCAAGCCAGGGTCTGTTTTAGGACCCTCACCACATCACACTTATTTGCCAAATGTTTAGGAAATGGAAACCAGCTCCCTGTTCATTCCAGCTGGAAGGAGGAAAGGAGGGTCAATAAGAGATGATGAACAATATTTTGGGAAATGCTTTTCTTAATATATCAAAATTCTAGGATAAAGTTCAGCCAACATACCTTGATCATCTCTGTGCGCTGGCACTCAGGATCACGACCAGCCATTGGTAAGATTCTAATCTTCTGTGTCTTTGAACATCTATCTGCAAGTGACAATGTCATCTTTCTATGTGTGGCACTGTCTGTAGAGTGAGGTCTGCAGGAAATAAACAAAAATACCTCACTATTTAGCAAATACATTTGTGAGCCAGCCATACCAACATCAGAGGGGGCCAGTGAGCATTTCCCATTCTCAAGAAAAAATAGGCAGAGACACAAAACAATATAGTAGATGGGGATTCTAACCTTTCCTCATTCTGCAGCTTACTAAACCATTCTCACCTCCACAAGTGAAGTAAAATATGGAAAGCTTGAGTGAAAAAGGCTTGCACAGCATGATCACCCTCTAGAAGCAGTAAATTGATGGGCTCATGCAGCATTCATTAAAAAATAAAAATTAAAAGAAAGAAAACAAAAAGAAAAAAGAAAAAACAAACAAAAACCAAGAAGCATTCATTGAATACTGAGTGCGAAACACTGCACTCTTGTGTTTTACATATTATATGACTTCACTGTCATAGCTCCTCTATGAGATAATTATTACATTTTATATATTAGGAAACTGAGGCAAGGAAAAACTGAGAAAAGTTGCACAAGGTCACGCATGTGGAAGTGAGACTCAGATACAGATCTATTTGATTCCAAAGCCTATAATCTTGACCATTACAATTTTGAAAATGTAATTCATAACCAAGAATACTGTGCCATCTCTCAAGGTAAGCATTACCCAAGGAGGATGATCTGCTTCAAATCAAGGAAAGAAAAACATGAACGTTTCACTGTACTGCCTGTCCTGTCTCGACAAGGGGAACGTGCCTGCCAGCTGACCCAAGTGTGCAGGGCTGCTTGAAGAGGTAAGAGATGCAGGGGCCTAAAGAACAGATGACCTTGGCCTTCATACCCACCAACTCACTGCCTTTCCTCTAATCGCATGCCCACTAAGAACCTCTAACTATCAGTCTCACAGGTACATTTTACTAAAAAGGAAGATACAATGCCCAGTTAGTCCTCTTAGGCCTCCGGGCAGCTACAGTAATCTCTAGAATTAATACACGATCGTTCTGGTTTACACGCCAGTCTCCTGGAGCGCTGGTGAGCATGACCTGGCTCCCTGTGAAGCGGCAGCTTTCAGGGCACCTGAGAAAAGAGCCTTTGAAGCTTCAGGGCTGAGAAGCAGGTCTTGTCTTTGGGGAGCTGTACTGTGAGGTTATGACAATCAGGAGTCGGGCACGGTGAACAACCCCTGTACTTCACTGCTTTCACTGGTTAACAAATAGTACGCCGATGAGAGTAATTACCTGAACGTGAGTTTGGTTTTAAAGACGGCTTGTCCCTGTAGACCGGTCCCTTGTCTTATAAAAAGGTGGTTGTGATCGCCCTGCAGGGGAGCCTTGTAAACATCAAACACCTCATTGCCTAAGTGCAGGGACATGCTGAAAAGAAGAACACTTCTCATGTTAGTCAGAAAGCTTTCACTCTCTCCTTTTACTTCACTTCGAATGTGGTTCAATGGCTGTTTTCTCTCCTAACACAGAATTCAGAAGCAAGGGAAGAATAAAAAGGCACAATGTGAAAAAAGACTTACACAGAAGTACAGAACGCTGTGTGTTTCTGTTTAGGAAGCAGAACTTGCTGTGACATTCACTCAGCCCCTACCACCTTCCCAGTGAAGGGCAGCTTTACTCAAGTGTCAGCTTCTAGGGAGTAGTACGCAATGGGCAGGGGAGCTGGTCTAATTTTCCTGACTACGGTGATATAGCCAGAGGATGATCACATTTCCAGCCTACTTTTAACAAGTCTCCCACCAGCCTGTATGACCCTCAACTGCTTACTTATTTCTGAGGTTTTCTATACAATGCCAGAGGCTAAATAACAGAAATCCTTTAATAAGAGGTATACCCCAAATAAGGTCTTATTCCAAAATATCATCCTTCCCAGCCACATTCTGTATGTTTCCACACTCTTCAGGCATCTGTGCTCACCTCCCATCGGACCACTTGACTATTCGAGCATTGCTTTCTTTAATTTCATTTCCTTCTTCATCCCGGCGTATCCTCCACCTTATGGTATTTTCTACCTGTTTTAAAAACACAAGTGCCTTAGAACACTGTCATTTTTGCATCTTCTTGCCACAAGAGATACATAATCACAGAATAAGCATGGACAGATAGTGACAGAAAAGAGGACATTGAAACCTTGTTTTAATCACCTAGAGACATTAGATAAAATAACAACAGGAAGGAAAATATGCCTATGTGAATTTCTACTCCCAGTGCTGGAACTACAGAGAGAGCTCAACGCCAGAGCATCTGAGCAGGTGCTAAACCTGTAGTAACCTCCAGAAGTTATAAGACACAGGAAGAGCTGGCAAGACAAGAAATAAGGTTTGAAGCCATATGAAATAGCAATTTAGGACTGAAACTCCTATATAAAGCAGAACTAAAAACCCAATAAATGTGGGACTAAAAAACTCTGCCTACTGGCTTAGAAAGATAAGAAAACCCCCACATACAGGTAAGGAAAAAACAGCACCTTATGAAAATAAAAACCCCAAGTTTGAGCAGGTTTAGAGTCTAACTTTATGGGGAGGGGGACTACCAGGCAGATTTGCAAAATATTCAAAGGCTTCCTAAAATGAAAACCACTGTTACTGAAATTAGAAATTCAATGGGACTTCCAGGAAACTACAGCACACTAAATGCATGTAGTTTATCCATGCCACCTCCTGGAAATGCACTAAAACGACACTAAAGAATTGAAAAAGGATACACTCGCGAGGAGAAAGAGAATGTGAACCAAGATGCATCAAAGAAAAGCCAGCATTTTGAAAACCGACAGACGGAAGCCCAAGCATCCCCCTGCCTCTGCCCCTACCATCTACCTAACAGCAGCCACTCCCACTCCCAGCTAGATTTTCTGGATCTCCTCTGTTAACTGCCTTTACAACTGTGTCCTAATGATTTCTTTCCAGTTTTCCCCGGTCCTCCTTTATTCCTCACTAAATAAACAACTATGAGGCTGCCTGATTAAGAATGCAATACCTCAGTTGGTAAAGAATCTGCCTGCAATGCAGGAGGTCCCAGTTCAATTCCTGGGTTGGCAAGATCCACTGGAGAAGGGATAGGCTACCCACTCCAGTATCCTTGGGCTTCCCTTGTGGCTCAGTGGGTAAAGAATCCACCTGCAATGCAAGAGACCTGGGTTCGATCCCTGGGTTGGGAAGATCCCCTGGAGAAGGGGAAGGCTACCCCAGGATTCTGGCCTAGAGAATTCCATGGACTATATAGTTCATGGGGTCACAAAGAGCTGGACACGACTGAGCGACTTTCACTTTCAAGATTAAATATGATGTCATATCTGAGATTTGTTTCCAAACAGTCTGGGTAAGATAGGGTGAGGAATACAGATGAAATAAGATGTCCAACCTGACAACCACTGAAGTGAATGATGGGTACGTGAGAGTTTACTGTTCTTGCTATTTCTGTTTATGTTTGAAATTTTTCTTAATAAAAGAAGGTAAACAAAATGATCTCTCATTACCCCTGCCTTCCCTCTCAAATAAAATAGGTTTGCTGTTGTTGTTCCGTCCCTAAGTTGTGTCTGACTCTTTGCAACCCCATGGACTGCAGTACACCAAGCTCCTCTGTTCGTGGGGCTCTCTAGGCAAGAACACTGGAGTGGGTTGCCATTTCCTTCTCCAGGGGATCTTCCCAAACCAGGGACAGAACCCAGGTTTCCTGCACTAGCAGGCAGGCTCTTTACCACTGAGCCACAAGAGAAGCCCTATGCAACAGGTGGAGGGAGGGAGTGAAAGTGGCTCAGCCGTGTCTGACTCTTTGCAACCCCATGGACTACAAATTCTCCAGGCCAGAGTCCTGGAGTGGGTAGCCAGTCCCCTCTCCAGGGGATCTTCCCAACCTAGGGATCAAACAGAGGTCTCCCACATCGCAGGCAGGCTTTTTACCAGCTGAGCCACAAGGGAAGCATAAAACAGGTTAGCCACATACAAATATGAAAACACATGGGCCATTATTAACTGTGAAGCCACTTTGAAAACGCTTCCTATTATATAAGGTGATTCAAATAATAATGATGCTATGATAGAATACTCTGCTAGGTCTTACCCTATTGGGATGAAAGACACATTAAAGTACTTCTAAAGACACAGAACCTCAAGAGAGGTACATAAACTGTACCTGGTTCTTTGTTCATTAAAGAATTAATCATACCACCAACTGACTCTTTAAGAATGGTAGGTCTTGTCTCAAAAGCATCATTCAAAAAAGCCAAGGATCCAAGGTTATTTTCCATCACCCATCAAAGTTTTAAAAAACAACAGTCTGCTATACACTGACATTTTGTAGTCTACACACCAAGGTTTCAGACTAAAACATTTATTTTTAGACATAGAGTCTGGTATTACGTGATCTTAAAACATAGATACATTGACACTTGTCCATGTACCATGATAGAAGATAAGGGGAAAATGTAAAAATCAGTAAAAAGTAAGTAAATAAGGAACTATCACATTAATTTATATAAATGATGAGAAATAAAAGCAACGGAGTAACTCCAGAGGTACTAAAACAGTCATGAAAAATTAACAGTGCTAACCTTAAATCAACAGATATACACATGTTCCAAGGGAAACATTAAGAGATAATCTAACATGGAGACAGAGGAGGGGAAGTAAGAAAAAGAGCAAAAAAAAAGCCTAAGTACTATATATTAATGGTGTGACCTTGACCAAGTTAACGGTGCCTGTTTATCTCCATTTTGTCACCCGATTTACATTTCCATTAAGTGGGAAGAGTAATGAAATTTCACCGAAAAGCTTTGGAAGCTCATGCATTTTAGAGAAACCATCTTATATCAAGGTTCTTTAGGTACTTATGGATCCATTAAACTTGAAAAGATGGAATTATTCTAAAAGTTCAGCCCCTGAATTCTAAGAAGGCTGGACTCTCACTTCTTAATATTTTAATACCATGTACAATATCTACTGGGAAAAAAAAAGTATTTACAGGAAATCGTCAGATTTAAGAATTTAAAATGCAGAGCACCAGTTTCGGTATCGTGAGTTCAGCTGCTGCTTGTTACTGCGCCACAACTCAGCTCTAAACCATCTACTTAAACCTACATCCTCCTTGATTAAAGGAAGATTAGAGGCCCTCCTTGGACAGAGTAACCAGACAGTACAAGATCTCAAAGAGAAACATTAATAGGAATTTGGCACAATAAAAATCTCTCCTAATAGTGAACATGAACAATTGGAAAAATACAAAGACGGCCATGTGGTGAAGTGTTAGGTACCAGTAATAAATTCTTCTTTTGTATATGATTTGTTCATCCATAGATCAAAGAGCCTGAAGATAATTTCCCCTTGCAGGAAGTTGCTAGAACTTAACCCACAACAAATATGGAGGGAGCTATTCTAAACATAAACCACAGTACAACGTATTCTGAAGAAAGTAGCTAATAATTTTTTTAAAGCACCAAAAGATGTAATATAGCAAAAAAAAAGAAAGAAAAAGTGATTTTAAAAAAGTGACGCCTTTACAGAGAAAAAGCTGTGCTATTTTCTTTCTAAAAACTATTCTGAAAAGACAGACGATTCATTTGTTGATGACACAGGAAACAGAGAAGATCATTTTCAAAAGCTTAAGTCTCAAGTTAGTATCCCCAGGTTTTACTTTGTAAAAGAAAAAAAGAAAAGGGTAAAGCACAGAATGGTACCTTTAATTTTAACCTGGTTCGACCTTCTTCATCCAGCATTTCTTCATCTTCAAATTCATCTTCATAATACTGAGGATCAAATGGTCTACAAATTGTTTTTAAAATAAACTATTAGTCATATTTTGTAAGAAATATTCCTGCTATATAAAGCAACTTTAAAAAATAAAGCAACTTTAAAAAAGCATAATAACTGAAAATCATAATAGTCAAATATCTTCATGTTCAGCTATTAGGATGTATTCAAATTACTGCACCTTCTTGAAATTTGGTATTAATACATACTGCTTGAAATAAAGAGCAAGCAAGGCAAAATATTCAAGTACTCTTAATTCTTATGTAAGTCTCTGAACAAGTAGGCTACGTATACCCTAGCTTTCCACATTTTGCTTAGGAAAAAACTTTTAAATAGCACAAAGAGCTTGCATGTCACTTAGTGAATGATATCCATCAGTGCTGTTTTAACAGTCCAAACCATTAGTTTTTCTAGATCCACAATGGCTGCTACAGAGGACATCTGCAGTTTTTCTAGCAAACTTCACTACTCTCAATTTCAGTTTTTTCAGGGCTTCATTAGTCAGAAACGCCCAAGACTAGTGATATCTGTTAATTCATAAGGAAGTAACAGACTGCTAAAAACAATTACAGGCATTATAAATCTCCTTTATCAATAGTCCATACTTTTTCTATAAAAGGATATATTGGGTTTTTATTTTCTCAGAGATATATAACCAGTTTCCCATTTTGTGACTAGTCAATTCATACAAAGTAAGAAAAATATCAACATTCTACATATTCCTATCCAACATTAAAAAACTATCAACTGATCCTCTTACCTGGGTTCTACGCTGAGAAAGTTGGGCAGCTTAACAAAATATAAGTCATTTCCTAAATCAGTGTTTACTTTGGGTATTTCTACTTCTATTCTGGTCTCAGGAATTGGCTCCTCCTCCTGTTGATCTTGAGGCAATCCATTTTCATCCTAGTAAAAGAGTCACAGAATTTTAGAGCTTGATGGGACTTTAGAGATGGTCCAGCTCCATTTCCACACTTTAATCGTTTAGGCAGATAAGAAGCATAATGAGACATGACTTCAGGGCTATTATCCATCCCTACCAACCAACCCCCCAAAACCCTCACGGAAAAACAAGATTGGTTTAGAAGCATCAAAGTAAGAAAACATCTCTTTTATGATAAATCTATCTTCCACATACTCACCAACAGAAATGTGAAATTAACAGACACTTGAATATGAAGTCACTTTATCAATTAAAATTAGAGAAAATTATCAACAAAACACACTTGCTGACATGGACAAGAAAAACGTTCAAATAAATGTTATTCAATTCACAGGTCCATGCAGTCTAGTCTCTTAAAGTGTGGGCCCACCTGACCCTGGGCAGTTCTTTCTATCTTTTTTCCCTCAGTGACAACATCTTGCAAAAACTACAGTACAATATCACTACCAGGAGACTGACCTGACCCAGGCGGATAGAGGACGTTCCCATTACCACAAGGATTCACGCTGCCCTTTTACAGCCAATATTCACTTCCCTCTTGCCCTCATTCCGCTGCTGTAATTTCCATTAATCTTGTCTCCATTTCTATAATTCTGTCATTTCAAGACTGTTATAGGAGTGGATTTATACAGTCTTAACCTTTTGGGACTGGCTGTTTCTCACTCAACATAATTGCCTGGAACTTTATCCAAGTTGCTGCATATATCAGTAAATTTCATATATCAGTAAACTTTATCCAAGTTGCTACATATATAAATCCTTTTTATTGCTAAGTAATATTCCACAGAAGGACGTTTCAAAACAGTTCTTTCTAATCCTCCTTATAACCAGGAGTTCTCTACATAAATGAGGAAGTCACATGTTCACTGTATTTCCATACTGCAATTCAGTTACCAACTTCCTCTTCCTGGCATAAAAGAGACACTTAGTTCTCTCTTCCAGTTCTCATTGGTAATTTTACTTACAACAGGCTGTCCTGGAGTGGGTGGTTTATCTTCCCCATCACTCCCTGAAGATATATCATCTGCACCTCCAAAGAGATCCATGGTTCCACTATTATCTTCAATGCAAGAGGAAAAAGGCACAGTGTTTAATACCTGTTAACAATGAGTCTTCAAAGCTATCACTTCAACATATTCCTAAAGTTCCTAGACTCGGCACCTGGAAACCACCCAAACACAACTCTGAGCCTGGCACTCAGAGATCTAACCAGAGTGTCTGTGCAGAGGGAAGAGGGCAGATCCAGTGAAGGGCCAAGTGCCCAGGAGGCACTCCTTTCCTCCGTTACTTACTGTTTTCCCACCTTCCTTTATCCCTCAGGAGCCCAAATATCCTCCTACCATCCAGATACTCAAATCTGGGGCTTAAGCACACCACACAGGCCTATTCTCCACATCATCCTTCAAGGTTTAAAATTACAGGTCATGTCTACCCAGGCTCCCTTCCTCTCAGGAAGAACTTCACCCAAGTACAGGCAAAACAATAACATCAACTATAATCTATAATAAACCAAAGTGGGGTAGTAAAGGAGATGACAGGAAGATAGGAGGGTGATCAACAGGTAGACTGCTTGAAACTGAGATTATAGAAGAGTTACAGTTTTGGTAATGACATGGTCTAGGGTAAAATCATGAGAGTGAGTCACTAAGACAAGGTAAAGGACAGACCACAGAAAAAGAGAAGGAAACCTATTAAAATGGTCAAAATTCAGAACCCTGACAACATCAAATGCTGGCAAAAATGTGGACTAACAGGAACTCTCATTCACTGATTCAGGTAGGAATACAAAATGGCACACCCACTTTGGAAGACAGTCTGGCAGTTTCTTACCAAACTAAACATATTCTTACCAGATGCCCCAGAACTTGTGCTCCTTGGTATCTACCCAAAGGATCTACACACTTATATCAACACAAAAACCTGCACACAAATGTCTACAGCTTTACTCATAATTGCCGAAATTTAGAAGCATCCAAGATGTCTTTCAGTTGGTAAATGGATAAACTGATACATCCAGACCATGGAATACAGGAATACCTTGGAGATACCTCAGGTTTGGTTCCAGACTATGTTCATGTGCCCACCTGATTATTTTTTTCTTAGGTTTTAACACCCCTAACATGCTATATATTTCATTTACTTACTGTGTTATCATCAGTCTCACTACCCTACCCTGACCCCAACAGAATGTGGGTTCTCCAGGGAGACGTCTTTGATTATTGCCACATTCCGAGTGCACAGAATAGTACTAGTACAAAGCAGATTCTCAATAAATGTGAACAAAATAAAGTAATTAATATATCTGATTCTCACAACAACACTATAAGGTGATAGCATCATCTCTCTCTTACGGATCAGAAACTGAAATTTAGTAAGTAATTAATTTGACCAAAATCATACAGTTGGAATGTAGAACCACAAAGATTCTAACTTGGATTATCTGATTCCAAAGTCCATGTACATAACTAGGAATTATAGACCCAAAGATCTTTAAGTAAATCCCAGAGCTTGTTGTTCTGTCCAGCTGTCTCCTTTTCTCTCTAGGTGACCTGCTAAATATTTGCTTTAGTTATACTGTTACTTGTGATAATTTATATAAGCTATTTAACATTAATGCCTAACTACCATTCAGCACAATAATGGCTGTGCAAATTAAATTATCAAAATTATGTTATTGTAACTTTTATACTAACATCTTTATTGTATAGTAATTTGCCATTTGAAATGTAGTCATACATAGAGATAAACAGGTAGATCTTGTGTGTGTGTATGTGTGAGTCGCTCAGTTGTATCTGATTCTTTGCGACCCCACGGACTGTAGCCATCCAGGCTTCTCTATCCATGGAATTCTTCAGGCAAGAATACTGGAATGGATTGCCATTCCCTTCTCCAGAAGAACTTCCCAATCCAGGGATTGAACCCTGGTCTCCTGCATCACAGGCAGATTCTTTACCGTCTGCACTTCAGGGAAACCCCTCAAAGTCACTCAGTCGTGTCTGACTTTGTGACCCCATGGACTGTAGCCACCAGGCTCTTCTGTCCATGGAATTCTCCAGGCTATTCTATTGGAGTGGGTTGCCATTCCTTTCTCCAGGGGATCTTCCCAACCCAGGGATCAAACCAGGTCTCCCGAATTGCAGGCAGATTCTTTACCAGCTGAGCTACCAGGGAAGTCCAGGTAGATCTTATATCCTTACAAAAAACCTACCTATCTAACACTGGGTTTTTATGAACTCTTCATCTAAAATAGCTTGAAGAAACAGCTTCTTCATCTAATATTAACCTATTAAAAACCTAAGAACAAGCTAACAAGCTGTCCTGGAACTGTCACTATTCAACCTGAAGAACAGGCAATGCCACTTCCTCCTCAACAGAGCCTCGGGCCCCTAACAGCAGACTCACTCAGACTACAAATGAAGCAGGTTCTTCAACTACTTAAGTGTGAGCAGTTTCTCATATATGTACAACTTCCCTGGGTACACTAAAGGTATCCACACTCTTTTCTGTGAGTCCTGTTGTCAGGGGTAAATGCCCAGGGTTGCAAATGTACCATAGTTAAACGCAGAGAGAGGAATGTAAATATAGATATATAAAGGAAGTAAACAGAGTACCTTTTGGTACCTCAGCGTCACTCTCCGCTTCTGAATCAGATGCAATTGCATTCTTGCGTTTCATTCGTAAAACTTCATCCTCACTGTCACTGCCTCTTGCAGATTCTGTAAGAGTAGAATCAGAAGTTCTGCATAATCATGGTCAACCATCACTTTGACTTTTTGTGTTTGAAAAGCAACACTGGAGATAAACTATGGACCACCCGTACAATGGAAAATTACTCAGGAATAACTAAGAATGAACTACCGATACAAGTAACGATTTGGATGAATCTCAAATGCATTACAGTAAGTGGAAGAAAAAAGGCGCCACTACCATCTAATTTCATTTATAAGATGACATTCTCAAAAAGACAAAACTGCAGTGACAGGACAGAGCAGGAGTTGTTAAGGGTCCCAGGTGGGGAAGTATATGGCTACAAAAGGGACAGTATGAGGGAGTTTTTTAGGGCTGAGAGAACCATTCTGTAGCATGACTGTGGTGATGGTTACAAAAATCTATACATGCGTTAATGTTAAGAGAACTCTACATACACACACAAAAATAAACTTACTATGGTTAATTTTGAAATAAAATTTTAAAAGGAACATTGGTTTTTGTATGCAGGAAAACTTGGGAGAATGAGAAAAGCAGTTCTGAAACTTTAAATTTATATACCATTCAATACAGAAGACAAAAGAGAAGTAAATATACTGTAATGGAAGACACAAATGTATCATTTCTGGATGGTACAACTGTTCACGTAATTTTAAACCTCAAACCCAACCACTGTAGAACCGGTTAAGCAGGATGACCAGCGACAAGACTCCTATTCTTAGTTTTATGTTAGTCTGCTAGCATTTGGGAAGTAGTGCATAAGCCTTAATGATTCTGGGTATTCCCAGTACAAGCAACTCTACCCAGAATTAGTTATTGAATACTTATCGCAGTCTTATAGTCTATATAGACCTATATCCATCTCTGGAAACTTTTTGACCTCCTCTCCTAAATAATGTTAAAATGCGGTCTTGAAAGCTATGCTGAGGTATGTATTTCAGGGGAAAAGACCTCCCACTCCCCATACTGCAGCTCTCTAAGACAGAACCAATATATAATTATAATCAATTACTTATAAAAATGAAGCAACCCAGATATTACTACAGGAAGACTTCCAACTTAATCAAAGTGACTTTTATATAACACAAAGAAATCAGATGGTTAACTTTTAATATTCTATATGAAGAACGCATTAACTTCAAGAAAACAGTGTAAGTGGCTATTATGAAAAGGGATCCAAAAGCCAAAGTTCTGCTCTGTTTCCCGCCGTGTTCAGGGAATGAATGTTCTGATCCAAGCACATCTCCCCAGGATGGGAATGCATATGTCAGGACTCCCTGAGATCATCCAGCCTGGGTTGTCATTCTGGATATTATGCCCCTCAGGCAACCTCCTGACCTACAATTTGGTAACCCATGCCGATTTCCCCCCAAAGGATACAATGAGAAGAGAAAAATAACTGATGCTCTTGAAACAATTTTGCAATTCAACTTTTATAACTTCCTGTGGTTAGTCTGAGTAAATTCCTTGGAGCCTGATTACCTCTGGAGGATGAAATTTTGGATCTCTAAGAAACTGAACTGGAAACCGGGCATTTCAATGGCACTGGGGTTTTTCCCCCCAGGCACATCTGTTCTCATCTGGGGCAGGCTCTTCAGTTACCCACAAAAATGGAACTAACTCTATTCGGTATCTAGCTACTTTAGCACTATACACCTTGGTCTAAGACTTTCCTCTTTAAATTTTTTTCTTCCTGATCTATCAATGAAATGGAAGGGGAATAAGTGAAGTGAGTGAAGTCGCTCAGTCGTGTCCGACTCTTTGCGACCCCATGGACTGTAGCCTACCAGGCTCCTCTGTCCATGGGATTTTCCAGGCAATAGTACTGGAGTGGACTGCCATTTCCTTCTCCAGGAAGGGGAATAGACAGAAATAATACACAGATTGGGAAAATGTTTACAAGTAAAATGTATAAAGTTAGAAAAGGTTGAAATAAAGGAACAGAAGAGGAAAACCAGAGTATTAAAGGTGGGACTGTAAGAAGAATCAATGCACCCCCACGGTCCCTCAACGCTTCTACTAAACCACCTTGGTTCTCATAAGTGTATTACCTGACTTATGGTCCTGTTCCTCTTCATCATCTGAATGCCTATGTTCTTCATCCGAGGGCTGTGGCCTTTCATCATCAGAATTTTGCATTTTCTCTTCATCAGATATCTGTGGCCGCTCTTCATCATCTGAGTTCTGTTTCTCATCATCATTATCAGAAGCTGCTGGCCGTTCATCATCAGAATTAGCCTTCTCCTCCTCAGACAGCTGTTGTCGCTCATCCTCTGAAAGCTGGGGCCTCTCCTCATCATCTGTGTTCTGCATTTTTTCATCATCATCAGAATTCTGCAGTTTATCTTCATCAGACCCTTGTGCCCTCTCCTCATCATCCGAATTTTGTATCTTTTCATCATCTGACTGATCACTTTTATCTTCCCTGCCCCATTTTTCATCATCTGAGTGTGCTTTCTCAGAACCTTCTGCTTCCGAGTGATGACTCCCTCCATCTGATCTATGACCCTCATCCTCATCATCATTGTCATTTCGGGTTTCTGATCCACTGTGCTGATCTACATCTGAGGGATCGTTGTCTTCATGGTCAGAGTGCTCAGAAGCTTCTGATCTGTTGTCTGATCCTTCAGAGTGATTATCACTCCCACTATGATGAGAGGTTCCCTCATCCTCACTGTCATCTCCAAACAGTTCCTTATTACTTGGTTTTCCTGCGTCATCTCTTTCATCTTGATCGCTTTCACTCCCAGAGGCGTTACTGCCAGAAGCAACATTCTCTTGATCAGAATCCGAGCCTGATCCAGAGTCAGAATCTATGGGATCATATAAACACAGAGTGATGTAAGCAAAAAAATAAAAAGGCAGAATAAGGAACAATAAAAGTCCATCCCAACATAAAAGCAAGGAAAAAACTTCTTAAAAGCTGTTAGAATCTGTCTTCTCAGACTCTGGACACTAAAAGTTGCAACAACCAGGGGAATGTTTAATGAGACCAAACAAATAGCTGAATCTCAGTAAAAAAACAGAACTTAGGGATCTTCTAACATACTCTGGTCCCTACCCCCACCCCACACTGCCCGCAACCTACCCCTTGATCAACACTGCCTTGAAGATAATATAATACCCTGAATTTCTGGCGCATGTGCCACTAACAGAGGGAGCAGACAGCACCTCATTTGCAAAGAATCATGGTTGTTAGTTCTCATCTGTCTGGTGGATCACTGAAGGGACTGGCTCAAAGGACCTGACTTTATCTCACCTAACTTGGAACTCTCTTGTTGCTAAGGTGGCTACTCAAAACATTTTACAGGTAGATGTATTAGTTGTGTCTGCTTGAGACAATGAATAACAGTTAGGGCAAACAATAAACTAAAAAGCTTGGTTGAAAAGGCTGAGGAATGACATAGTATGGGGAGTAAGGACTTTAAAAGGATGATAAAACTTCTAGAGGAAAACAGAGGCAGAACACTCTCTCACATAAATCACAGCAAGAGCTCTTTCAATCCATCTCCCAGAATAACGGAAATAAAAACAAAAATAAACAAAGGGACCTATTTAAACTCAAAAGCTTTTGTATAGCAAAGGAAACAATAAGCAAAATGAAAAGACAACCCACAGATTGGGAGAAAACATTTACAAATGATATGACCAATAAGGGATTAGTCTCCAAAATTTACAAACAGCTTATGACACTTAACAGCATCAAAACAAATAACCCAGTCGAAACATGGACAGAAGACCCAAATAGACACTTCTCCAAAGAGGACATACAGATGGCCAACAAGCACATGAAAAGATGTGCACATCGCTAATTACTGAGTGAGTGAGTGAGTGAGTGAGTGAAGGCGCTCAGTTGTGTCTGACTCTTTGTGACCCCATGGACTGTAGCCGACCAGGCTTCTCTGTCCATCGGATTTTCCAGGCAAGGGTACCGGGGTGGGTTGCCATTTCCTTCTCCAGGAGGTCTCCCGACCCAGGGATTGAACCCAGGTCTCCTGCATTGTGGGCAGATGCTTTTACCATCTGAGCCACCAAGGAAGATTCTCTGACAATTATTAGAGAAATGCAAATCAAAACTACAATGTGCTACCACCTCACACAGGTCAGAATGGTTATCATTAAAAAATCCATAAACAACAAACGCTGGAGAGGGTGTAGAGAGAAGGGAAGCCTCCAACACTGTTGGTGGGGATGTAAATTGGTCCAGCCACTATGGAGAACCTATGGAGGTTCCTTATAAAACTAAAAATAGAGCTACCATATGAGCCTGCAATCCCACTCCTGGGCATATGCCCAGAGGAAAACATGATCTGAAAGGATACATGCACCCCAATGTCCACTGCAGCACCGTTCACAATAGTAAAGACAAGGAAGCAACCTAAATGTCCATCAACAGAGGAATGGATTAAGACGTGGTACATATATACAATGGAATATTACTCGGCCATTAAAAATTAGTGAAATAAGGCCATTTGCAGCAATACAGATGGACCTAGAGAGTGTTATACTGAGTGAAATAAGTCAGACAGAGAAGGAGAAACATCGTATAACATCCCTTATAAGTGGAATCTAAAAAGGAATGATACAAATGAACTTACAAAACAGAAAGAGACTCATAGACTTAGAAAACAAACTTATAGTTCCTGGGGGAAAGGGATAGTTAGGGACTTCGGGAAGATCATGTACACGCTGCAATATTCAAAATGGATAACCAACAAAGACCTACTGTGTAGCACATGGAACTCTGCTCAACTTTATTTGGCAGCCTGGATGAGAGAGGCTTTGGGGGAGAAGGGATACATGTATATGTATGGCTGAGTCCCTTCACTGTTCTCCTAAAACAAACACAACATTGTTCATGGGCTATATCCTAATACAAAATCAAAAGTTTGTCATAGAGGAAAAAAGAAAAACCTCCCACAATAAATGAAACAAACAAACAAATAAAACCCTCCCATACATTCTTAGCAATCTGGAAAGCCATGCACTTTCCCAGGGCTGTGTACATGCTCAAGAAAGAACCAAGAGGGCCCTACAACCTCACTTCTGGTTAACCTTCAGGCTCCAGAAAGCAAGAAATGAAAGCAAAGACAGGGCATAAGCTACTTGGTAGAGGGCTGAAAGCATGCCCTAACACACAGAGAGACAACCTGTGAAGTCTGGAAGTTCTTCTGTGATTGCTGTTGTTTCTTTTTCTGCATATAGGGAAACCTCTGTGCAATCACTAGCTGACCACTAAGCTAATGGAGCAGAAACTTTAGTGGTCACATACAACAAAAATTGCAGACTTTACAAAATTAGTTCAAAAGAGTCAACAATAATTACTACAACAAACAGCAACAATAAATGCTGGGGGTGGGGGTGGGGAAGGAGTGTGCTGTCCTGAGTTGCTGCAATATAATTTCAAAATGTCCAATTATCAACAAAAACTGCAAAGAAACAATGAAGTATGGCCCATACATGTGAAAGAAAGGTTACAATTTGTCCCTAAAGAAGCCCAGACAATGAAAATGATATCAAATACAGAATATCAATAAAAAGACAGATATTATTTTTCAAAAAACTGAACAGAAAATCTGGAGTTGAAAAGTATAACTGAAATGAAAAATTCACTAAAGAGGTAAACAACAGATGTGAGTGAGAAGAAGAAAGAATCAGGAAACTTTTAAGACACATAATTGAGATTATCCAGTCTGGTGAACAAAAAGAGAAAAGAATGAAGAAAATGAAGAGTCTAAAATATTTGTAAGAAAACAGCAAGTGTACCAATCTACATATAATGGGGGTTCCAGAAGAAGAGAAAAAAAGAGAAAAGGACAGGAAATACATTTGAAGATGTAACAGCCAAAAACTTCCCAAATTTGATGAAAGACATGAGCATACACATCGAAGCTGTTTAACAAATACCAAGAAGAATAAAGTTAAAGAGACAGCACCCAAGCGCATCATTATCGAACCGCCTAAGACAAAGAAAAATCCTAAAGGCAGCAAAAAAGAAACAACTCATCCCATACAAAGAGTTCACTGATAAGGATAACAGCTGATTTCTCATCAGAAACCATAAAAACCAGGAGACAATGGGATGAAATATTCAAAGTGCTGAAACAGTCAATCAAGAACTCTATATTCAGCAAAACTATTCTTCAAAAATAAAGGAATTATAAACAACACAAAAGATAAACTGGACTTCCTCAAAATGAAAAGCTTTTGTACAAGAAAGGATATTATCAAGAAAGTATAAAAACCTATAGAATGGGAGAAAATATCTGCAAACCATATATCTGACATATATGTAATGGAAACAGTGAGAGACCTCATTTTCTTGGGCTCCAAAATCACTGCAGATGGTGAATGTACCATGGAATTAAAAGACACTTGCTCCTTGGAAGAAAAGCTATGACAAATCTAGACAGCTTATTAAAAAAGCAGAGACAATACTTCACTGACAAAGGTCCGTCTAGTCAAAGCTATGATTTTTCCAGTAGTCATGTACGGATGTGAGAGCTGAACCATAAGAAAGCTGAGCATTGAAGAACTGATGCTTTTGAACTGTGATGTTGGAAAAACCTCGAGAGTCCTTGGACTGCAAGATCAAACCAGTCAATCCTAAAGGAAATCAACCCTAAATGTTCACTGGAAGGACTGATGCTGAAGCTGAAGCTCCAATACTTTGGCCACATGATGCTCAGAGCCAAATCATTAGAAAAGACCCTAAGGCTGGGAAAGACTGAAGACAGAAGGGGACGAGAGAGGATGAGATGGTTGGATGGCATCACCAACTCAATGGACATGAGTTCGAGCAAGGTCCGGGAGATGGTGAAGGACAGGGAAGCCTAGCATGCTGCAGTCCATGGGGTCGCAAAGAGTCGAACATGACTGAGCGACTGAAAACAACAATCTGGAATATATAAAGAATGTTAACAACAACAACAACAACACAAACAACCCATTTAAAAAATGGACATTGAACTTGAATATACATTTCTCCACGGTTACACAAACATGAAACAAGTACATGAAAAGATGCTCAACATCACTGGCCATTAGGAAACGCAAATCGAAACCACAATGAAATATCACTTGACACCAACACTGATGGCTAAATTTTAAAAAGGGGTGAAGAAAAGGTAAAATAGGTATTGGCAAAGATGTGAAGAAACAGAACCCTCAAACATTGCTGGTGCTAATGTAAAATGGTTACAAAAATGGTTGGCTGGTCCAAAAATGGTTTGGTTGCTCCTCAAAAAGTAAAGCAAAGAATCATATGACTCAGCAGTTCCACCCCTACACATATATATATAATTCCACCCCAAGAGAACTGAAAACAGGCACTTACACAAATACTTGTAAACAAATGTTCACAGCATCACTATTTAAATAGCCAAAAGATGGAAACAACCCAATGTTCACCAGTGGCTAAATAGATAAACACTGGGGTATACACATAGAGTGAATACTATTCAATCATTTAAAAGAATTGAGGTATTGATACATACAATATGATGAATTTCAAAACCACGATGGCAAGAGGTAGAAATCAGACACAAAAAGCCACATGTTGTATGAGTCCACTTATATGAAATATCCAGAACATAGAAAATCCATAGATGTAAAAAGCAGATTGGTGGTTGACCGGGGCTAGTGAAAGGAGCAAATGGTAAGTAACTGCTCAATGGGTGTGGTGTTTTATTTTGAGGTTATGAAAATGTTTTAGAACTAGACAGAGGTGGTGGCTGAAGGACATTTTAAATGTACTAAATACCACTAAATTGTTCACATAAAAATGGCATATTCAGCAACCAAAATGAAAAGAACTAAAACTGTCACTATTTGCAGATGACGTATTATATATAGAAAGTCCTACAGACTCCACCAGAAAACTGTTAGGACTAATAAATAAAGTTAGTAAAGTTACAGAATATAAAATCAGTACACAGTTGTATTTCTATACATAAATAATAAGCTAACAGAGAAATTAAGAAAATAATCCCACTTATAACTGCAACAAAAAGAATAAAATACTTAGGAATAAATTTAACCAAAAAAGGTAAAAGACCTGAACAGTGAAAACTGTAATACACTGATGAAAGAAACTGAAGACACAAATAAATGGAAATATCGTTCATGGATTGGAACAATCGATATTGTTAAAAAATCCACACTAACCAAAGTAATCTACATTTTGAACACAATCCCTATCAAAATTCTAACAGCATTTTTTATAAAAATAGAACAAAGAACTCTTAAATTTGTGTGAAACCACACATACACACAAACCCACACAGCCAAAGCAATGTTGAGAAAAAAAGAATAAAGCTGGAGGCATCATTCCCTTGATTTCAAACTGTATTACAGACACATAAATCACTGCAACAGAATAAAAAACTCAGAAATAAAGCCACACATATATGGGCAATTAACTTACAACAAAGGAGCATGCCAAGAATACACAACGGGGAAAGAACAATAAATGGTGTTGAGAAAGCTGGATAGCAATAGGTAAAAGAATGAAACTGGGCCACTATCTTATTATACTATACACAAAATTTAACTCTAAGCGGATTAGACTTAAATTTCAGACCTGAAACCATAAAATTCCTAGAAGAAAACATGGGTACCAAGCTCCTTGACACTGGCCTTGGTTATCATTTTTTTGGATTTGACACCAAAAGCAAAAATAAACAAGTGTGACATATCACACTAAAACGCTTCTACACAGCAAAGGAAACCATCAACAAAATGAAAAGGTAATCTACTGAGTAGGATAAAATATTCACAAATCATGTATCTGATAAAGGATTCAGTTTAGTCACTCAGCCATGTCCGACTCTTTGCGATCCCATGAATCGCAGCATGCCACCAAAAATATATAAAGAGCTCATATGATATATATATAAATGGACAGAAGACCTGAATAGACATTTTTCCAAAAAAGACATACCAATAGGTACATGAAAAGATGCTCAACATCCCTAATTGAAAGAGAATTGAAAATCAAAACCACAGTGGGAATGACTATTATCAAAAAGATAAAAAATAACAAGTGTTAGAGAGAATATGGAGAAAAGGAAACATTTGTACACTGATGGTAGGCTTGTAAAGAGGTGCAGTCACTGTGGAAAACAGTATGGAAATGTTTCAGAAAAAGAACAGAACTACTATATGATCCAGCTAGTCCACTTCTGGGTATTTATCCAAAGGACACAAAAACATTAATTTGAAAAAATATATGCACCTATGTTCACTGCAGCGTTATCAAAACATGGAAACAACCTAAATGTCCATCTATGGACAAACAAAATGTGGTGCATATAAACAACAAAATATTATCCACACCACTATAAATATGGCATATATGCAAAGGAATATTATTCAGCCATAAAAAAGAAGGAAATCTTGGGAATTCCTTGGTGGTCTAGTAGTTAGAGCTCAGAGCTTTCACTGCCATGGCCCAGGTTCAATTCCTGGTTGGGGAACTAAGATCCCACAGGCCACACACGTTTTGTCAGAACTCTCCACCATGACCTGACCATTCTGAGTGGCCCTGCATGGCATGGCGCATAGTTTCATATGTGATCATTTTGGTTAGATTTCTGTGATCCTGGTTTTCTTTCAAAAGCTGTGGGATTAAGTTCTTGCTTCTGTCTGCCGTCTGATGGATGAGGATAAGAGGACTATATATGTTTCCTGATGGGAGGGACTGGCTGTGGGGAAAACTGGGTCCTGCTCTCGGGTGCAGGGCTTTGCCGAGTAAATCTTTAATCCAATTGTCTGCTAATGGGTTGGGCTGTGCTCCCTGCCTGTTAGTTGTTTGGCCTAACAACTCTCAGGCGGTTAAGAATGTAGCAATGCAGGTGATGTGGGTTCAACCCCTAGGTCAGAAGGATCCTCTGGAGAAGGGAATGGCAACCCACTCCAGTATTCTTGCCTGGAGAATTCCATGGACAGAGGAGCCTGGCGGGGTACAGTTCACAGAGTCACAAACAGCTGGACACGGCTGAGTGACTAACACTAACAACTGAGGCAACCCAGTCTTGGAGTCTACAGGCTCTGTGTTAGGGCCACCGGAGACCTCCCAAAAGGACTTATGTCAACACACGCCTCCCAGGACTGCAGCTGCCAGTGCCCCTGTCCCTGCGGCAGGCCATTTCCGACCCTCACCTCTGCAGGAGACCTTCAAACACTACTGCTTCTACCTATTCAATTAGTTATGTATTAAGCAATGAAGTTAACTGAGGGAAGGTGATGATCTTTGCATCATTATAATCCCTACACTTAGCAAAGCAGCTATAACATGATAGGGGATCTATAAGGGATGAAGGAATGAACTTCATGGAAATGACTGACACGAGGGTTCACATGGCTCCGGTCCCTAGAACGGTGAATGGGATAAGGACAAATACAGATGATAGGGTAATGAAAACATCAGAAAAGTAAGTGGAACAAGAGTTAGTATAAGGGCTCGATACTTCCAGATCTATCCTGACCATAACCTTCAGGACATCCATCCTGGTAGAGCCCTCACACTAGATTCCACCTGGTGCTCCCCTGCATCATGAACATACATTTATTAATTCACTTCACCACCAAATCCTTCATCCCTTCTCTCCAAACACAGACTTCATATGCTCCCCAATCTAATACCACCGACTCAAAAAATTCTAGAGTTTTTGCACAGGTTCCCGGAGGACACAGCAATCCACTCCAGTATTTTGACTGGAAAATCCCATGGACAAAAGAGCCTGGTAGGCTAGAGTCCATGGGGTCGCAGAGAGTCAGACATGACTGAGCGACTTCACTTCTTCGGAGGACACATTATCTCCAGTGCGTAACACCTATATGCAGCCCTACCCCAGTAACCTTCTCAGTCTTCTCACCCAGACATTTTAAACTTTCCATCACGCCATGTTCTGGTTTCATTCAAAAGGACAATCAGAGCCCCTCTGCAAATTCATCCAGCCCATACCCATGTTCCTGAACACGTAATTCCCATTCATTCACAACAGTCCATGTGCAAGGCAGGACAGAGCAGGACTCTAAGGTTCCTCCTCTCGTTACGCCGGCTCACCGGCCTCCATTCCTGCCCCGCGCCTAGGAAGCTCGGCTTGCTCGATGGACACCAAGAACCTCGAGGCACACACTCTGCATCTGTCCCTTCATGCCCTCCCTCGGGAGAAGGCTGGCACCGCCGGGAGGGCAGGGGGCGCTGAGGCAGGAGTAGCGGAAGCGCCATCCGCCAGCGGCGCCAGAGCGTTCGCAGACCCGGAATCGGGTCGCTGTGGGGCTCCCGCCGGAGAAGGCCGGCCACGCTCGCCTCCACCGAAACCCTGCGGACCCCACCTTTACGCTCAGGATCGCTGTCGGCGTCGCTCCCGAATAGGTCCTCCATATCCGCCATTGCAGCGCAGTCGACCGGGAGCGGCTCCCCGACTGCGTTTACGGCACGGGACCAACGAAACGCGACAGTGTCGCAAAGATTTGCTTAAAAAGTCTCCTTTTCTACTGGAAGCTTGTTTTCGCTTGCACTTTGAACCCGCACTTGCCCACGCTCTTACGTCCAGCAACCCCGCCCTTCGTCAATATCTGTTTTTATTCGCGAGGATTCTCACCTGGGTACATCAGGTCTGAGTGTCAGTGGAGGGGGTGGTATTTGGGGACTCCCAAGCAGCAGCAGCAGCAGCAGGAAGGCCCTGTGACCGTGTTAAACCTGCCAGGAGTCAGGCCTGCAGTCCTTTGTTTTATACGGATCAGCTGTTCTCAAATTGTTGCGGACTCAAACATGCTTTTGTTTATGTGGCTTGTATCTATTGATATTTACTGTAATAGTAATTAAGGCAGAAATTTTAAAACTTCGTTGTACAATAATAAACGAGTTAACATAAAATAGCATTGTAAGATTTTAAGTGACTTATTTCTGAAAATTGAAGAGTGGAATTATTTACAGTTTAGAAAGCGTCTTTGGAATGAAAACAGCTGAATTCTCATACCTGCTTCTGCATTCAATCTTGAGAAAGGTTTTGGTTGAAGCTTGTGAAGAAAATCTGTCCTCACACACACATATGTGTGTGATTGGAAGAGGAAGGACCTCTCATACCCGAAAAAGGGTCATCTTCGGACCAGTCTGACCACAACTTTAGAGTAGTGTATGTCAGACATCAAAAATGTGCCATCCTAACCCGGTACACACTTTTATATAAAATTGAAACAAATAATCACAAAACAGTACTGACTACTAAGATGCAACCTGAGATTTCCTATTCTCGTTAAGCTTGTTTGGCTTTATGCTGACAGGCAGTGCATCTACTAAATTGATTTCGTGATTTATTTAATAGCTGGCAGCCTACAGCTAGAAAAACACTATTCCGATTCCATTGACTTATTTTTTCAGGAAAAAAAACTAATTTTGCAGGGGAATGTGGCTAAACAATTGCACATTACAAAATCAGGCAGTAATAGAATTTTTTAATAGGTCAGTGCTAGATAAACCCTTTTGCTTTACAGAAGCTCAAAGAAATGAAGTGACTTGGATATGTTAAACAACTAGGTCCTTTCTAGGAATTTTGAATTTTCAGAAATGTACATCCAGTGTTAAGGCAACAGTAGGTTTTTTAGTTTGGAGGTTATGAGGTATATTTTTGTTGTAAATAGGAGTGCCTGATAGGGTTTAAATGGACAAGAAGTGGGACTGAGTATGTTATCCTAGAACTATTGTGTATAAAATGGATGATATAGGAGTAAGTAGATGGGATCACTTTAAAACTTTCTGGAATGCTGGAAAAACAAGTATTCTATGTGATTGTGATTCAGTTTCATTTTCATTTGGAATACTATCCTTGAAATGAACATTGATTAAATCTTAACAAATTGAATTACAGTGAGGCCTGTTGAATCACCCTACCCACCTTGACTAGCAGAATTAATGTGTTTATCTCATATGAATAGTGCAAAACAAATAACTTCTGATTCCTTGATTTGTTTTTTGTTTGTTTGTTTTTGCTATACATTGCTCTTCTATTCAAGTTGTCTTTCTTCAGACAGGATCTAATACATTTAATTAGATTTCAGCTTAATCAGTCACAGGTAGTGCTTGCCTGAGGTTACACCCAGATCACTATCATTGATGTTTACAGTGTTCAAATAACCTTTTCATTTACTAGCAGAGCTGGACAGGTTTATCCTATTGGGTTTGTGTTTTGCTAATTTAACTTTGGGTATTAAGATAATCTCTTCTTTTGCTCTAGGAATGGAGAATTTCATGTTAGGTGAGTAACTGGATAAAACATCTCCAGGATAGCTTTATCATTTTTTCCTAGGTTTTGAAAGTTTGTCTTTTTCCCATGTTCTGCCTTCATAAGATCCTCAAAATAGTAACCAATACTAGGTTGGCTAACACAACACAAATAACATGACACAATTACAAACATTTCTATAAGGTATCTATCTTTAAAATTGATAAAAACCTATGCTTGCATCAAGTTGCAAAACAGAAATATGTATTATAAAGTTTGTATAACATCTGAAAGACTTAGAGGAAAAACGACAGTTTGATTAAACAATACATTAACTGCATATTCACTCCATTTTTGGTAAACCGCCACCCCATGGGAGGATCAGGTGGCTCATTTCTGAGTACTTTGTGAATGGAGTTAGCCTTTAGGAGGCACAGACTGATCTGAACTAAAGAGAAGAATTCCCAAAGTCTCTCCAGCAGCAAATGAACAGTGTGTGCTTGTGCTCAGTCGTACGACCCCATGGACTGTAGCCCGCCAGCCTCCTCTGTCCATGGAATTTTCCAGGCAAGATACTGGAGTGAATTGCCATTTCCTACTCCAGGGAATCTTCCCAACTCAGGAACCGCACCCACCTCTTGAGTCTCCTGCATTGGCAGATGAATTCTATACCACTGTGCCACCTGGAAAGGCCTGAATGAACAATGGGGCAGCTCATTTCTTAGAAAACACAGAGCATTCACTTATCATCTGCCTTTATTAGATTTCTTACTGAATTGAGTCCCTGCAGTGGGTGCTATGCAGATGTAAAAATAAGAGCAAAGATGATTTTTTCATATATATAGAAGCGCTTTGAACTACTGTCAACTTTAAAAAAATGCACAACGTGAGAGTTGCAAGTTAAGCTTTATTTGGGGCAAAATGAAGACTGCAGCCTAGGAGACAGCCTCAGATAGCTCTGAGAAACTGCTCTGAAGAGGTAGAGGGGGAAGAACAGTATATATTTAATTTTGGTGGAGGGAGAGTACATGTATTCAAGCACATATTTTTCCAGAAGCTTTTTCTATGCATGAAAGAGAATCACCACCGTGAAGGACTTTGGTGCTTTTCTAGATATGAAGTGATGCAAGAATTGCACTCATAAATTGACTCCTGAAAATATCTTGCTATCTGAAGACATGTTTCGCCAGTTCCCCCACCCCCAGCACAGAGTGCCTCATTTCTGCTCTCCATCCTGAGCTCCTTTCAGGGAGTGTTGAAAATCAGCAGTTGCAGCAGCACATAATTTAATTTTTGTGGAAGTAAGTGGCAAGTGCCAGTTTGTTCTTCAGTTGCTGAGTCATGTCTGATTCTTTGTGACCCCACAGACTGTAGCACTCCGGGCTCCTCTGTCTTCCACATCCATATCCTGGAGTGTGCACAAGTACTTGTCCATTCAGTGAGTAATGCTGTCTAACCATGTCATCCTCTGCCACCCGCTTCTCCTTTAGCCTTCGATCTTTCCTAGCATTAGGGTCTTTTCCAATGAGTTGGCTCTTCCCATCAGATGGCCAAAATATTGGAGCTTCAGCTTTAACATCAGTTCTTCCAATGACTTTTCCAGTTCAACTTTGAATTGATTTCTTAAAAGAAACCAATATTGATTTCCTTTAAGATTGACTGATTTGTTCTCCTTGCAGTCCAAGGGACTCTCAGAAGTCTTCTCCAACACCCCAATTTGAAAGCATCAGTTCTTCAGCACTCAGTCTTATTTATGGTCCAACTGTCACATTCGTACATGACTAGTGGAAAAACCATAGCTTTGACTATATGGACCTTTGTTGGCAAAGTGATGCCTCTGCTTTTTAGTATCTTGTCTAGGTTTGTTAAAGCTTTCCTTCCAAGGAGTGTCTTTTAAAGTCATGGCTGCAGTTACCATCTGTGGTGATTTTATGTGCTCAGTTGTTCAGTCATGTCTGACTCTGTGACCCCATGGGCCATAGCCTGTCAGGCTCACCTGTCCACAGGATTTTCCTGGCAAGAATACTGAAGTTGGTTGCCATGCCATCCTCCAGGGCATCTTGCTGACCCAGGAATCAATGGGTGTCTCCTGCATCTCCTACGTAGCAGGCTGATTATTTACTGCTGAGCCTCCAGGGAAGCCTTCCAGTGATTTTGGACCCCAAGTAAATAAAATGTCACTGTTTCCACTTTTACCTCTTCCATTTGCCATGCCGTGATGGGACTGAATGCCAGGATCTTAGTTTTTTGAATGTTGAGTATTAAACCAGCTTTTCACTCTCTTCTTTCACCCTTAGGCTCTTTAGTTCCTCTTCATTTCTGCCACTAGAGTGGTATCATCTGCATATCTGAAGTTGTTGACATTTCTCCCAGCAATCTTGATTCCAGCCCACCATTTCGTATGATGTACTCTGCATAGAAGTTACATAACTTAAATAAGGTAAATATACAGCCTGTGTTACTTCTTTCCCAATTTTGAGCCAGTCTATTGTTCCAACTGTTGCTTCTTGACCCACACGTGTTTCTCAAGAGGCAGGTAAGGTGGTCTGGTATTCCCATCTCTCTAAGAATTTTCCACGGTTTGTTATGATCCACACAGTCAAAGGCTTTAGTGTTGTCAGTGTAGCTGACATTATATTAAAGTGCTGAAGAATGGGGAGCCAGAAAATGATTAATATCCCTAGGAGTTAGTCGAAAAAGGTTTCTTAGTACAGTGGTCTGAATGTTCGTGTCCCCACAAAGTTCATGCTGAAATCATAGTGCTTAAGTGATGATATTAGAAGGTAGGGCCTTCACGAGGTGATTCAGTTCAGTCAGTCGCTCAGTCGTATCCGACTCTTTGCAACCCCATGAATCGTAGCACGCCAGGCCTCCCTGTCCATCACCAACTCCCGGAGTTCACTCAGACTCACATCCATCAAGTCAGTGATGCCATCCAGCCATCTCATCCTCTGTCGTCCCCTTCTCCTCCTGCCCCCAATCCCTCCCAGCATCACAGTCTTTTCCAATGAGTCAACTCTTCGCATGAGGTGGCCAAAGTACTGGAGTTAGCTTCAGCATCATTCCCTCCAAAGAAATCCCAGGGCTGATCTCCTTCAGAATGGACTGGTTGGATCTCCTTGCAGTCCAAGGGACTCTCAAGAGTCTTCTCCAACACCACAGTTCAAAAGCATCAATTCTTAGGTCATTTTAAAAGGATTAATAATCTTATTTTAAAAAGACCCCATGGAATGGAGTTTGTTAGCCCTTTCTACCATGTGAGGACACAGTGAGCAGTCTTTTGCTATGAACAATGAAGACAGCTCTCACCAGAAGGCAAACATGTTGGCAGTTTGACCTTGGACCTCACAGCCTCTGGAGCTGTGAGAAATAAATTTCTGTTATTTATAAGCTACACTGTCTGTGTTGTCTTGTTATAATAATGAGAACAGACTTAAGACAGACAGGATGATTCAAGCTAGAATAAAGGAATAATGGGAGGAAACCAAGTTACCAGGATATAAAATTGAGTGGAACTTAAAATTCAATCAAGCAAAACTTCAGTTAGTTTATCAGATCTATTCCTTGATTTTCATGAAGTTCCAACACACTGAGGATAAAGAGATTATTCTAAAAACTTCTAGAGAGAAAAATCAGCTGACCTTCAAAGGATCTTGAAATTAACACTAAACTGTTCAACAATTCTGAAAGTTATGAAACAATGGAGAATTGCTTTTGAACCCCTGAAGGAAAATAATCCATTCTAGACTTTTATACTCGACAAACTATCGTACATGGGAAGAACAGTAAGATTCAGTGGAAACCAGCCTATATGTCAGCAGTCCTGCGACTGCCATGCTGTGAAGAAACCCAACTAGCCCATGCAGAGGAACTACATAGAAATGTATGGCCAGCCCTCAGCTTTCGTGCACCCCCTGTAGCTCCAGCTCCAGTCTATAGGCCACCAGTGCTTAGTTGAACCTTTCTTGCATATCTGTCTCACAGAAACCAGGAGATAATAAGTGAATGTTGTGGCATGAGGCCACTAAATATTGAAGTGGTCTGTCACACAACAATAGCGGTTGAAAGAGTTACTCAAAAACTGTACAGTTGATGAATGTGGCCAACCAAAAAAGATGGACTAAACCAAGGAAGAGAAAAACTTGAGAAGCAGGAAACTTAAGACTGCACAGAGGCAGAGATTAAAGTTAGGTCTGCAGGCCTAGAGGGATGCTGGTCCAGATTGGAACAAGAGGACCGAAGGCTCCATGAGAGGACAGGAGGAACAGATTGTGAAGGAAACAAAACTAATAGAATACCTGATAGATTCATCCAGTAAGCATTTAAGTGCCTTCTCTGTGCCAGAAACTATTCTAGGCACTGGAGATACAACAGAGAACAAAATAGAACAAGTGTCTGTTCTTAGAAGCTAGCATTTTGGTGGAAGATGAGACAAGAAAAGACAGAAATATACATCTCACAATACAGTTTCAGCTGTTTTCCAAAATGACAGCAAGTCCTTTGGCCAAATCTTTTTCTTCTCACTATCATTAATCTAACTCACTTTTATAAGACAAATGTCAACTCCAAAGCACTAGTAAATAATTGTTCCCTATGCAAACGAGAGTTTGGACATGCAAATATGAGTTTGGGAAACATCCTGGTACACTTCCTATGAAAACTTGCACTTGTATTGAGAAAAAAGAACAGAAGTAAGATAATGAGTCAGTTATTTCTTAGGACTGAGCTAAAATTGTCTTTGTGAAACCTTTTCTGTCGAATCTAGGGTTAGATTTAGGGAGTGGCATCCTTGAAGAGGTAGGATTTAGATTCTTCCTGGGAGCTTAAGGGTTACCAGGAAGCTGTGTCCTTAAAAGACCTAAGATCAGATGAGGTCAGTGCTCTCCACACTAGAAAAGCTGGAACATCAGCTACTGGGGGAAGGAGTTAGAAGGAACAAAGAAAGGAGGATACAGAACAGAGGGTGGAGGCCACTGTGGGTGCAGACGTTAGTATAAGCCACAGAATAAGTCAAGTGATCTGCTACAAGGATACCAAAGAAACTGAAAGTGAGGATAAGGAGGGAGAGAAAAGAAGGGAAAATGTATTAACGAGACAAAAAAAAAAAAAAAATAGAAGAAGCATCTACAAGAGAAAAGGATGAAAAAAAAATTTAATAATAATAAAATAGTACTAATGTGGGGGAATATTGAAACAAAAACGAGAAAATACTCTGGCAGTATAACCAAAGAGAGGGGAAAGATTTACAGGCTCCCATGACAACCAATATTTTTACAGATCAGAAGGAATCACTAAAACAGATTTAGCATACACAAGATACAAAAGATAACTGAACATTTCAGTTTACAGTAAAACTACACCTCTTCCCTGGATTTCCTTATTCAGCTGGTTGTTTCAGCATCATGTGAGAATACGACATAAATAAATGCAGAGACACCATTTCACCACAGGGTGGGAACTCTGCATGCAGGCAGTTTCTGGCCCTCAATTTATTTCATCTAATCCAGAGAAGGATTACCGGAAGATTACCGGAAGAAGATACACTGTATTTCATGCTTGCAATTGCCAAAAAAAAAAGAAAAGCATTATGGTGTTAAAACATTTAACAGTAATATGGCAAAAGGCCACAAGATGGTGATGATATACCCTGAAGAAACCCAGAGTCTATCTGCAAAATGACACACGCACACCTCCATCTGCAAAATGAGACATGCACACCTCCGTCTTCTGCAAAATGACATGCACACACACACCACCCACACCCACCCCCCTCACCAGTTTTTCCTTTAGCAAAAAATTGACTTGGGGAAATGGGCAGGGGGATGTGAAGGAGAGATTTGAAAAATTAACTTTACATAGTAATCAACATTAAAAACACATTAAAAAAAGTTAGAAATATTTGTCCACTTGTTTTCTTTATCCCAATTTTTAAAAAGCAGTACATTTAAGACTAGCAAACATTAAGGAAATATTTTTCGGCTGTCGGCTTTCTGATTTTTACATATCTATTGAAAAGTGATCAATTTAAATAAAGTAACTGTTACCTTTTGGGAAAATTTAAATTTTTGTCCTTGTGCTTCATAAAATGAAATTTACCTAAAGAGTTCACTGAAGATTTCATTTCTTTGACTGCATTTCCTTTCTCTTTAAGGAAATGACAGGTAGGGTTAATCCTATGTCTTAATTGGTGTGACTGCAGGTTAATAATGATTCATATGATATATGGATATATTTAATTTTACAACATGCAAACACATTTATATCTTATCTGCTACTTAACACAGAAACAAAATTTGGGTGGGGGAACAGGGTAGAATCCTGGGGCTAAAATCCCAAAGAAATAACTAAATGGAAAATAGCCTAAAGGTTATTTGAGAGCCCTAAGACTTTATTTGCAAAAACAATATTAGTCATTAGAAAAAAATTCTTTCTATTTAACATCAAGTAAATTCTTTAAAAGAATCTTAAGTTCTAAATATTGACCTAAAGCTAATAATATGTATAAAAATGTCATAAAAATATTCTTACCTTTGACTCTGTAGTTCCATTATCAAAGAATTTTTCTTAGGAAAACAAGAGAGTCACATGAGTACAAGGGTGCTGATTATAACACTGTTTAAAGAAATGAGAAATGCTGTAAACACCATAGTAAGAAATTGATCAAATAAATTATCAGACACTTATAAACTGAAATACTATGCAATCATTTAAAGTATGTTTTTCAGGATATTAACATATACCAATGATATGAGTATAAGAAACTGTTTAAAGGGCAGTTCGTTATCTGTCTAAATTGTAACTGGGAATATTCTTTGATTCAACCTTTCCTGTCTAGAAATTTATCCCAAGAAAATAATTGAATAGATATGCAGATCGTGCTCGTGTTCACTCATGTCTAACTCTCCGCGACCCCATGGACTGTAGCCCACCAGGCTTCTCTGTCCAGGGATTTCCCAGGCAAGAATGCTGGAGTGGGCTGCCACTTCCTCCTCCAGGGGATCTTGCCCACCCAGAGTTTGAACCTGTGACGGCTGCATCTCCTACGTTGGCAGGCGGATTCTTTACCACTGAGCCACCTGGGAAGAACACATGCAGATACATACATACAAAATAGTCATTGAAACTTTGTGTACGATAGCCAGAAACTGGAACCAATGAAAGTACCCATCAATGTAGAATTGTTCGAATAAATTATAATGCAGTCACAGAGTAAAATGCTAAGCAGCAAGGATTAGCTTGATGAATGTATATTGAAGAAGAGGGGCATAATATATTGTTGGATTGCCAAAGCCAACTAGAAAAAGTGGATATTTTATACAGTATGGAGCTGCCTCAAAAAATTTAAAATTAGACTACTATATGATCCAGCAATTCCACTTCTGGGGAAGGAAGTGAAATCACCATTTCAAAGAGATATCTGGACCCCATATTCATTGCAACATTATTTACAATAGTCAAGACATGGAAACAGCCTACGTGTTCATCAGTGGATGAATGGATAAAGAAAATATGGTAAAAATACACAGTAGGATATTATTTAGCCATAAAAAGAAATCCTGCTACAGACAACATGGATGAAACTTGAGGGCATTATGCAAGTGAAATCAGTCAGAGAAAGATGCACACAATTAGCTCAACGAGCCAGTGTGAGCAGACTCCAGCACACTGCCCAGAAGTCTCTGTACCTCTTGGAGGTGAGATGAAGACGTTCATGTCCTGCCTACATAGTTCTGTATTCGTTTCCATTTTTTTACAACAAAATTTCACCAGTGTTATAATCCACCAAAAGAATAAAAATGCCAATTTAAGAAAACAAAGATTTTTAAAAGAATATTTAAATACATGGGAGGATGCTTATGACACATTGTCAAGTAAAAATTGTATGTCTGGAAGTATCTTGTATTATCTCCTTTTCATTTATGTGCATTCCTTTGCAAGGGAAAATGAGACGAAATATGACAAAATGTATATAGTGGTTATAGCCAAGTGATGGGATTCTGGATGATTTTATATGTTTTACCTTTCAATATTTTCCATGTTTTCTACAAATGCTTTTATAATTATATAATGCTTTCATAATCAGGAAAGACTTCATTATACATAAAATTCTTAATCCTGCTGTCACTGCTTACAAAGCAATTTCTTCCCTATGGGACTGCTATTACTACAATCAGAGCATATGACTAACTTAAAATGTGGATAAATGGAATCTTTCATCTTTTTTTCTCTCTTAAAGCTAAAAGGAGAAGTTTTTATTTATGTGGCCCTAGATCTATAGATATATAAACATATTTCCTAACTCTTAATAGAAAAATGTTCCCTTGGTGTCTCTAATTTTCTTGAGGAGATCTCTAGTCTTTCCCATTCTGTTGTTTTCCTCTATTTCTTTGCATTGATTGCTGAGGAAGGCTTTCTTATCTCTTGCTATTCTTTGGAACTCTGCATTCAGATGCTTGTATCTTTCCTTTTCTCCTTTGCTTTTCGCCTCTCTTGTTTTCACAGCTATTTGTAAGGCCTCCTCAGACAGCCATTTTCCTTTTTAGCATTTCTTTTCCATGGGGATGGTCTTGATCCCTGTCTCCTGTACAATGTCACGAACCTCCATACATAGTTCATCAGGCACTCTATCTATCAGATCTAGTCCCTTAAATCTATTTCTCACTTCCACTGTATAATCATAAGGGATTTGATTTAGGTCATACCTGAATGGTCTAGTGGTTTTCCCTACTTTCTTCAATTTATGTCTGAATTTGGCAATAAGGAGTTCATGGTCTGAGCCACAGTCAGCTCCTGGTCTTGTTTTTGTTAACTGTATAGAGCTTCTCCATCTTTGGCTGCAAAGAATATAATCAATCTGATTTTGGTGTTGACCATCTGGTGATGTCCATGTGTAGAGTCTTCTCTTGTGTTGTTGGAAGAGGGTGTTTTCTATGACCAGTGCATTTTCTTAGCAAAACTCTTTTAGTCTTTGCACTACTTCATTCTGTATTCCAAAGCCAAATTTGCCTGTTACTCCAGATGTTTCTTGACCCTGCTTATTTAACTTACATGCAGAGTACATCATGAGAAATGCTGGGCTGGAAGAAGCACAAGCTGGAATCAAGATTGCTGGGAGAAATATCAGTAACCTCAGATATGCAGATAACACCACCCTTATGGCAGAAAGTGAAGAGGAACTAAAAAGCCTCTTGATGAAAGTGAAAGAAGAGAGTGAAAAAGTTGGTCTAAAGCTCAACATTCAGAAAAAAAAGATCATGGCATCTGGTCCCATCACTTCATGGGAAATAGATGGGGAAACAGTGGAAACAGTGTCAGACTTTATTTTTTTGGGCTCCAAAATCACTGCAGATGGTCACTGCAGCCATGAAATTAAAAGATGCTTACTCCTTGGAAGAAAAGTTATGACCAACCTAGATAGCATATTGAAAAGCAGAGACATTACTTTGCCAACTAAGGTCCGTCTAGTCAAGGCTATGGTTTTTCCTGTGGTCATGTATGGATGTGAGATTTGGACTGTGAAGAAAGCTGAGTGCCGAAGAATTGCTGGTTTTGAACTGTGGTGTTGGAGAAGACTCTTGAGAGTCCCTTGGACTGCAAGGAGATCCAACCAGTCCATTCTGAAGGAGATCAGCCCTGGGATTTCTTTGGAAGGAATGATGCTGAAGCTGAAGCTCCAGTACTGTGGCCACCTCATGCAAAGAGTTGAATCATTGGAAAAGACTGTGATGCTGCGAGGGATTGGGGGCAGGAGGAGAAGGGGACAACAGAGGATGAAATGGCTGGATGGCATCACTGACTCGATGGACGTGAGTCTGAGTGAACTCTGGGAGTTGGTGATGGACAGGGAGGCCTAGCGTGCTGCGATTCATGGGGTCGCAAAGAGTCGGACACGACTGAGCGACTGAACTGAATAGAAAAATTCTCCAATCTCTTACTTTGTCAGTTACTGCCATAGCCACTACCCTAATATTTTTGCCCAGATTGTTTCATCAGCCATAGCTTCTCCCCTTTGTTTCCATTTCTCCCCTAAGTACAGTCTATACTGTAATAGAACAGATGCAGGAAATGTGCGTGCAAGGGATCTACATATATGTTGCCAAAAGATTAATCATCCTACAATATGATTTTCCTTTTCATTTTGTTCATCTTTAATGGCAGGTGGCAAACAGATATTTACAGCATAATTCCATTTCTGTAATAAGTATATAAGCCACATTACATTATGTACAGAATATATGTCAAGTTGATAGCAAAGCATTTCTCCAGGAGTAGTGGAATTATAGGGAAATTTTTACATTCTGATTTTTATATCTCTAAAATATTTTAAGAAAAGTCTAGACTACTTTCATACTGTAAAAAGAAATAACAGTAAGGATGAAATTCTTGCTGAAAAATCACTGCCCAGAGGATGAAATCTTAACTCTTCTCCTTTTGTCCAAATGCCTGACTTCAGAATCCACCTATTCAATAAAACCCACCCAATTTACCCTATACCTCTCGCAGACTACTTACTTTTCTGAATTTCTACAGCACTTCCTGTCTTTGGTGTTTATCTTTGCACTTTATCACATGTTGGCCCATAACATTATGTAAACTTTCTTAATTAATTAAGGATGGAGATACTTAAGGATGGAATTTATGTTTATCCTTTCTGTCCCCTCAGAGTTTCTAAACAATGCTAGAGGTTCAGTGAATGGTCTTCAAATGTTTCTTAAGTTGTTTTGAAACCCAACATCTAAGTACTGAAAAGGATATGAAAAGTTGTCTTCTTAGGGACACCCACAGGAAAAATCTATTAGGAAAAAAAGAATAAATGGGAGTTAAAAAAATATATATACATACATAGGCTAAAAAAAAGTGAAGTGTTAGTCACTCAATCATGTTCAACTCTTTGCAACCCCATGAATTATAGCCCGCCAGGCTCCTCTAGCCATAGGATCCTCCAGGCAAGATTACTGGAGTGGGTAGCCCTTCCCTTCTCCAGGGAATCTTCCCCACCAGAGGTTGAACGTGGCTCTCCTGCATTGCAGACAGGTTCTTTACCATCTGAGCTACCTGAGAAGTACCCAGGCTAAAGAAGGGGAACAGTAAAAAGAAAGTATAGAAACATTTGAAATATAAAATACTATATTAGTTTCCCTTGGCTGCTATAACATATATTACCACACAGCTGATGGCTTTAAACAACAGAAATGTATTCTTTCACATTCCTGGAGACCAGAAGTTCATCAGGCTCACTGGGTTGAATAAAGATGTCAGCAGGGCTCTGCTCCCTCCAGAGATAGTAGAACAATCTGTTTCTTCCCTATTTCAGCTTCTAATGACTGTTGACACTTGGCTTGTGGCCACATCACTCCAATCTCTGCCTTTATAGTCATATTGCCTTCTCTTCTATGTGTCAAATCTCCACTGTCTTCCTAGTCTAAGGATGCATGGAATTGCATTTAGGTCACAAGGACAGAAATATTATGGACCTAATAGAAGCAGAAGATATTAAGAAGAGGTGGCAAGAATACACAGAAGAACTATACAAAAAATATCTTCATGACCCAGATAATCACAATGGTGTTGATCACTCACCTAGAGCCAGACATCCTGGAATGTGAAGTCAAGTGGGCCTTAGGAAGCATCACAATGCACAAAGCTAGTGGAGGTGATGGAATTCCAGTTGAGCTATTTCAAATCCTAGAAGATGATGCTGTGAAAGTGCTGCACTCAACATGCCAGCAAATTTGGAAAACTCAGCAGTGGCTGCAGGACTGGAAAAGGTCAGTTTTTATTCCAATCCCAAAGAATGATCAAACTACCGCACAATTGCACTCATCTTACCTGCTAACAAAGTAGTGCTCAAAATTCTCCAAGGCAGGCTTCAACAGTATGTGAACCGTGAACTTCCACATGTTCAAGCTGGATTTAGAAAAGACAGAGGAACCAAAGATGAAATTGCCAACATCCGTTGTATCGTCAAAAAAGTGAGATAGTTCCAGAAAAACATCTACTTCTGTTTTATTGACTGTTCCAGAGCCTTTGACTGTGTGGATCACAATAAACTGTGGAAAATTCTGAAAGAGATGGGAATACCAGACCACCTGACCTGCCTCCTGAGAAATCTGTATGCGGGTCAGGAAGCATCAGTTAGAACTGGACATGGAACAACAGACTGGTTCCAAATAGAAAAAGGAGTGCGTCAAGGCTGTATATTGTCACCCTGCTTATTTAATTTCTATGCAGAGTACATCATGAGAAATGCTGGGCTGGAAGAAGCACAAGCTGGAATCAAGATTGCCAGGAGAAATATTAATAACCTCAGATATGCAGATAACACCACCCTTATGGCAGAAAGTGAAGAGGAACTAAAAAGCCTCTTGATGAAAGAAGAGAGTGAAAAAGTTGGCCTAAAGCTCAACATTCAGAAAACGAAGATCATGGCATCTGGTCCCATCACTTCATGGCAAATAGATGGTGAAACAATGGAAACAGTGACAGACTATTCTGGGGGGCTCCAAATCACTGCAGATGGTGACTGCAGCCATGAAATTAAAAGACACTTGCTCCTTGGAAGAAAAGTACTGACCAACCTAGACAGCATATTAAAAAGCAGAGACATTACGTTGCCAACAAAGGTCCGTCTGGTCAAAGCTACAGTTTTTCCAGCAGTCGTGTATGGATATGAGAGTTGGACTATAAAGAAAACTGAATGCTGAAGAATTAATGCTTTTGAACTGTGGTGTTGGGGAAGACTCTTGAGAGTCCCTTGGACTGCAAGGAGATCCAATCAGTCCATCCTAAAGGAAATCAGTTCTGAATATTCATTGAAAGGACTGATACTGAAGCTGAAACTCCAATACTTTGGCCACTTGATGCAAAGAACTGACTCATTTGCAAAGACCTTGATGCTGGGACAGATTGAAGGTGGGAAGAGAAGGGGACGACAGAGGATGAGATGGTTGGATGGCATCACCGATTCAATGGACATGAGATTGAGTAAATTCTGGGAGTTGGTTATGGACAGGGAGGCGTGGCATCCTGCAGTCCATGGGGTCACAAAGAGTTGGACAGGACTGAGAGACTGAACTGAACTGATGATCCAGAATCATCTCCCCATCTTACAATTCTGAATCATACCTGCAAAGTCTTTTTTTCCTTTTTGCCATACAAAGTAATATCCACAGAGTCCAGGGATTAGAACATGGATATTTTGGGGGAGCCATAACAGCCTACTACAGATACCTCTCAGAAGGAATTCTATCACTAAATGGGAAATCTCTTTATGGTGCCCAACCTTTGTTTCTCTACCAGTTCTTCCAATTTCAAGGCATGGCATAGAAAGAAGCTTAATGGAATTCCTGGGCGGGCCAGCAGTCAAGACTCCATGCTTCCACTGCCGAGAGTTTGGGCTCAAGTTGAATCCCTGCAAGATCCTGCAAGGCACAGCCAAAACAAACAAAAAAGATAAAATTCTTTAAACTGCTAACTCTTAAAAACTTGATGCAAAAGCTATCAGGCCACTAGGGATAAATAGAGGTCCAAAAACATTAAAACCCTGCAGGAGAACACTAACCGTCCTTAATTTTGACTTCTGAACACAGCAAGTTTAGTAGGGAGAGCCCAGGGAAGTGAAGTGCTCTAAGACTAATTGGTAAAATCATTCATAGTGCATCTACAGTGTGCTATTAGCACCTACAAAAGAAGGATTCAAAAGACTTGGAAGACACTCCCGAGTCAAAGAGTTTACAACCTAACGATCGCCCTTGCAATAAACAGTTAAATGGAGAAAAAACATGGCAAAGCAGCCTAGATTTTTGATAATGCCCTACTTTGGAACAGATTATGAGAATCCAGGCTAAGACCAACACAAAAGAAGCAGGTCGGTCTCCTACTGTAGTTACATAATTCCTATGGGGAGTGAGGAATTGGGGCCATCTCTCTGCAGGTGAAAATATGATTTTGTTCACTATGCAAAGTAATGCATATGTTCTAGGACAATGTCAACATTTAATAACTTCAAAAGTCAAAATGGTATGCCATTTGGGCAGGATAAAAATATAGGCTTGCATAGGCAAATATGAATTTACTTTGAGATTAGATTTTGCTTCTTGGTATACTAAGACAACCTATTGCATCAAGTTGAAGAAAGATAAATATATTCACTTTCTTGTCCTTTAGATGATAAAAATAAACATCTTTCTCTTCTGTGAGGGAGAAAATGTAGGTCTCTCTCTTGCCAGGAAAAAAAAAAAAACAAAAACTTGGAAGTGTAACTGTTTTGAAGAGTATACTATGTAAAAAGAAAAATTAATATAAAAGAAACCTTTATTATGTGTCAATTCAGCAAATGTATAGAGTCTCTGCTATGTGCAAGGCCTCCAGGTAGAAAAGAAATGGTACCTATAACCAAGGAACTAGTTTCCTGTCTTCTAGCAATGATAATGTCAGAACAGGATTTATGTCCTAAGTACCTACAGAGTTCTATTGAGGTTCAGAGCTGGGGATATTTGTAAAGACTTTGGTGGGAGGTAGAATGCGAAGTGTACTTTTCAGGATGTAAGGCTTTAATTTCTGGAGAATCAGTGAGAGGATAGACCAGGCAGAGGTACCAGCATGAATAAAGACACATAAAACAGCTTGGAGAAGGGTAGGGAATAATCCATTCTTATTGGGCTCTGAGGATACCTTTGAAGTATCTTGCTATGGGAAAATGTCTAGCAGAAAGTTAGAGGCAACTGAGATTCTATTTCAACTAACCTAGCAAGATTAACCAGAGAAAGCAATGGCACCCCACTCCAGTACTCTTGCCTGGAAAATCCCACGGAAGAAGGAGCCTGGTGGGCTGCAGTCCATGGGGTCGCTGAGGGTCGGACATGACTGAGCGACTTCACTTTCACTTTTCACTTTCTTGCATTGGAGAAGGAAATGGCAACCCACTCCAGTGTGATTGCCTTGAGAATCCCAGGGACAGGGGAGCCTGGTGGGCTGCTGTCTATGGGGTCACACAGAGTTGGACACAACTGAAGTGACTTAGCAGCAGCAGCAAGATTAACAAACTTCTGATAGGAAGAGAAAAGGAAACAGAGAAAAGAAATTGGAAGCATTGAAGCAAGATGCCCTTTTTCTAAATACACACACCCATATCCATATTATCCTAAAAACCCTACTGAAAATAATGGTGACAGGGGAACTTTTCAGTTGAGCAACCTGTTGTCTATTGACCTGTGTGAGCCATCTGGTTCTTTTAGAGGAGATGGTGGCCATCACAGATAAGGAATGAGCTTCCAGGCAGCTTGGACTTTTTTGGCAAAAAATAAATATAAAAGACATGATGTCAGAAATAAATCTAGTAAAAAAAAAAAGAACTAGATCTGCCATAAAGCAAAATGGAAGTGAATCTCAGAAAAATTATTCTATTAAAAATGAACTTTAGGGAATTCCCTGGCATGGTTAGGACTCTGAAGTTTCACTGCTGGGGGCGTGGGTTCGATTCCCAGTCAGGGAATTAAAGTCTCACAAGCTGTGCAGTGTGACCAAAAAATAAATAAATAAAAATGAAATTTAAAGAATGAATTAATGGTCGGCCACTTGTTCCTCTATCTTCCCATTCTCTTCCTTTGCCTTTCTGCACAAATCAATCCAAAAGCCAATACATGGAGCCCAAGCAAAGTGGATGTCCATGATGAGGTTGTGGAACTGTGGTGGCTGAGATGTATGAAGAGGGCATCTGGGTAAGAGGTCAGGCAGGTGCAGATGTCAAAGCCCAAGACCGATGAGAAGAGTATCTGGTGGAAGGTGGCCTGACTGAGATGAAGAGGGTGTCCCTCCCGCTTCCCTCAAGGAGGGGATACTAGTGTGGTACCCTGAGCAGAGTGAAGAATGGTGTCCCTGCAGAGGGACAGCCTGTGCTTGCCAGGTGTTGGAACCCAGTGAAGGTAGGATTGCTATCCCCATGGTGGGGTGGGCAGGGAGAGGAGGAAAGGAGGCTGAGTATGGGTGCAGAGATCAAACTGGGTGAGGAGGCCCTCCTCTGAAGGAAGGCCAGCTGGCACAGGGTGTCAATCAGACCAAGGCGAGGAAGGTGACTGTGCAAGGCACGGTCCATCTTGGAGCACTGGAGATACAGAAGGTACATGGGCAGAGCAGTAGTCCAGTGCAGTGTAGGGAGGTGTCCACACGAGGTGGTGGGGAGGGCCAATCATAGGAGATTGTTTACACACAGAAGGATTGATGAAATATGATAGTCATACTAAGGATAATGGGAGTTACACTGGTCACTGGTAGACATGGTAATTATATACATGAATAGTGAAAAAACTAGAATGAACTAGTTGGTGTTGGATTGAAATTGGAGGTATCAGTGTGAACTCATGATTTGGAACATATATAGAGCTGTAGAAGTAAAATGTGGTAAACATAAATGTAAATTTATATACATAAATAAATATACACATATATATTTCATATAGTCCCTAGACTGTCCACTGAAAGGCTTAAGAATGGTGACACCTCAATAGCAATGAGCATGCTTAACACTGGGATCTTAGTTTCTGAATGCCATTCTCCATCAAAAGGAGCCAGAGCTGCTTGGAGAAATGGCTGATTCCAGAGTTGGGGGAGGAAAAGTACAAAATAAGCTTGGACAATCATGTGCAGCAAGCAAGGGAGTGCAAAAGAATGATGGAGATTTGTTAAAAGGATAAAGAAATAACTTGAAGAGGCTTCCACTCACCAAATGTGGAACAGTCTGGGTGGTGAAATGAAGACAGTAATGGGTCATAGTCCATTGAATAAATTAGGAATTCCTTGGCCAATATGGATATAAATTTTAAAAATAATAAATGGGAAATTTGATGAAGAATGGGATATCTACATAGCCTTAAACTTAATTGCAAGGCAGATACCACCTTAATCAAGTTAGTATCACCAGTGACAGGTTGAAGTCATGTGCCACCTGGCGGGATGCAGGGAGAACACGGCACCACTTCCCTAACCATTCCACCGAAGATGCATAACCTGTATCTAATCATGACAAAACCTCTCACAAACTCTGATAGAGGGACATTCTACAAAAAGAAGTGGTCCATAATCTTGAAGAGTAGGCTTCCCCGGTGGCTCAGTGGTAAAGAATCCGCCTGCCAATGCAGGAGACTGAGAGGTGGGTTTGATCCCTGAGTCAGGAAGATCCCCTGGAGGAGGAAATGGCAACCCACTCCAGTATTCTTGCCTGGGAAATCCCAAGGACAGAGATCCCTATGCTACTCCTGGCAGCGTAGGAGTCCATGGGGTCGCTAAGAGTCAGACATGACTGAGCATGCGTGACAACCAATCTTAAAGAGTATCAAGTTCACGAAAGTAGAGCAAAGATTGGGGAACCATTCAAGATTGAAGAAGACAGAAGAGACAACCAAATACAATGCATAATTTCTGAGCAGGATCCTTTTACTGTACAAGGACATTACTGGGACCACTGCCAAAATTTGAATGAGGTCTGAGGAGTAGATAGTAATGTATCAAAGTTAAGTTCCTGATTTTGATATTGTACTGGGGTTATCTAGATGAATATTCACTAGTAAAAAATAATGTACTAAAGTATTTGTGATGATGGGGCATTTTCACAGTTCAGACTCTGCAGGAAGAAGACTGAGTCAGAGTTTAATGTCCAGGATGTTTATCTGGAGTGCCTTTGGAATCAACACTTGTGGAAGGGAAGAGAAGGAAGCAGGCTTAGCTGGAAGGGAAAGCAAGCTGCATATGAGGAAAGCCCAGTAGCCTGAACTAACCCCACACAGAGCTTTGGAGATGAAACAGCCCTTTAGTGTTGTCCCAAACCAGGCTGAAATGACTAAGCTTTAAAACCATGCCTTGATTAGTTAATGGATGTAAAGTGAAACTTGCTCAGTCGTGTCCGACTCTTTGCGACCCCATGGACCGACCATACAGTCCAGGGAATTCTCCAGGCCAGAATACTGGAGTGGGTAGCCTATCCCTTCTCCAGGCAATATTCCCAACCCAGGATTCATACCGGGGTCTCCTGCATTGCAGGCGGATTCTTTACCAGCTGAGCCACAAGGAAACCCTGAAGGATGTAAGTTGTCTCCAAAGTGGTGTGAGTTCTGATAAGGCAGCTCTCTGCTGCCTAAAGCCTAAAGACTGTCTGCTGACAGACCAGCTGGGACAAGAAGTCCCTCTGCAAAGGGGAAACCCTGGTGGGTCATCTCTGCCTTCATCCTTGTGGTGCTCCTGGCTCTACTTCATATATGTTGAGAAATAGCTTCTTCAGGTTTCTGATGAGCCTCTCCTGGTAGGGAAACTTAGAGGAGGAAGGCTTGTAGGATAAACAAATGACAGCTCTCTGCTGCAGCTGGTCTGGGGGCTGACACCGAAACTTACAGACTCCTTTCTCAACCATCTTTTCTAAATTTCTCTCATTCTCAGCTAACACTTCTCTTGGCCTCAGTGACTTACCTGGAAGCATGATCTATATTTACATCCCAGAGAGGTTCCTGGTCACCATATCTTTAATGCACTATGCATTTACTATTTCACCTGGGCAAGGAATAACAAGAAGCACCCAAGCAGACTGTCTGGGTGCTGAAACATTCTTCTCTACCCTTACTGTATAACAACACACCTAAATCCTTCTGAAGATTAGGGTTAAAACCCCTAAGATGGTTCCTCTACTTCCAGCCCACTCATCCCTGGATACTAGGAGCCCAAAGTGCCCAGCAGAAGTTTTAGCTAGTAAGTCAAAGGGACTTCTGCTATATCCTCTGGTGGGAAATATTCCCCTTTTAGAAATGAGGTCCTCTGACCCTGCAGAGTTCTGAATTGAAGGAACAGGAAGCCTAAATTCCCCAAGGGGTCATTGGGAGTAATGATAAGCAGGTCTATTCCTACTTCCATAGTTTGCTTCTCAGACTCATGTATTCTTCATGTTGGGGACACAGAACCATATAAAGAGCTTCAATTCAATGTGTTGAATTCTTCCAGGGGGATGGCTCTCACAGAGTGTTGCATTTCAGCTAATACTTCAGCTGTGCCTTCAGCATGGCACGCCGATGCTCTGTCAGGCCAGGAGCTTCACAGTGTTTCAGTAAGCAATATGACCAGCTGATACCATTGTCACGAGTCCACTCTCACGTATTTTTTGCTGTAAATTGGGTTTCCTGGTGTGGTACAAAGTTATATGAAGCTCCTGCTGGTGGATCAAGCATTAAGTCCAGAGTGAGGCCTGAAGGTAAGACTTTTAAACCTAGAATATATGTCCATTTCTATCAGAATGAAACAGTCTACCTTTCAGGGTAGAAGAGTCTCAAAGAAATCAACTTGCCACCAATTGGTTGACTGATCTCCTTGAGGAACAGTGCCATATCAGGAGCTCAGCATTGAGCTCTTTTGCTGTCAAATTGGACATTTAGCAGTGGCAATAACTAGATCAGCTCTAATAAGTGGGAACCCATACTTATGGGCCAAAATAGCCTCAATCTCTGCTGCATGGCCACTTTATGGCAACGGTGTGGTCCGTGGAGTCCACAGGTAGAGTCCAAAGGTGGAGTCAACTGAGTCGTTTTATATTAAAGGATTTACAGCTACCATTTTGCCTTTTCCGTATGCCATGGCTTTTTTACTCCTCTATTCCTATTTTGCCATCCTTTGTGTTAAAGAATGTTTTCCAATGTAATATTTTTAATTCCCTTGTCGTATACATTTGAGTTATTTTCTTAATGGTTGCCCTGGGAATTATGATTAATACCTTAATGTATAGCAACGTTGTTCCAGTTAGTACCAATTTAATTTCAATAGTATTCAAAAACTTTGCCCTCAAATAGTTCCAATCCCTACAGCAGTGTTCCCCAACCTTTTTGGCACCAGGGACCAGTTTCATGGAAGACAGTTTTTCCAGGGACTGGCAGGGAGGTGTTGGTTTCAGATTGAGTCAAACGCATTGCATTTCTTGTGCACCTTATTTCTATTATTATTACATCAGCTCCATCTCAGATCATTAGGCTATTAGACCTTGGAGGTTGGGGCCCCCTGCCCTACACCCTTTTTGTTTTCTTTTGCTTGTACAAACTGAGTAGTACCCTTATTGGCTGCCCATCTATTTTTTTAGCAAGTGACACCAAGTTTCATTAATTATCTCCATAACTCTCTGCTGGTCAAGTCCCCCCTGGTTGCCACTCTGATCTTACCACTTATTATCATAATTGTACCCTCATGGTTTCTGACACTTGTGTGATGCCATCTGGTTCAATTATTTCTGGGTTGTATTAACTCCATTGCTAACAAGGCAGTCAGTTTTACAACAACATAGCCTACCATCAGTCCAGCCTGCGAAAGAGCCGCCAATGAACTTCATAGCCAGGCTGGTACGTTTTCAGCAACACATACTTCATTGCTTTTGTAGATGGTGTATCCTCCCCGTCCTCCCGTGGGACAGTCATCTGGTGGGCTTTCTGGTTTTTCATAGTATATCGACACCAGCATGCTCACTTCCCTGAGTCCTTTTTAAAGCACTGAGATAGCATTATACATAAAATTCACCATTTTGAAGTGTACAGCTCAGTGTTTTTTAGTATGTTCACAAGGTTGGGCAACCATCACCACAATCTATTTTAGAGTAATTTCATCACCCTGAAATGTAACCCTGTGCCAGTTAGCGGTTCACTCCTTATTCTCCCTGACAGCCCCTGGCAATCACTAATTTACTTTCTGTCTCTAAGAATTTGCCTACTCTGGACATGTCATTAAGTGGATGCATACAATATGTAGCCTTTTATGCCTGCCTTCTTTCACTTAGCTTAATGTTTTCAAGGTTTACTCATGTTGTAGCATATATCAGACTCTCATTCCTTCTTACAACTGAATAGTATTCCATTTTATGGATAGAGGAAATTTCATTTATCCAGTCATCATTTGATTAACATTTGGGTTGTTTTCCCTTTTGGGCTATTATGAATCATGCTGCTATAAATATTTGTGTACAAGTTTTTGTGTGGACATTATGTTTTCAGTTCTCTTGAGAATACATGTAGAAGTGGAATTGCTGGCTCAAATGGTAATTTTATGTTTAACATTTTTCGCAGTCATCACACTGTTTTTCAAACTGGCTGCACCATTTTGCATTCCCACCAGCAGCGTATGAGGGTTCCAATTTTCCCACAACCTCAGCAACGCTTCGTTTTCTTATTGTTTAAATTATGCTTGTATTTACTTATTTTTAGCTGTGCTGGTTCTTTGTTGCTGCATGGGCTTTTCTCTAGTTACAGCGAGCAGAAGCGTGCAGGCTTCTCACTGCGTAGGCTTCGCTTGTTACAGAGCACAGGCTCTAGGGCTTGCGGGCTTCAGTAATTGCATCACATGGGCTCAGTAGTTGCTGCTCCCAGGCTCTAGAGCACAGGCTCAGTAGTTAGGGCACACAGGTTTAGTTGCTCTGAGGCATGTGGGGTCTTCCCGGATTAGGGATCGATCCCATGTCTCCTGCAGTGACAAGCAGATTCTCTATCACTTAGCCAACAGGGAAGCCTTCTTTCTTTTTATTATAGTCATTCTGTTGGTGTGAAGTGCTATCTTATTGTGGTTTTGATTTACATTTCTGTAAAAGTCACTGATACTGAACATATTTTCATATGCTTTTTTATCCATTTGTATATCTTCCTTATTGAACTGTCTATTCAAATATTTGGTCTATTTTAAATTGGGTTATTTGTCTTATTACTGTTAAGTTCATGTATATATATAAAGTCACTTCAGTCGTGTCTGACTCTGTGTGACCATGTGGACTGTAGCCTGCCAGGCTCCTCTATATATACATTCTGGATATTAGACTGATATCAGATATATGATTTGCAAATATTTTCTCCTATTCTGTAGGCTGTCTTTGACTTTCTTGGTAGTGTTCCCTGAAGCACAAAAGATTTTAATTAAAAGAAAAGATTTTAATTTTGATGATCTAAACTTTGGTTGACTCTGTTTTGTATCATGTCTAAGAAACCATTGCCCAATACAAAGTCACTAAAATTTATACTTTTTTTCTAAGAGATTTATAATGTTAGCTCTTACATTTAAGACTATGATTCATTTTGACTTAAGTTTTGTGTATTTTGTGAGATAAGGGTCCAGATTCTTTCTTTTGCGTGTGGATAGCACCGTTTATCAAAAAACAAACAAACAAACAAACAACCTATTCTTTCTTCACAGAATATTTTTTTGGTATTCTTGAAAATCCACAGCCCCATAAATGTGTAGGTTTATTTCTGGACTCTCAACTTTTTTCCCTTGATCTACATGTCTATCCTTATGCCAGTACTACGATAGCTTTGTACTAAGTTTTGAAACTGGGAATCGAATCTTTCACCTTTGTTCTTTTTCAAGAATGTTTTGGCTATTTAGGGTCCCCTACAATTCCATATGAATTGTAGGATCAGTTTGTTAAGTTCTGTAGAAGAACCAAGTGAGATTTTGATAAGGATTACATTCAATCTATGGATCAATTTGGAGCATATTGCCATCTTAACAATATTATGTCTTCCAGTAAGTGAACATGGACTCTCTTTCCATTAATTTAGGTCTTCTTTAACTTTCTTCAACAAAGTTTTGTAGTTTTCAGTGTACACATCTTGTCAAATTCACTGCAATCCATGTCCGTTAAATCTTGTTACTCCTTTGGGATACAGTTTCTTTCCTCCCTTACCAGACCTAGCATGCCCCCAGCTGAGTTATGCTTCCACTTCACTCTATGTATAGACTTTGTGGATGGGAGGGTAGAGGGGGAAGATCCTGAGGAGGCACATTTTGTACTGTAGGAAGAGTCCTCGGCATTGTCTCAAGCAAGGGGAGGGGATGGCTCTTGATAGAAAAGGGTGGCTCACTTTTTCAGGCTCAGAGGATGAAAAAGAAGCTGGGAATGTATGTGGCAGGGTCTCCTTCTTCCTCAACACAAGCCCTGTCTTTGGACTAGGAGACCTAGTCTAGTTAGTAGTTTACCCTTCTTTGGAACTTGGCCACATTGATGAGTTAGTGTTGTCTGGTCCGTATCTTTCTCTGTGCTCCCTCTGCTGGTTATTAAAGTCTCTTTGCCAAAGAGACTCTCTGGCTTTCACAGCTGGCTTTCAGCTGCCTGCTATCCACTTGCTCAGCTTTTTGTTTTCTTCTCCTAGAGCTTCAAAAGAGCTAAGCAATACCCATACAATTCCACTGTCCTTATAGTTACTACTCTCTCCATATATTGCACCAACTAATTAATACATTCCCTTTCACGAGTATGCTATTGCAATTCACCACTGGTGGAAGTGTAAGTAACTAGACTGCTACCTTATGCCAGGGGCTATCTGTGCTCCATTCATCACCAGTGATGTGGTCCTCCTACAAGTCAGGTGGTGATCCAACTCCAAAATCCCATCTTATCAACGGCTTTCTCGGGTCTCTCCTTGCTCCAGCTGTGCCAGTTTGGGTTTTCCAAGAAGCAGACTAAGACAGGCTTTAGCGTTCAGGATAATTATGAAGAAGGGCTCTTGGGATCAATATCTATGGATTGGAGGGGAAGGAAACAAGACTGGGCAGACAGGGATACTGATCTGAGATGCAAAGCTCAACTAACCCCACTGGGAGCTCTTTAGCAGAAATGGCCCATTACAGTTGTCCTGCACAAGGCCAATATAGCCAGGCTTCTCTATCCTTCCCTTGATCAGTACTTGGATTTGGGCCACTTGGGAAAGGGGCATCTCCTTGGGCAAGGTGGCTCTTTGCAGGTGAGGCCAAACCTGAAGAAAATGACCACTGACAGATGCGTGTCAACCACAGTCCTCATGACTGGGCAAAAGATCCTTCCTTGACGGGCATCTGGTCAATGCATTTCAATGTCCACCACAGTTGTCATGCCAGCAACCTACTCTCAAACTATTCAGGTGAAAAAAAGTTAATTATCCCATGTGTGCAACTTTTTTGTAAGCTTGAATGTTTTCAATTCAAAACAAAATATATGAACATGCTGCTGCTGCTGCTGCTAAGTCACTTCAGTCGTGTCCGACTCTGGGCGACTCCATAGACGGCAGCCCACCAGGCTCCCCGTCCCTGGGATTCTCCAGGCAAGAACACTGGAGTGGGTTGCCATTTCCTTCTCCAATGCAGGAAAGTGAAAAGTGAAAGTGAAGTCGCTTAGTCGTGTCTGACTCTTCGTGACCCCATGGACTGCAGCCTCCCAGGCTCCTCCGTCCATGGGATTTTCCAGGATTTTCCATGGAGTGGGGTGCCACTGCCTTCTCCATGAACATGCTAATATAAATTAAATGTGACTAAGGAAACACCTAGAAAAGAGCCTTCTGTTGCCAATACAAAGAAAGGGGAATGGTATTGAAAGATGAAAACTCATTTGAATGAGTAAAATATGGATCACCAGAAAATTCAGTGGGAGGTAAGACTGAAAAGGCAAGTTGAGGCTTCATCCTTGCTGTTACAACATGCTTCAGAATAGGGTAATAACAGGAAGTGCCTATTTCATCACAGCTAGACCTGCCTTTAATTTCACCTCACCTCTTCTGAGTAGGTGAAATCTTTTTCAGATTATTGCTAATGGTTACTGTTTCTTATCTCCTTCTTTCTTTTGTTCCTTTCCTCTCCAAGCCCATCATGGAACTTGAAATGTGAAGATGCATGTCTTTGCTCAGCTTCTCATACTGTGATGAAGATTATTTTTAAAATTAATCTCTGAGTCACAGAGCGAGGAGGGAAAGAATCATTTTAATCTCTTCCTTTTCCCTCCTTCATAATCTGCTGTACGGCTAAATCATTTTTAAAAATCTGTCTTTTTCCCTCTTCCCCAAGAATCGTTTGCCTTTTATTTTTCCTTTGGAAACAGTCTTTATAAACCCTCAGAAGCTTCAAAAACTGGAAGAAAATTTTCTTTGCTGAATGGACCACCAGCTAAATTAAAGGCTTCTGTAAGCTGCTTTCATGTAAGTAAATCTTTTTTCTGATAATTCTGACTATTGGGGCCTGTAGAGATTTTACACAGTTTCTCTTCATCCCCTTCCCACTGGGTTTTCAGCTGTACCTGTCTGAGCTTTCCTTTGTCTCTCCTGGGCTGCAGAGAGAACACTCCTGTTTTCCGTGGGAGATGCAGGCAGAGTCTTCTGGCCTTCTGTCTGTGCAGCATGCTCCAGCATGTCTCATACCTCACTATTTGATCACAATTCTTTGAGGGATAAATAAGCATGGAAGCAGTGAAAGCTACATTCTTCAAAACTTTTTTTTTTAACCAATTTACACACTAAACGTTGAAGAAAAGCCCTACCCAGCTAAGTTACTCAAAAAATAAAGAGAAAGTTCTACCTTGGGTAAAGCAGGCACTTAAAAGGAATATCTGTGAAATGAATTGAGTGAAAGAAGAGAGAGAGCTGGCTTAACTTCAGGAAACCATGGTTTAAACAGGCAAGCTTCTGGGTGGAGATATTAATAGCACCCCTTATTTATACAGTCATTTAGCATTTTCGGAGTGCTTTCACACACATTATCTCCTGAGATCCTTGGAACAAGCCTGCAAGGGACTGAGGCATTTTAACGATAAGATTAAATGACTTGCTTGGACTCTAACAACTAGTAAGTGGTGGAACTGGGGCCAGTACCAAGGTCTGCTGACTATTGTTGGTGCCAAAATACTGGATGGATTTTTCTGATTTCACGGAGGAATCCTCAAGGATTACTAGAGGACTAAACTTAAAAAATTTCATAGACCATTTGAAAGTGGGCTCATACAAAAAAATTCACTAGACTGAGATGTCCTTAAGCTCTCCAGAGTAGTAAACACCAAGCAGACCAATCTAAATTGAAGTAAAGATAAATTGCACAAAGCTACGTGAGTGGACAGAAGTATGACAAATGAATTTCATTCTGTACTGATTTTTGATAATCCTTTTAGGTGGTTAGTCTGAAAGACACTTGAAAGAAGATGAGCTTGAAATTATGTTTTATTTCAAGAAAGAGAACCATGAGTTATTGCTGTTTGCTAAAGTCATAGAACAATAATTTCCATGTTAACCTCTTTGCTAAGAATGCGGAAAACAAAACTGAGAACACTGTTTTGTTCTACATTTGACAAAATGGTAATGAGCCTAAACCTACTATAAAGCATCTAATTCCGCCTCAAAACCTTAAAAAAGAGCCTAGTCTATATACCAGGTCAGAGAAAAGAGCAACTAAAATGATCAAAGATTTCCTAAGAACACAGTTGCTTTAAAAATAGTAAATAAGTGGATATTTGGAGGAAATTCTTATTTACCTTTTAAAGTTAATGTCATGGGGGCAATTGTGATATTCAAAAACATTTCATTTTCAACAAACATTTTATTGGGAGGACACTATATTCAGATACTATGCCCCGCACTAGAGTTTAGAGTAAATAAAATGTAGACGTTCACAATCATTGTCAGAGAATAACAGGCTGGATGAATCTTTAGTCCAACTCAGCACAGCTTTTCTTGTGTTCTTTACAAATCGGCATCGAGTTTACAGTGAGATCTCTTGGGTTTGGTTGGTATGTATTGGTTGCCAGAGACCAGTCAACTGTGGTGAATTTGCACACAAGTTCTTCAAGCAGCAAGTCTGAAGGACTGGACTCTTCATACCATGTGGAGGATACACAGTGAAGTTATTACAATTAATAACCTTTCTCATTAATGTTTAGTTGTTTATCTGGGTCTTACACACACCATCCTTCTCGAAGATCTCAGCATTTCTTCTGAGTTAGCAAAATACAGATAGTCCCTGAATGAGAGTTATGTTCCCAAACTTTGATTTCTAATTTAGTTGTTTGAAACTGAAAATGCATTTTTCCCAGAGAATGTGACAAATACTGGTTAGGCTCTCAAGCCAACTCTTAGAAGCCCATTTAGCCCACAAGCAGCTGGACTACAAGAGGATGAGAACTGTGACCTACAACATTGTTTCCATGGGAAAATGTGCTCTACAGCGGAACAAGGACTTCCTTCCGCCCCCACTTCCTACCTCCATGAGTAGAAGCCACTCTGTTTACTACAGGACATGCAGCTCCTGTGAGTGGGCAGCTGGGTGCTGCAGCAGTCTTGGATGCCCCATCCACAGAGCAGAGGTCCTGTCTCACCTCTCCTGCCCTAACTCCGTCGTCAGTGAACAGGATGCAGGCAGGTGGAGTGTCTTTTCCAGACCCACTTTCTCCAGAGCAAGGCTATTGAGACTCTTGTGGGCTGGGGGGGTTCAAAGTTGACTACCAAATTTCTGAGGCCTCTTATTCAAAGAGTAGGAAAAAAGAAAGGTACTAAAAGATAAAGCTTTTCTCCTTTCTTTCTGGTCTCTCTTGAAATACAGTGTTTAATTTAGACAGTCAATAATTATAACAAATATTGTAGGTAAGGAAAAATTAAAAACAAGTTGTCAGCATGAATTTTATTGTAAGATGCAAATATAGTTTGAAACACAAATATGAGTGTTTACCTCCTATGTGAAATCACTAAAATGACCCAATTTCTATATTGCAACTCTTATGAGCATGTGTTTTGATCTCACAAGAGCAGTGGAAAACAACTAACCATTAGCAGCAGAAAACTAACTTAACCATTATTTTTTCACTTCTTGATACACACATTGAACCAACACTCTCTACCTTTGACTTACTGAGGTATAAGAAATGGCTGAAAGGAAAAAGAAATATTTTCGGCCTGGAAGGAAAAGGCAAGCCATTCCAGTATCCTTGCCTGGGAAATCCCGTGGACAGAGGGGCCTGGCAAGCTACAGTCAATGAGGTACGACTGAAGCAACTTAGCATGCATGCAGGTGGTTGACTAGTAAGGGGAAGTAACACAAGAAAGGACGTGATAGGGTTCCTTGATCTTCTGTGTTTCCTAAAATGCCTTCTTTCTGCGTTTGAAGCAAGTTCTGGTTCCAATGGAAACATGGCCTCTCAGAGCTGTCAGCACCCCCACTTATTCAGTTGTAAATGTATCACACCTTGTACTTCCTTGCTTTGTCTCACTGAACTCCAGTGCATTGTGAGTCCACCAGAATTCTGTCCTCACAGGGCACTGAGAAAATTGCATGTGAATGGGGTGGCAAAGAACAGTGGACATGAATTGCATCTCTCTCCTGCTCACATGGATGCTCCATTTCCCATCCAACTGCCCTACAAAACATGAGTTCAAAGATAAACTTACTAGGGATTTCAAGATGGTGAGAGGAGAGTATTAAACCAAATATGGGGTCTTTCTGAGCTTGGGTCCTGTGAATGCCCTGGATATGGGACGAGTGTCAAAGATGGGGTGGGAATTCACAGGATAGAGCTTCCCAGGATGGACAGATGGATCTTTTAAGCCTCCTGAGGGTCTGGCCATTTCCTTTCAGAATACCACTCCTAGGGTACTCTTCACTGGAAACAGTGAAGGCTTCAGTCAGGTCTCAGAGATGGGTACTGGCCTCTGGGGATGACATCTTCAGGGAAGGTTGTTCCAATGGTGGTAACTGACAGCTGGCAAAATATGTCAAATAGGAGATGGGATTGCGGCAGGTAGACCTACTGAACAATATACCAGTTGATCACTTGAGCACTCAGAATGACCAGTGTAAACACATCATCAGCATGTTTCCTTAGAGTTACACATAGTGATTACCTTCTTCCCCAAACGGCCGATAGCTCGACAATTTGGAGTATGACCTTGGGTACTGAAAGCTGCTTTGTCCCCACAATTCAAAATATTCATCACTCAGTGGATGGGCTAAGGGACAGTTTGTCAAATCTTACTTTAATTTCCATTGATCATGTGCTGGAGGCCCAGATTGTTCTCAAAAACTGAGGATGGCTATAGAAGACTTTGTGGTCTCAAGAGTTCATTTCAAAACTGTGGACTATCTCCAGAACTCAGGAGCATCTCTTCTCCTCAGGCTAACAGGGCTCTCAAGATAGGAAGAGGACAGACAGAGTATAAATAAGAAAACCCTCAGACCAGATTTCTCTAAAGCCAAGAGTGTCACCATAGCTCTGCTCCCTCTTAAAGAGTGTGTGTGTGTTGCCACAGGATCCACACTATTGCATTAGTCATTTAACTCTACCATTTCTGCAAATTTATCCCACTTCCAGAAAATACTGACTTCCAAGGCAGATAAATCACGGGGAGGATCCTTTGTTGTTCTTGTAAAATTATCAAAATAGGTATTTCCCAGTATATTTAAGTGGTTAGTTACATAACCATTATTCAAAAAGTAAGTGTACAGATTGAGATTTTGCTGCAAAGAAAGCTAGATTTTGTCTAAAAAATGTAAGAAGCTTATGGCATTGCAGCTTTTCTCCAAAATCCTATTTATCATAGCCTAAGAGAATGAAATAATGTTTATAAAGTGTTTATCTGAAAGGGGTTACTTGATAAAGGATATTACCAGGAAACTAACAATAAATAATAATGAATAAATAATAAATAAAGGAAACTAATCCTGTATCCCCCTTAAAAGCAATGGTTCAGCAGTCACTAGTTCAATGTTCAAAGCAACCTTACAGAATATAACTACCACAAAGAACAAGAATCAGCTGGAGTTGGCAATCAGTTTCTTCAGTGAAAAGTTGTTTTATTTACAAAGAAAATTACAACATATTCCTTTGGAAACCATGTCTAGAAAAGCAATCATTTTAAATTAATAGTATAAATATTGACACATGGAAACTTCCAATTAAAGACCTTGGATGTTATCACCTCTCTATAGGCCCCTGCTCCCCACCCCCCTCCAGAAATTCCTTTTATAGCATCCCTGACAGGTGGCCATTGTTTTCTGATTGAACGCTTCCAGTGATGTAGAACTCATTTCACCAGGAGGTCCTGACCATGGGGCTCAATTCCAGTATCCAAAACTGTCCTTTCTTATGCTGAGCCAAAATCTTTCTCTCCATAATAGCCCTCCTGATGGTCTTATATCTGAACTCCAGTGCAATATGGAATAAATCTACTCTCTGCATAACAACTCTTTAGCAAATTGCTTTTCTGCAGGTTAAGCAGACCCAATTCCCTCATCTTTTCTTTAGAGAAAAAATGGTTTCCATACTCTACCTGGATGTCTCCTTCTAAAGAATTCTGATTTGTTATGCAAGGAGCTCTTTTAATGTTGTATCTATGTTTGAACACACAAGTTCAGAAATTCTGAACTGAATAGCGTAGGTCTAGTGGCCCTGTGACTTGAACACTGATTTGCATTAACACAGTCTACATTTTGTTAGTTTTTTTTTTTTCTGGTGGCAGCTCACATTGTATGCATATCTCTATCTTACAGTCACACCATCAGGTCAAGTCTCCTAAATCCTGGCCCCTTTCAAATGATTTCTTGAACAAAGATACTATGCTTTGTATTTATTGCAACCAGATGTCATCTTTTTTTAAAAAAATTTTTTGAGTAACTATTCTGTCAACATATTCAGATCTGAGTTCTGTATCTTCCTCAAATCTTAACTCAAAACATTGATAAAAATATTGCCCAAGTCTTGACAAAGGAGGACAAATCTGTATTGCTTTTCTTGAGACTGGAATCCTCAAGATTAATGTCTCTCCAGTAATTAGCACTCTTTGAATCAAACTTTCTCTACAATTCAGTTCAGTCTCTACAATTATCTAAACCCATATTTCTCAATCTTATCCACAAAAATGCTTTGACTTTTTGAGATGATCAAGACTGCACTACCCATTGTTTAGTAATGTAATAATCCTATCAAGAAAGGAAGTGGTATTTCTTCTGTCATTATTTACTTCAAAAGAATCTATGATGACTCCTATTAACTGTTACATTTCCCCTAACATATGTTTAATGATTTACATTAGAAAATTTCCAGGAATTGGCATCAAGCTTGGTGGTCTATATGTCTAAAATCTGCCTTACCCTCCATCTTTAAAATCAAGATACTGACAGTTTATTTTCATAGGAAGATAGTAAGTGAACTGGAAAAAGATCAAACAAGTAGCCTAATAAGGGAATCTAAACTCAAACAGGAAAAATGGGACCCACCTGGTGACTCACGACTTTCCCTTCATCAAGGCCAGTTGATTTGGCTTTAAGTTATCACTTGTATTAACATCCCCTTTCTATGCCCAATAGAAATACATTTCCTCTCTCTTCCATCCTCGCCCTCCTTCTCTCATGCTTAAAACACATTTTGAATTGGGTTTTCTGTCACTGTAACAAAAAGAATTCTGACTTACAGAAAGGGTGGCTCCTTAAAGGACATCAGAGTATTGTCACCAGAGTAAGACAGACTGGATGCACGGCAGAAAACAACAATGTAGACGAATCCTTCTGCCTTCTTCCTGTTGCCAACTTCTTGTTCACCTAATCTACCCTTTCCATTCATTCCAGGATTACCGTTCTTAAATACTAGTTGAATCATCTAAATTCCTCTCCTTCTGCCTTTAGCATAAATCCGTAAGTTTTGGCATCCAAGCAAGGCCTTCTCAATTGGGTACGAACTTGCCTTCATTTCCCCAGTCCCGTCAGACTTTTTTTCAAAGCGTGTCCAGCACATTCATGCTTTTATACATTCTGCCCTCTCATCTTGAAATGTCTTTTTCCTCATACTTTGCTGATGGAATCAAGCCCAACTCAAATACTCTGTCTTCGGGTTGAAACTTTCCTGGTATCTTCAGACCTCATCACTTGTTCCCTCCAATAAGAGCAGGTACTTTGCATTTCTGCTCAGGAAGCACTCATTTCAAGCTGCCTTATGGTGGACTTACCTGCTTCTTTCCTACATTCTTCCCCTACAACGGTGGCTTTCAAACCCTTAGCAATAACACAGCTCAAAGCAATAATGAGCAATAAGTAGCGCTAAATGTAATTTGCTCAGTCATGTCTGATTCTTTGGGACCTCATGGACTATATAGTCCATGGAATTCTCCAGGCCAGAATACTGGAGTGGGTAGCCGTTCCCTTCTCCAGGCAATCTTCCCAATCTAGGGATCGAACCTAGGTCTCCTGCGTTGCAGGTAGATTCTTTACCAGCTGAGCCACCAGGGAAGTGCTACTGTGATCCAATTACCATTTTTATAGATATCCTACAATTAGTTCATCAATTCTAAGAAGTTCTTCCTCTTATTTTAATATCTCTGCGATTAGGATGTAGCAATAGGGTATCATTATTTGGATAGTTTTTGCTTTCTTGCTCCTGCTACTCCTAAGTCACTTCAATCGTGTTCGACTCTGTGCAACCCCATGGACGGCAGCCCACCAAGCTCCCCCGTCCCCGGGATTCTCCAGGCAAGAACACTGGAGTGGGTTGCCATCTCCTTCTCCAATGTATGAAAATGAAAAGTGAAAGTGAAGTCGCTCAGTCGTGTCCGACAATACTACATAAAATATTGGTGTCATCAGTTCAGTTCAGTTCAGTGGCTCAGTTGTGTCTGACTCTTTGTGACCCCATGAATCTCAGCACACCAGGCATCCCTGTCCATCACCAACTCCCGGAGTTCACCCAAACTCATGTGCATTGAGTCAGTGATGCCATCCAGCCATCTCATCCTCTGCCGTCCCCTTCTCCTCCTGCCCCCAATCCCTCCCAGCATCTTTTCCAATGAGTCAACTCTTTGCATGAGGTGGCCAAAGTATTGGAGTTTCAGCCTCATCATCAGTCCTTCCAATGAACAGCCAGGACTGGTTTCCTTTAGGATGGACTGGTTGGATCTCCTTGCAGTCCAAGAGAATCTCAAGAGTCTTCTCCAACACCACAGTTCAAAAGCAGTGATTCTTCGGCTCTCAGCTTTCTTCACAGTCCAACTCTCATATCCATACATGACTACTGGAAAAACCATAGCCTTGACTAGACGGACTTTTGTTGGCAAACTAATATCTCTGCTTTTTAATATGCTATCTAGGTTGGTCATAACTCTTTCCAAGGAGTAAGCATCTTTTAATTTCATGGCTGCAATCACCATCTGATGCAGTGATTATGGAGCCCCCCAAAATAAAGTCAGCCACTGTTTCCACTATTTCCCCATCTATTTGCCATGAAGTGATGAAACTGGATGCCATGATCTTCGTTTTCTGAATGTTGAGCTGTAAGCCAACTTTTTCACTCTCCACTTTCACTTTCATCAAGAGGCTTTTTAGTTCCTCCTCACTTTCTGCCATAAGGGTGGTGTCATGCATATCTGAGGTTATTGATATTTCTCCCGGCAATCTTGATTCCAGCTTGTGCTTCTTCCAGCCCAGCATTTCTCATGATGTACTCTGCATAAAAGTTAAATAAGCAGGGTGACAATATACAGCCTTGATGCACTCCTTTTCCTATTTGGAACCAGTTTGTTGTTCCATGTCCAGTTCTAACTGATGCTTCCTGACTTGCATACAGATTTCTCAGGAGGCAGGTCAGGTGGTCTGGTATTCCCATCTCTTTCAGAATTTTCCACAGTTTATTGCGATCCACACAGTCAAAGGCTTTGACATAGTCAATAAAGCAGAAATAGATGTTTTTCTGGAACTCTCTTGCTTTTTTGATGATCCAGCAGATGTTGGCAATTTGATCTCTGGTTCCTCTGCCTTTTCTAAAACCAGCTTGGACATCTGGAAGTTTACAGTTCATGTATTGCTGAAGCCTGGTTTGGAGACTTTTGAGCATTACTTTACTAGCGTGTGAGATTAGTGCAATTGTGTGGTAGTTTGAGCATTCTTTTGCATTGCCTTTCTTTGGGATTGGAATGAAAACTGAACTTTTCCAGTCCTGTGGCCACTGCTGAGTTTTCCAAATTTGCTGGCAGATAGAGTGCAGCACTTTCACAGCATCATCTTCTAGGATTTGAAATAGTTCAACTGGAATTCCATCACCTCCACTAGCTTTGTTCGTAGTGATGCTTTCCAAGGCCCACTTGACTTCACATTCCAGGATGTCTGGCTCTAGGTGAGTGATCACACCATCGTGATTATCTGGGTCGTGAAGATCTTTTTTGTATAGTTCTTCTGTGTATTCTTGCCACCTCTTCTAAATATCTTCTGCTTCTGTTAGGTCCATACCATTTCTGTCCTTTATTGAGCCCATCTTTGCATGAAATGTTCCCTTGGTTTCTCTAATTTTCTTGAAGAGATCTCTATCTTTCCCATTCTGTTCTTTTCCTCTATTTCTTTGCATTGATCGCTGAGGAAGGCTTTCTTATCTCTCCTTGCTATTCACTGGAACTCTGCATTCAAATGGGAATATCTTTCCTTTTGTCCTTTGGTTTTTGCTTCTCTTCTTTTTACAGCTGTTTGTAAGGCTCCTCAGACAGCCATTTTGCTTCTTTGCATTTCTTTTCCATGGGGATGGTCTTGATCCCTGTCTCCTGTACAATGTCATGAACCTCCGTCCTATTTGATGACACTTCAGATTTGTTGGAATAAGATACATAAAACACGTTTCACAAAACAATGTTTTTACCCTTTGTTATAGGCTATGCTCTCCAGTTTTTTCTATTTCATTAAGAAAAAAATGCAGATCTTAATCCACCAAAATGACTTTACTATGTATGGCAGTTTGAAAAACTACTGAGAACTTAAACTCTTTATAGCCACACAATAGAGTTAAGAACTAAACTGACTACATTAATGACTCTACAACCCCAACATATGCTTAAACATGATTTTAATTTCAAGAAATTTCTGCCCAAAAAGATGAAGTGGCAAATAACTACTGCAGTTTCAAGACCTTCAAAGTCCATTTAACTGAACAACAAAGAGACCTAGCCTTCATCAAGGTAAACAGCCCCTCCTCCATAAGATTACTCTTGGGTATATCAAATAACTGCTGACTTTTTAAGGTTTGCTTCAATACTCTTCCCTAGGTCTAATAATCCAAAGATTTGTGGTTTGTTGTTCAGTCACTCAGTCGTGTCTTGACTCTTTGCAACCCCACGGACTGCAGGATGCCAGATTTCCCTGTCCTTCACCATCTCCAGGAGTTTGCTCAAACTCATGTCCACTGAGTTGGTGATGACATCCAACCATCTCATCCTCTGTCGTCCCCTTCTCCTCCTGCCTTCAATGTTTCCCAGCATCCAGGTCTTTTCTAATGAGTCAGTTCTTCAAATCAGGTGACCAAAGTATTAGAGTTTCAGCTTTAGCATTAGTCCTTCCAATGAATATTCAGAGTTGATTTCCTTTAGGGTTAACTGGTTTGATCTTCTTGTAGTTCAAATATTATATCACAAAATTTAGTCCTATCTCAAACATGCTTTCTGGAGAAGGCAATGGCAACCCACTCCAGCACTCTTGCCTGGAAACTCCCATGGATGGAGGAGCCTGGTAGGCTACAGTCCATGGGGTCGCTAAGAGTCGGACACGACTGAGTGACTTCACTTTCACTTTTCACTTTCATGCATTGGAGAAGGAAATGGCAACCCACTCTCGTTCTTGCCTGGAGAATCCCAGGGATGGAGGAGCCTGGTAGGCTGCCATCTATGGGGTCAAACAGAGTCGGACTCGACTGAAGTGATTTAGTAGCAGCAGCAGCAGCAGCAAACATGCTTTCACTAAAAGACCTGTTTTTTAACCTGAATTCTCTGAAGCTATCCTACCCTTGACCTCTTTCTCTAAGATGCTACTAAAACTCTGTCAACAAATTTGGCTTTGCTTGATCAACAGGTTATTTCGGTGGTCTTTGACACATTATAAGCTCCCTAAGGAAAAGCACAGTGCTTCTTATTTATTCTCTACCCTCTCCTCATCACTGCAGATCTTGATGCGCTTGCTTCTTGGAGGGAAAGTTATGACCAACCTAGATAGCATATTAAAAAGCAGAGACATTACTTTGCCAACAAAGGTCCGTTTAGTCAAGGCTGCGGTTTTTCCAATAGTCATGTATGGATGTGAGAGTTGGGACTATAAAGAAAGCTGAGTGCCAAAGAATTGATCCTTTTGAACTGTGGTGTTGGAGAAGACTCTTAGTCCCTTGGACTGCGAGGAGATCCAACCAGTCCATCCTTAAGGAGATCAGTCCTGGGTGTTCATTGGAAGGGCTGATATTGAAGCTGAAACTCCAATGCTTTGGCCACCTGATGCAGACAGGTGACTCATTTGAAAAGACCCTGATGCTGGGAAAGATTGAGGGCAGGAGAAGGGAAGGACAGAGGATGAGATGGTTGGATGGCATCACCGACACAACGGACATGGGTTTGGGTGGACTCCGGCAGTTGGTGATGGACAGGGAAGGCTGGCCTGCTGCGGTTCATGGGGTCGCAGAGTCGGCATGACTGAGCGACTGAACTGAACTGAACCCTCTCCTCCTGGTGTTCAAACCCTGATGGATGGGGGAGGAAAGGTGTCATGAATTTCAGGGGAGCTCCAGCAGGCAGAGCAGGGATGTATAGTGGTCAAAGAGGAGCTCTTTTAGAAAAGCGGCATTCACAAATAAGAAATCCTGTGGTTTGGACAACCCTTCCCTTTTTCTTGGTTTCATCTACTCCTTGTGTCCTCTTCACACCTGCTATTCAGATGGTATTATTTTAAGTATAAAAAAATATAAACCATTCAAACTCCATCCCACTCACTTAACTTCAAGCTAGTATGTGAGCTTTGAAGTGGTCTTTGCCTCCAGCTTGAAGCTTGAGGATGCGCATAGTAATAGATATCAGGTTGCCAAACCTTTGGTTCTCACCTGGAATGGTGATTCGGTCACTGAAAAAAATATGTTGACCTGTGTCTCTAATTTAATACCTACTACATTTCACAGAAATACTGGAAGGCTTCCTGGATTCAATCAGCCATACTAAAATAAATAAATAAATAAGCTTTTTTTTTTTTTTTTTTGTCCTAGTGGGCCCAAGAAGGTACCAATCTACATTTCCCACTTACCTCACTGTACACTCTGGTCCAAATTCTACGCTTCCCTCAGACTGGCTTAGTCCCAGTTCCCGCAACAAGCCAGGTGCTCCCTCCTCCATGTCGTAGCTCATTCTGTTCCCTCCGCAGGAACAGTTCCTCCCCCACCCCCCGCCCCCGGGCCACCTCCTCTAGTTTCAAGGGCTCCTTCTCATTTAGCTGAAAGGTCAGCGGTGGCAAACCTCATTTAGAAGCCTGCCTTAGCACTTGACCTTTAACGCGTTTGCCTTCTTCCTTGGCTGTTGCTTTCTAGTCCATCCATCTTCGGGTCCAGCTTCCTAATTCCCAGGGGATGGGGAAGTCTTGTTCCTCTAGGCCGTCCAGTCCCGTGCACGTAGTAGGTGTGCAGCAAACGCTCACAAAGAGTTTGACCACCATGTGCTCTAACGCTGGGGCAAGTAGCAGAGCGAAGAGAGCCTGTCTGCTCACCTCCTGGCCAGCTCCCTAGCCCAGCCCAGCGCATCCAACCGGAGGCGGGGGACAAGCCCGCGTACTTCTCTTGCCGCCCCCGCGGCGCACCAAGCCCAGTCACGGGCGTTGGAAATTCCGGCGCGTGCCGGCGCGCTGGGCCGGGCGGGGGCGGGGGAACCCGTGGAGTGAGCCTGTGACGTACGGGGGCGTGGCTCCAGAGCCTCCGCCCCCTCTTCCTCGCCCTCTCTCGCGGGTCGGGGTTACATGGCGGCGACTGCGGCAAAGCGAGAGCCTCGGAGACGCCGCTGCCGCCAGCACAGCCGGAGACCTGAGCCGACACTGGGGGCTGTCCGTGGGCCCTGCACTCCCTCAATGAGTCGGAGAAGTCCGGTAGGTATATATGTGTGCGTGTGCGGGGCGCGCCGGCGGGGCGGCTCAGGAGGGCGCCGCGGCGGGCCCGGCGGCTGAGCCGGCTCTCGCCTCCATTGTGTGTGACCCTCCGGCGGCCGTCGCTCAACAAAGGCGCTTTTGTTCCGTCTCCCGCCCGCCCTCGGCCCGCCCGCCGGCTCGCTCTCTCGGGCCTGGCCGGCGCGTCCTCCCGCGGGCCGCCGGCGGCGGGCCGGGGTCCCCGCGTGGGGCCGGCGGAGCGGCCGGCGCGCCCCTCCCACCCGGCACGCCCCTCGCGGGTCGGGGTGCAGGGCCCGGCCGTGCGCGCCCGCCTCGGGCCCGGCTTGCCGGCTGCCTCCCGACCGCTTACGTCTGGCTCCGCAGGTTCGAAACCCGGCCCGGCCGGCGGCGGGCTGACGCGGGGCGGCGGCCGGGAGGGGCTACTCGCCCCAGCAGCGTGAGGTGGCGCGGAGTCTAGCTTTCCTGGCACGCCGCCTTTCGAAATGCTCCCGCGTCTCCTCCCCCATCCCACTCCGGTGACTCGGCCTCAGCTGACTCCGGCCGGGCAAAGTCTCCCAGTGCACAAGGCACATTGCGTAGCGCGCCGCTCACTCGACTCGGCGCGGAGCCCCGAAGTCCTCTGCCCGAGTTGAATCTGGCCGCTAAGGAGGTACAGAAAAACTCCTCCAAATCGGAATTCCTAATTTCTTCCCCCTCCCTCTACTACAGTCTTGTCTGAGCTGCGTTCGGGACGCGCAGCGGTGGTGGTCCGTGCAAGTCCGCAAATGAAAACTTGTTTTGTCGGTTCACTGAAAAAGGGCTTCCTCGCTTCTCGGTGCATTTTTCTCTGACTTGGCGAGGCTCGTTGATAAGTAAGGATTTTTTTTGGCCGCTTTTTGTTCCTTGATTGGTAAGACTGGTTCAGGTGTTAGGTGGGAGCGCTCCAAAGCAGGATCTTTCCGATTCCTTTCCTTTTTATTTCTGCCTTTGCTCGCTCATTGGGAAAGGTCCACTAACGTGAGGTATTGCATTTGCAGCACAATTCGTGTTCTTTTCCTTCATCGCTAAAAATGCCTTCCAAAGTCAGTCTATTTTTTTTTTTTTTTACAGATACAAGATGATTTATCAAGGGAAAGAAAAATTAACAGGGGACAGAATAGAGCGATAACAGCTTCAGAGTACTTTTCCGATTGAGTCGTCTAGCCTTGCTATTTTTTAAAGCTCTGATGGGACGCATCCTCTCTCTTGAACGTTGGGGAACTGAAATGGAAAGAGTAGTCTAATTAGAAGATTGAAGGGATCAAACAGGACTGGGCCCTGAAAGGAAATTGCCTCTAGAGTTTCTTCTTAGAATGTCAGATATTTATGTTTGAAATAGGCTTGCTAATCGGTGGCAGAGACTTTACATTTCTTGAATGGGTAGTTGTTCAGACATGTTTAGGAAGGGCTTGCTATGTGCCAAGGAGCAGAGAGTCCTTTCACATATATGTGCTACATCACTGAGTAAGAATTGCCTTGTGAAACTTGTAAAATTGCCTATTGGTGTCCTGAATTCAAGAATTGCAGTCGTCTAGGAAATATACCAGATTTGAGCAGGACGTGTTTTAATCACCTAAGAATTACTGTTAGAAAAAGAGCTCTGGGAAGTGGAGGATTATTTATAAAAACCTTTATCTATGGCCATATTTTGTAGTTATTTGCAAAAGAGGATTAAAAATGTTTGCTACTTTCTGTGATTAAGAAAGAATCCAGAGAAGATTGATTTGAAGATCAGTTAATTTTGCGATAGAAAAAGTACATGTTCTAATGACAAATGTTAGTACTAAAAGTGTTGCAGCATTTTGCATAAGTTCGTTTAAACATCGTGAGAATTCATAACTGAGAAAAGAGTAAGGTTTGCTGACTCAGGGTACATTGCTGAGGGGATGGGGTCGGGTAGGAGGAAGCTTCGAAGTGCTGCAAGTTTTGAGTTGGGTGATGACTCATCCTGCCCACGGACTGCTATGTGGCCCTTTTTTTTTTTATACACTGTATTTTTTTTTAAATGATAGGCTAAAATGCTCTTGTCTACATTATAATTCTCTCTCACACAGAGGAGCCACAGATTCTCTAAAAAAGTAATGGCTTCTAAAATTGCATTTTAAAGGGATATCATATATTCTGCAGGTGGAATTTGGTAACATTTGTTGAAAAGAAAGGTAAAATTAATTGCTAGTCAGTTGGGGCAATGAAATATTTGATCCTATGGGTTGGCCAAAAAGTACGTTTGGGTTTTCCTGTAAAATGTTAGGTGAAAACCGGAGGGAACTTTTTGGCCAATGCCACAGCAGTTCCTTGGCTGTTGATGAGAGAGATTTCTTATGGATGTTTTTACAGATAGTACTTTTACGGTATAGATAGAAATTAACCATTTTGTTTTCATTGGTAATGTAAAAGTTAACTTTGTACTATCTAGAAGTTAGTTTGAATTGTAAAAGTACAGCAGTGTTTAATCAGATACAGCTCTGAACGTGAGCATTTCACTTTGGTGGAATTATATATAGTGCTTTCTCCTTTTTTCTAATCTGTATTAATTTCATAGACTATAATATATAATAATTTAGTTTAAAAGTTAAAATAGGTGTTGTTATAGGCACTGTTTTTTCATCAGTCCTTTTCTTAGATAAGCTGATTGTACAGTTCCAAATTTAGGATTTACATTGAAATTTGGTAATAAAATATTTTGACTGATTGTAGAAAGCCATTGTTTAGCAGGTTGGCCTAAAATAAGATTGAGAAAAAAAGGGATTGAGAATAAGAATGTGTTTTAAAAATGAGAAGAAAAACTCGCCAGTCTCATTTTTCTTTGTATATACTATTTATCTTCTCAGTGATTTATTTGAATGGTTTTATGGGCAGTAAAGTGTATTAATGTGAATTAAATCTTTGAAGAGATTTTGGAAGAACATTGCATAATTTATAGAGGGGAACTTTAGTAAAGTTTAATTCAAACTTTAAAATATACTTCCTACTAAAGGAAATATAAAAATACAAGTATGAAAGTATTAAAGACTTTCAAAAGCCTTTTAGAGGTTGAACGTGTATTTCCAGTGTGTGTTTGTGTTTTAAGAATGTAGGTAATTACCTGTCATGCTTAATTCAGAATTTATAAACTGGTTGTGTTAGTCTGTCTTCCTTCTATGAGGTATTGACTTATGAAATGATGATGAGCCTCCCTGTTGCTATCCAGTTCTGTGTTTGCATTGCCCACTTGAATTCTATGTTACTTTAGGGCCCCTGTTAAAATAGAACATGCCTCAATAGTAAATTCTTTGTAGCATTGTTGGCTTCCCACTGTCAGCTCCTTCAGCCTGTTTTGTGGGCTGTTAACATTACCCTATAGCCTGCTAGAGATATGGAGATTTTGGTTGGTTTTATTGCTCAGTCCTGACTGAGACTTTACAAAAACAAAAATGTTATTGTAGTAACTGTTTTTTTTTTTCCCCTTGGGAGTTGCTTTTCATGTGGAACTGATGCCTTTAATAGTGGCATGGGCAGCGTCCACCAATGTTTTTTTCCTTCTGAACTGCATATTTGGAAAGTGTAGTGTATCCCTTTTGATATGTTTTAAAAGGTTTATCTTACATAACATGTCCACCTTTTAAATCCATTTCTGAAAAAGTATACAGAAATTGTAGCAAATGACATTTTCCCATTGATTTTCATTTAAATTTTATGTCTTTTTCATAGGGGAAAAAATTTTATTTCAGGAAAGAGACTGTCTCTTCAGAATGTGAGAAATCTATGTGCATTTAATTCTGTACAACCATAACAGTATAAAATGTTAGTTTTTACAGAGGGGTCATGGACATTTTATCTTCCTCCAGGTACATCATTTGACTGCTCAAGGAACTGAGGCCCAGAGTGATCTAAAATCTTGGTACAGGGTGATTTCTGGACCAGTAGTAGTAGCATCATTTGGGAATTAATGCAGCATCCTGACCCCATCTCAAGACTTATTTAGAACCTACAGTTTAACTAGATTCTCGAGTGATTCAAACACATGTTCATTTCTGGAAACACTGCTAAGTGATGCATACATAAGTTGCTCCGCTGGTTAGTGACTGACTTGGAAAACTCAGGTCTTCTGAGTGGCTCTTTCCATTGACTCTCCTGAAAAACATCAAAAGGAAGATTGAGAATCTAATCACTGTCCAGTAGAATTTTCTGTGATGATAGAAGTATTAGTATTTTACTCTGTGTTGTCCAGTGAGATAATCACTGGACACGTGACAGTTGAGCATTTGACAGGTGGCTAGTATACCCAAGGAACTGAATTTTTAATTATATGTATTTCTAATTAATTTATGCTTCGCTGCATGAAGTTAGTGGCTACTGTATTGGACAGCACATATTTAGATGATCTTTGCCCACATTAAGTTTAAAATTATTTAAGCTGTAATTTAATAACTGATTAGGCTTAATTTGGGATTCCCTAATGGCTCAGATGGTCAAGAGTCTGCCTGCAATGTGGGAGGGCTGGGTTCGATCCCTGGATTGGGAAGATCCCCTGGAGAAGGAAATGGCAACCCACTCCAGTATTCTTGCCTGGAAAATCCCATGGATGGAGGAGCCTTGTGGGCAACAGTCCATGAGGTCACAACAAAGTCAGACAGGATTAAGCAACTTCACTTCACTTAGACTTAATTTAATAATTTCCTCCTAATTTACAAATTGGAGTGATGGTAGGTTTCTAACTACCTACACCCGTAAAATGCCTAGGTATTAGTTTAGTAGTTATTATAAAGCAATGCCAATTTTCTGATATACACTGTGTTCAATAGTATAGATAATCTAAGCTGCAAGAATATCTATTTCCCCATTTGTCTCAATCACTTGGATTTAAAAATATTAAAAATAACCTGTTAGGGACTTCCCTGGTGGTCCAGTGGCTGAGACTCCACACTCCCAATGAAGGGGCCTGGGTTCAATCCCTAGTCAGGGAATGAGATCCCACATGCCCCAACTAGAGTGTGCATGCCACAACTGAAAATCCCAAAGGCTGTAACTAAGACCTGGTTTGGCCAAGTAAGTAAATATTTAAAATAAATAACCTGTTAAGTAAATGTTCCTTAATTATCTTATGGATAGCATTGAGGGGACAGTTTTTACCTCTGGCGTAATATCTCCAGGTTTTTTGGCAGCTGCCAGATTGATCTGCCTTTTGTTGTGTTATTTCCAGGTGTAGAAACATTGAGTGTTTCTTAACCTTCCACCTTATGCAGTGGGAAAATTCTAACCCTAGAGTAAGTCAGAGTGACCTGTGTCCAAATCTTGCATGATTTTGGTGAACTTGCTTTATCTTTTGGAGCAAAGTGTTCTTGTTTGTAAAATGAGACTTAAAAGGTAGTGGTTCTGAGTAACAAATAGTTTTTTACTTAGAAAATGTGTGTGTGTACTCAATCATGTCCGATTCTTTGTGAACCCATAGACTGGTAGCCCTCTATTCTCCTCTGTCCATGGAATTTTCTGGTCAAGATTACTGGAGTGAGTTGCCATTTCCTTCTCCAGGCCTGCTTCCAGACCCAGGGATCAAACCCACATCTCCCACTTCTCTTGCATTGTAGGTGATTCTTTACTGCTGAGCCACCAAGGAATCCCCACTTAGAAAATGCCTGGCACTTAATGGACACTCAGTAAATTTGAATTACCTTCCCTTTCTCTTGTTCTGAGCTTCGTGAAGCCTGTATTTAGTTTTATGTTTAAAATTCTGATTTTAAATCTTGTTGGTTCCCACCAATTACATGGCTTTTTGCCTTGCTTCATTCATGTGTATCCCTAGTACATTCCTCCACTTGTGCTCTGAATCCCTTCACTTGATTTTTTTTTTTTTTTAAGAATTTTTTGATGTGAACCATTTTTAAGGTCTTTATTAAACTTGTTACAATATTGCTTCTGTTTCACGTTTTGGTTTTCTGGCCAAGAGGTATGTGGGATCATAGCTCCCTGACCAGGGATCGAAGCATCACCCCCTGCATTAGAAAGTGAAATCTTAACCACTGGACCACCAGGGGAATCCCATTCTCTTAACTTCTTAAGGACTCCTCTCTTGCCTGCCTCATGAATTTTGCCCCTTCTATTGGACTGTCTTTGAAAAAGTGAAAAGTAAAAGTACCAATTCAACTCTTTGCAACCCCATGGGCTGTAGCTTTCCAGGCTCCTCTGTTCTTGGAATTATCTAGGCAAGAATACTGCAGTAGGTAGCCATTCCTTTTTCCCGGGGATCTTCTTGACCTAGGGATCGAACCGGTATCTTTATTGATATACAGATGTGCTTAGAGAGCTATACTAAACAGTAGCCACTAGCCACATTTGGCTATTTAAACAAAAATTATCAGTTCCTTAGTCATGCTAATTACATTTTACTTGCTTGGTATCCATGTGTAGCTATTGGCTTCTGTACTGGACAGTGTAGACACAGAGTAGAAATCTCTTACAAACCCTCTCCTGATTCCACATTTTTCTCTTCTAGCTATTGCCTCATTTCTCTAGCCCACTTTCAAGCATATTTTCAAGAACTGTCTTTGTGTTCTTGTTCTACTTTGCTTTGTTCTTCAACTCCAGACTTCTGTCACCATCTCACCACTGAAAGTACTCTAGTCAGAGTTACCAGCGATACCATTTACCAAATCCATCTTAAGGGATCTTATAGCAGCATTCAGTATTGTTAACAGTTTCCTGCCTATTCACCTGCTTCTCTTAGTTTATGGGACACATACTTTTTTTCCTCCTACTTCACACCTTGTCATACATTAACAGGTTTCTCTCTCCTCTCCTGCCTCTAAATATTGGCATATCCCAGAGGTTGGTCTGGGCTTTCCTGGTAGCTCAGCTGGTAAAGAATCCACCTGCAGTGTAGGAAACCTAGGTTCAGTTCCTGGGTTGGGAAGATCCCATGGAGGAGGGCATGGCAGACCACTCCAGTATTCTTGTCTGGAGAAACCCCATGGACAGAGGAGCCTGATGGGCTACAGTCTATGGGGTTGCAAAGAGTTGGACACGACTGAGCGACTAAGCACACAGAGGTTAGTCCTGGACTTTCTTCCCCTTCTCTTAGTTCTTTCCATAGATGATCTCACTCAATTTAGTTTTTAAAATACTATCTATATGTCAATAATTATCAAATATATGTTTCTGGTTTAAATATCTCACCTGAATAGACTTAATGTGTCCGGAATAGAAGAACTCCTTCTCTTATAGTGTTATCCCAGTCTCCCCCATCTCAGTAATTGGCACCTAGGAGTTATGCTTAAAACCTATGTTTTCCTGTATCATCCACCATAGGTTGTCCTCCTTTTCTTCCTCATTTCTACCAGCATGGTCTCAGTCTCCATTATCTCATGTGGCCTGCTGAAATAGCTTTTAACTGGTCTCTGCTGTCACTTGACCATCTTCAGTGCATTCTTCTCCCAGTAGCTAGAATTATCTTGGAAACATGGAAGTGCAACCCTGCCAGTTGTCTGCTTAAAATTCTTCCATAGCTTTCTTAGTTATAAAATTCAGAATCGCGCCTCTTGTTCGCATCAGTCCCTGCTCCCTTTACTAAGGACGCCGTCAGTACACTGGCTTCTTTTCTTTTCCTCCACAATTCCAAGTTACATCCTGATCTAGATTGTATTTGCTTTCCCCTCTGTTTGGGATCCTCTTTTTCCATCTCTTAGTAGTGCTGCTTCTGTCTTACTATTCAGGCTTCAGCATCTTAGATGGCCATTTCCGAGCCACTCCATCAGAGCACTTGGCCAAACCTGAAGCGATACTGCTTGTTAGTCTTTTCTCATTAGAGTGTAAACTGTGTGGAAGCAGAAGAACCTTAATTGTCTTATTTTCCACTGTGCCATAGAGCAGTGCTTGACACATGCCAAGTGCTCAGTAAATTTTTGTGCACCTATAGAATGTTTGGCTCCCTTAAATTTCTGAAGGGAAAAAGTATGTTAAAGATTGCATTGTAGTCATTGTAAGATGATTCTGAACTGAGTTTTTTAGCTCTCTGTACATTATTGGTACAGTTGCAAAAACTTAAATGAGACCTGAGTATTAGATGGTAATACTATGCCAGTGTCAGTTCTCTGATTTTGATTGTATTCTGGTTATGCGGAAGAATGTCTTGTCTATAAGAGACATACTAGGGTTGGGAAGGAAGGTGTAGTGTACTTGTCAATAAATTACATTACTATTAGAAAGAAGATCATGGGCTTTGGACTGAAACCTGAGGTTCAAATTCTGGCTCTCAGTGTGTGTGACTTTTAATGCATTATTTAAATTCTCTAAAAATCTCAGGACCCATTTTGCAGTGTTGTTAGGATTTAGTGCAAGGGTAATATGCTTCACACACAATACATTCTTATGCTTGCTGTTGTTCTATATTAAAAAAAAATCTATTCTCATGTTCGGTGCTGAGACTTCCTTTATAATCCAAATTTTTTTCATTAATTACTTTTATAAGAGCTGATAATGTAAGATAAATATATACCAGATGGTGTTATTTATATCCTCAAGTTAAAACTTTCTGAACTGTATTCCATAATGTAGTTTTAAAATTCTTAAAAACTGTGTACTTTTAAGTTAAAAAGTAGAGCCTCTCAAAATTATTTCAATTAAAATATGTGGGAAAAAATAATAAAATATGTGTCTTTGTCTTGAGTAACATGGTAAATTTTTATCTTCTTTGAAATTGTCAGTGCATCTGTGGTATTTAAATGCTAATATATTAGTTTGTATTATTATTGATGTAAAAATACACAAAAACTGCCTAGCAAAATGAATCATCACTTATAATTGGTGATTTATTTAGTTTTCTCTTTTTCTTTCCCTTCACTCCCCTTGATGGGATATTATTAAGTAAACATAGTGACCAAAAAGGAACTTGCCAGGTGGCTAAGTGGTAAAGAATACACCTGCCAAGGCAGGAAATGCACGAGATGTGGATTCGATCCCTGGGTCAGGAGGTCCCCTGCAGAAGGAAGTGGCAAACCAGTCCAGTATTCTTGCCTGTAAAATTCCATGGACAGAGAAGCCTGGCAGGCTACAGTCCATGGGGTCGCAAAGGAGTTGAACATGACTCTTGACTAAAACAACACATACAGCAACGACAAATGACCAGAAAGGGAGAAGGTGTTTAAGGATGACCGCGGAGCCTTTTTATTTTTTCAGTGTGTTATTTTCACAGTCTAACTAACACTGCAGACCTGAAGACCGCATGATTCAGGTTACCCTTGTAACCCACTGTGCTCTTAGGTTTCACTTCTACATATGCTGTGACCCCAGTACCTTACTGCTTTTGCTTTAAACAGTCAGTAGGCTCTTAAAGACATTTAAACATGTGGACTGTGTTTTTTGTTTTTTTTTTTTTAAGGCTTTTTGTTTTTTCCAATTATTTATGCTTTCTGTAGATCTTCCATATGGTTCATCTTCATGATAACAAACTTAAGATTTCTTGTAATGGGAATCTATTGGAGACAAATTCTTTTCACTTTTTTCTCTTTGAAAATGTTTTTGTTTTGTTCTTTTTGAAGTATATTTCCCTCAGTGTAGACTTCTGGGCTGGTCGTTTCTTTTGACACTTGAGAGATGATTTCTGTTGTCTTTAGCTTTTGTGTTTGTCAACCTTTGTTCCTATTGTTTTTCCCTAGTATATACTTTTTTCTCTTTCATAGTTGCTTTTAAGAGTTGCTCTTTACCAGGACTTCCCTGGTGGCTCAGACGGTAAAGTGTCTTGCTTACAATGTGGGAGACCTGGGTTCGATCCCTGGGTTGGGAAGATCCTCTGGAGAAGGAAATGGCAACCCACTCCAGTACTCTTGCCTGGAAAATCCCATGGACAGAGGAGCGTTGTGGCCTACAGTCCATGGGGTCGCAAAGAGTCAGACACTACTGAGCGACTTCACTTATTCCCACTCTCTAACTAGATATGAGTTTCTTTGTATTTATCCTGCTTGCAGTTCATTGACCTTCCAGGTCTGTGAGTTGATGTCTTTATCAGTTTAGGGAAGTTTTTGCCCATTGTCTCATCACATACTTCTGCCCTGTCAGCTTTATAAATCATGTCAACTTTCTGAACTACTTTTCAGCCTTTCTGCTGGCTCTTTGGATTGCTTGGACATTTTCTTTGATTTCCAGTAACACCTCAGGTTTTCTTTACATCAGGTTTTTGCCCATTTTCTTAGGAAGAATATTTGCCTTATACTCGAGTGCCTTTGAGGGATTTATCTCATACTTCCTGTCTTGACCTCCATCTTGAGAGGGCTATCTGTCTTGGACAAAATGGATGCCTATATGCTTCATGGGGTTTTCTCTCAGCTTTCCTGACTTGGCTTCAGACTTGCACTCTTAGTGAAGACCTATGGGGAAGGATTGGGAGCTAGGGCTTGTAACTGGGCTTCCTCTGAATTCTAATCTGTTACCTGAACCCGCATGCGGCAAATATCATTGTTTATAAATTTGACTGGTTTCTTCTTCGTCCTGTTGGTGGAAAATATCTTGTTCTCTTGCAACTTTATGAGAAATGAGAATAGCCATGGTCTCTTGTGTTAGGAAGGGCTTGACATTTTCTAGAGTTCTTTGCATCCTTAGCTTTCTGATGTATTTCTTAATTACAGTTCTGTAGCTTACTCAGTTTATCATGGTTTATCAGGAGAGAGTAATGGTGTCTTGCAACTTTCTGCATTTTAATCAGAAGTGGAAGTCCTGAGTCTTTCACTAAACTTAAAATATGTTGGAGCTAGAAGAGACTGTAGAAATCATGGAGTTTCGCTACATCATTTTCCTGATGAGGAACTGAGACATAGTAATATGAGAGGCTTTGATTACAAAGCTAGTTTAGCCACAGATCCTGGACTAAAGTTCAGATCACTTTAGTTCATGTTTGTTTGTTTTTAATATGAGGTTAGTGACATCAGATGAGAAGTTTTTAACAGTATCAGACTGTCATGTGACTCTGATAAGAGACTAACGCTATTTTTTTTTTTTTTTTTTAATTTGGCTGCATCAGGTCTTCGTAGCGGCTCACAGGCTCTAGAACTCAGGCTCAGTCGTTATGATGCCTGGGCTTTATTGCTCCATAGCATGTGGAATCTTCTGGGACCAGAGATTAAACCTGTGTCCCCTGCATTGGAAGGTAGATTCTTAACCACTCGACCAACAGGGAAGTCCCTACTTACACTATTTTCTGTCTTACAAGCTTTTTTGTTTAGGTTTGGAGAAAATGAGAAACAAAAGAGAAAAGATATTCCAGAAAAGCTATATGCCATTCTGAATAATTTTTTTTGAATTGGGCACACTCTTAAGTAAGCATGTGGTTGTCTCTATTTGGTGGGGATCCAGACATGTTTTATGTGGCCTTGCGCAATGGGACCTTCTTCAGACCCTCACCAGGGTTAGCTCAGAAGTGACAGCTGTTGTATTTGATGCCAGTCTGGAAAGCTGTGGTGGTTTTAGATTCTCCTAACATGGGATAAAGAACAGTACAATCGGAGAGTACAGGCATGATCTTCCATATCTTCACAATACCTACCTGCTAGGCTAGCAGGACTTTTTACAGAGTCCTGCTCATCTGGTTATATAGGGCACTGCTTAAGTGGTGCAGACCCTCTCCATTACCTCAGCAAAACAAACTAGGAGCTATAACAGAGCTAACGTTTTTCTGTTTCTTCAGTCCAACTGGGTTGCAATCAATTGCTTTCTTCATGTGTTGGCAGACCTATATGTTCACCATAGGGTGAGACTCCTGGGCTAATGGCTGGAAAGGAAAGCACCATATCTGGAGTCATCACTGATGTTCCCACATGGTAGGTCAGAATGTGATCAGATTCTGAAAAAAATGAGTGTAGAGCTTGCGTTCTCCAAAGCTTTCTCCTACCAAGTAGAATACGTTATTTACATTAATTCATTCAATAGTGTTTAAGGTGCCTACCATCAGGAGCTATTCTCAGAAAATGTCAGTAAAGGTACTTAGTCCCAAACCTTTAAAAATAGAACTGCAGCAAGGGGGAAGGGAGTGGTGCCCTAGAAAATGAAGATTCGAGGATTTGAAGATTAGAGGGTAGATTAAAAGAGACTGGGGATGGATGGCAAAAGACAAAGGAAGGAAAATGCTATAGAAAAGAGAATCTACTACAATGGAATCTATTGCAGTGGAATACAATGCTCTAGGAGTACGTGCTCCATGAGGCGCCTTTTTTTTTTTTAACTATTTTGATCCCTTCTATACCTTAATACCTAAGACAGTGCCTGGCATTTGATAAGCACTCAAGGTTTTGTTGAATAAAAATGTAGTGGATGGATGGAAGAATTGAAACAAACAGTGAAACCTCTTAAAAATTGCTTCTGGGCCATTTTGGGATTGCATTTCCTTACTGCATTGAAGTTGGTGCCACCATGTGACCTGCTTTGGTCAGTAAAATATGAGTAGAAGTGAAGTGTATGATTTGTTGGACGAAGGTTTATGAATCATTGGGGCTGTCCAGGTGGATTGGTGGTAAAGATCCTGCCTCCCAGTGCAGGAGATGTGGGTTCTATCCCTGGATCAGGAAGATCCCCTGGAGGACATGGCAACCTACTCCAGTATTCTTGCCAGGATAATCCTTAAGACAGAAGAGCCCAGCGGGCTACAGTCCATGGAGTTGTGAACAGCTGGACATGACTGAGCACGCACAACGTTACGTATCAGTGAGATACTCTCATTTCTTTCCCTCTGGCACATTGAGAGGCTGTGATAGAGGTGATATAGCTCCTTCAGGAGTTTGGATAACAGCTATGTTTCACTTGTTGCATGAGCCAGACTTAAAAAGTCTTTTTACTCACTGAGGTTTGGGGGTTATTTGTTACTGTAACACTGTATAACCTGTCTCTCGACTACTATAGAAATTTGTATTCCTTTTTGTTTGGTTGGAATCGTCAAAGATTTCCAAAGGTACTTGAAGAAGAAGGATGCTCAAGTGTCTTCTGCTTATGTATTTGCCCCAGTGTTTCCTTGCCATTGGTTAGGAGAAGAGTCTTAGAAATGACGGCTCTGGCAGGAGGAAGATAGGAAGGGGTTGAAGGGTTAATATAATTATTTTAAATTTTCCAGCCATAAATTTGTAGATGGGATTGTGTTTGTTTAATGTTAATTTTATAGCAATGTCAATCACAGTTCCACCATTCTGGGTGTCCTACTGTATTAAGTGGGAGCAAAAACTAGTCAGGTTAGAAAATTATACTGTGCTTTCATAGGTCATAGACTTTTAGAATTGGAAGGGTCTTTAGAGATCGTGTGACTAGTTTATCTGGTCTGTAAAGTTCTGATATTCCAATGTGAGTACCTAGAGTAAATAGCAACTAGATAAGAGCATCAAAATAAACATATGACGTTTATCTTATAATGGCCTTTTAAATGGTTGAAGTCCCTAATGTTAAAATGCATTTAGGCAAAGGTTCAGACAATTTAAGAACAGAAGTTAGGACTAGAAGAGAAGTTTTTAAAAAACTGGTTACTTTGTTGGAAGCTATGTAAGCATCCATCTTTGAAAATCTGTCTCTGTAGCTAATGGTAGTTACTGATAGTAGGCAAAAGCCTCTTCGGTTTTGATGCTTAAGTGTTAAGGTCCTCCCTCTCACACTGAGTTCCTGAGATAATTCACTGACACTGGTTTGCACTTCGGACCTCCTTGAGGCCCAGATCCTGAGAGGGGTCCCTGATAACTGAGGGCTACCCAGCATTAGGAGTAAGAGCTTTGTCAGGAATGCCTATGAGCAAGCAGTTAAGCTGTAGTCTTTGGCCTTCTCTGCCCTGGAAGCTTAGTAGCTTTGATGAGAGCTTGAGAACATGATCTTAGGGAAGGGTGAATTTGCTATAACAACACCTCTCTGTGCCAGGGTTAGGAAACAATCCTAGGTGAATGTAAGTAGAGCTCAACCTTTCCCTTCTCTCCAAAAGTAACTGAGCTTTGGCTGAGATGTGAGGCTGGCTGAATGCCGGTTAACTCGGGTTACTCAGTTGACCCTGGAGAAGAGCTAAATAGGCAAGAGCTGGTGAGGGGTGGGGGTGAGTGAGTGAGTGAATGTGATCAGGCCAGATGACCCAAGTCAGCATTTAACCTGAGAAGCAGCAGAATAGAAGATGGAAGAGAATATCAGGCAAATAACCTTTATATTTAAGGCCCTCACCTCAAACTTTGTACTTGCTGACACTGACCAAGTTACTGTTCCTGGATAAGAAAGGAAAGAAAATCGAATTTCTGTAGAACGTGGAAGTGAGGCTGCTGCTGCTGCTGCTGCTGCTAAGTCGCTTCAGTCGTGTCTGATTCCGTGCAACCCCATAGACGGCAGCCCACCAGGCTCCCCCGTCCCTGGGATTCTCCAGGCAGGAACACTGGAGTGGGTCGCCATTTCCTCCTCCAATGCATGAAAGCAGAGTGATGTTATTCTACTGTCTTTTTAATTTCTTTCTTTTGTGTTTTATGACTTCATACACTTAGGCCTGACTCAGTACCTGCATTTCTCTTGGTGATGGAGTGAGCTAAGTGACAGAAAGCAGGAGGCAATTTAGGGAAGAAAAAGCTCGAGGCAACATTTGTGGCTAATGTAGTTTCAGGGAACTATCTTGTAAGTGTTGGAAGCTGGTACTCAGCCTGGCTACACAGAGAGCTTTTACTTCCATGTTATGGTGAATCACTAAAAGAAGACCAAAGAGCCAACTTGTTATAAATCATTCTCTGCGCTTCATTTTTATTTACCAAATTGTTAAAAACAAAGCAACATCAACTTATCTAATTAAAACCAATGATCTCTCTCCAAGCAACACAGTATCAGCACTCAGATTAGTAGGAATGGGGAACATTGGGAGACACAGAAATTAAAAAGGTGGTGGGAAGGGTCGTTTTAAAGTTTCTGTCCTGTCTTGGTTTTCCCTTTCCTCCCTTGAAGTGTGCAGAAAGTGCAGAACTGCAGATCTTGAGTCTGAGCCTTGAACTTTGCTTTTATGAAGTTAAACATGATAGATGGTGGAGAAAATGGTATAAATGAGACATTTCTAGAGGTCGTTGAGGTGGATGGAGGATGCCCTGACCAGTAATCTGCTGATCCAGTTTACTTGCAGTTGCATGCCCAACGACTGCCTGGTGGTTGTGAAAGATGGAGGTGATTGGACAAGACCAGGATTTGAAATGTAACTGCTGTAAGGGTCATAGTGATAAGGAAGAAGCTGTTTTCATGGTCTCTAAGGAGGAGCATGGGAGGCCTTTGGCTTTTTATGGCTTCCAGAGGCACATATCCTGACTGCTTTAATTAGGTCAGATCACCCAGTGTCTAGGCTCTCCCAGCATCCTGTACTGCTTTTTCCCTTCTGCTTTCCCTTTTTTCCTATTGTTTTTATTGTTTGTTTCCAACTGTACTATAAACTTCATGAGGGCAGGAGTCAAGCCTATTTTTACTTAGCATTTTATCTGCAGTGCTTAGGATGCTGACAAGTACATAACACAATTAGCAAATACTTGCTGAATGGAGGGGACTGAATTGGAAGCATTTACTAGATCCACTTTATCATACAGAGGTATGGCATTACCTCCAACTTACTGATTAAGGTGGGCTCACTTTTCAAGCTCCTGGATGAAAAGGTGCTAAAAAGCTTTTGGTCTAACAGATACTGAAGGACTTTGAAGAACACTACTCACAGAGCAGTGAGGCAACTACACAGGCAAGCACTCCCCAACGCTTCCTCTGCCACTCCCCCATCCCAGTTTTTTTATTGGTACAGTCCTCGCTGTCTGGTGGAATTACAGTTTAGTTGATAAATATTACATTCTTTCTTTAGATTGTGGTCTCATATTTCTGTAAAGTTTGCTCAAGGCTTTCAGTATAGGCATCATCTGAGTCTGTAGTGAGAACTCTGCAGCTCTCAGCCTAGGCACAAGCTCTTACCTTCCCTGAAATGAATTTTTCCCATTCTTTAGCCCTGTAAATGATGACCAGTGTCTTTGAGATTTCCGAAAGGGCATTCTCATCCTTACATTTGTTTCTGGTCTGTAATGCTTCTTGATCTCACTGAGATTGAAAAGGGGCTGATATGGATGGAGGTCTTGAGTCTTCAATTCATCCTCTGAATGGAGTTTCTACTGTAGTACTTTTCTCGTGGATGAGAGTGGTGGTGTTTTAGCGAAGCGTTATTTCTGCTTGTCTCTGATTGCTGTGTTAGTGAACTAGAAGCTTATGAGAGTACTTAGAGGTTTTAGTATTCTTATGTCAAGTCTGTTAAACAGACATAAAAATGTACATTTATCAAAAACTTAAAACTTGACTGAGCTTTAAGGAATTGTCTACATCAGGGCAAGAGGGATCATTTATCTACTTAGTTTCTGAGTTATTCGTATTATCATTTTCTCTTTCACACAGTTATTTTTTGTATTTATGGATCTCAGAATTGGAGATTTGCTCAGATTGAAGCATATGCTGTTACCTTATTTTATTTTTCAGGATCATATATTTCTACATGTGAAGTATATAGAAATATGAATGAAGCAGACAGGGAAATAAGGTAGATTCCTCTTGTATAGAAGCTTCACCACTGTGAAATAGCGGATTTGTTTGGTCCTAGCAATTCTTAAGCCACACCTGAAGGTGATTGGAAGTTGTCGTGTATTCAGGTTCAGAATGGACAGCTTTATTTCATTCACTGATAAAGTCTCTTCTGCCTTTAGATAATTATAATTAGCTCTTTGAACCAAGGATTATTGCAGCTGTCCTGTTTCCAGCCCTTTCAGACTCATTATTGAGAAAATAGCATTGTATATGCAGCTATACTAGCTTTAAGGTCAAAAGTCAGCAGCAGGAAGCCTTTCCGTTTAAGGGTTTAGACTGTATTACATGCTTATAGGCGTGTGTTAATACGTTTAAGTGAGCTACTACATTGGTCTCCTAGTTGGTTCTGGAACATGAAACAAATGCTCATCTTAGTGTATTTATTTATGCCTAGTAGCTTTATGATGTTTTTACTTTTTTCCAGTATTTTATGATAAATTTATTTTATTTTGATTTTTTAAAACTTTTTATTTTATATTGGAGCCCCCTCTGTCTATAACAGTTACTTCCACATAACATCCTTAAGGCCCATCCACCTCCTTACTTCCTCCCTTAGAGCTTGGCTCCAGTAACACCTTATCAGAGAGGCATTTCCTCACTACCCTCTTTGTCTCTTTTCTCTATTTTATTTTTCCATACCACTTATTGCCATTTTTTGTCTGCCTGCGTTTCCCCCTATAATATGAACTCTTCATTTACATTCTACCTAACTCTATAACATTCTAATAATTTGTCATACTTCAGTTGTTTTTTAAAAAATAACACATTAAAGATTGGTTGAAGCATGCTGTGTAATCCCCCCGCCCCATTCTTGTTTCTTTCTTCATTCCTAAGGTGATTATTATCTTTCATTTGTTATTTATCAGTCTTATGTTTTTATACTTTTGCTACATCTGAATGTACCTTAAAATAGCTTTATTTTGCATGTTTATCCACCTGCTATAACTAGTTGCAGCATGTATATTTCTGTATGCAGTTTGCTTTTTAAATTTAGTGTATATTTGATGATTTCTGCCATATTCATTTTTACTGTTATATAGTAGTTCACTGTATGACTATAACTCATTTATTCTTATTGTTGAAAGTTTAGGCTATTTTTGTTATTTTGCTATTCCAAAAAAAAAAAAAAGAACATCTGTATATCCATTTGCAAGCACTTCTCTAGGGAATTTTCCTTGAAGAAAAGTTGCCAAGTCATAGGTATGATATTTATTTATTTACTTACATATTTACTTATGCCAGATTGTTTTTTGATGTTCTTACTCTTTCCCAATATTTTATGATAACTTTATTTTGTTTTAATTTTTTATTAACTTTTTATTTTAAATTGGAGTATAACTGATTAATAATGATGTGAGAGTTTCAGGTGGACAGCAAAGGGACTCAGCCATGCATGTACATGTATCCCTTCTCCCCTAAACTGTCCCCTCCCATCCTGGCTGCCGCGTAATGTTGAGCAGAGTTCTCTGTGCTCTGCAGTAGGTTCTTGTTGGTTATCCATTTTAATTATAACATTTTGTATACACGTCAGTCCCAAACTCCCTAACTGTCCCTTGTAAACTCTCACCATTTTTGTAGGAAAGTTCCTGTTTTTCCACATTCCTCTTCAGACTTGATATTTGCAGTTGAGACACTTCATTCAAACTATTTTTCCAATCTGAAATGTCTTCTTCATGAAGTAGTTTGATATTCTTGATCATCAGTGAAGTTAAACATTTCATAGGCTTTATTCATTGGTTTATTCACTGTTTAAGTTCACCTCTTTGTAAGTGAACTTACGAAGTTCACCTTGTAAGTTTAAGAGCATGTTTGGCAAATTTCTTATTTGTACTGCTACAGTTTTGTTCATTAGGTATTGTCAGGCATTAACTCTGTCAGGCAGAGTTAATAAATAAACATGCCCTTTAATGAACTAACACTTTAAGTTATTATATATGTATTTTTAGAAAAACGTTGCAAATGCTTTACTGAAAAATTCTAAAGAATTCTGTAAAAATATTATGAACTTTTCCTTTGCTCATTGGCATTTAAGAAATTATACAACCTAATGACCTAGATAATACAAAGAATCTAGTATGGTGAGGTCTGGAGCCTGAGTCAACACATGTGAATTGCTTACAACATAGGTAGCTATTTTTGATCGAGGGTAATCTTTCCATTTAGTGATGTATGTAAGTTTAATACCCCACCAGTGGTAGCTTGTAGCTAAATGCCCAGTTTGTGTCATTTTATAAAGTTGATTAAAAGAGCATTTCCTGCAGTGGTGACTCTTTTCCTTCTTTTTTCTCATCCTCCAGGTTGTATCAGAGTAAGATGGACGGTAGCTTTGATTGTGATTGTGGTGAGCTGGAGCCACCTGATCACTAACAAAAGACATCTTCTGTTAACCAACAGCCACCAGGGCTTCCTGTTGAAATATACAGCAACAGAGGAAGGAAAGAAGCAAAACGGAAATAGCGCTTACCAGCACCTTAGAATGATGCTGCTCAGGACCAGTCCAACACTGAATGTATCTGCACTGTGAGGAGAATGTTCATAGAAGCCTATTGTGTGCATATTTATTCACATTTTTGTTAAATGTTAAATCCTTCAGCACAGTAAATCTGAGTGCATAGTATGTCATTTCATTCCGTTTGAGTTTCTTGAGTGTTTTCTTTAAATGTCTGCAGAGTTGCTGTCCCTTTCTTGAACTATGAGTACTGCAATCTTTTTAATTCTCAGTATGAGTAGAGCTTTTTGAGCTTTAATTCTAAGGGGAACTCAACAGGCCTGGTTGGCATATGCAATGAGCATCAAGAAACCATCTTGCTGTGGACGCAGAATTATTTTTTTCTCCCTTTTTAAAAGATCTTTCCTTTTGATGCCAGTTTTCTTCCTTGTTCACACAAGTTCAACAATTTGAAAGGAAAAGCCAATAGTAAGGGTTTCAAAATGGCAGAGAAATTTGAAAGTCTCATGAACATTCATGGTTTTGATCTGGGCTCTAGGTATATGGACTTAAAACCATTGGGTTGTGGAGGCAATGGCTTGGTTTTTTCTGCTGTAGACAATGACTGTGACAAAAGAGTAGCCATCAAGAAAATTGTCCTTACTGATCCCCAGAGTGTCAAACATGCTCTACGTGAAATCAAAATTATTAGAAGACTTGACCACGATAACATTGTGAAGGTGTTTGAAATTCTTGGTCCTAGTGGAAGCCAGTTATCGGATGACGTGGGCTCTCTTACTGAACTGAGCAGCGTTTACATTGTTCAGGAGTACATGGAGACGGACTTGGCCAATGTGCTGGAGCAGGGCCCTTTACTGGAGGAGCACGCCAGGCTTTTCATGTATCAGCTGCTGCGTGGGCTCAAATACATTCACTCAGCAAACGTGCTGCACAGAGACCTCAAACCAGCGAATCTTTTCATTAATACTGAAGACTTGGTGCTGAAGATAGGTGACTTTGGTCTTGCACGGATCATGGATCCCCATTATTCCCATAAGGTATGTGGAAAGTCAGTTGAGACAGACCTCTAAATTGATACACATCATCAGAAACGGGTGCTTGTAATTTCCTTTGTGTGTGGTGGCAGAATTTGTAGTTAATTGTATTAAACTCTGTATACTACCTTTTTTCCATTCACAGTCTCCCTGTGTTTAAAGTGAAGGTGGAATGGGATCCTAGTTAAATACAAATTCTGGTTATTTGTAATAACTGAAATTCTCTCTTACTTAAAAGTAAGATATATCATGTGTTTAGGGCAGAAGGTTGCTGTTTCAACTTTTACTTTTTTTTTTTTGTTTGGATATACTCTTCTCTTATGCCTTGTTTAGCAAACTTAGTTTGAAATCTAAATGTGCACAAACATAAAGTAGGCAGTAAGAATAGGCAGAAGAATTCATAGTAACTTTGCCTTAAATAAAATTTGCTTTTGTACAGGAAATTAATGATATTTTTTGAGCTGAACTCTTTAGTTTTAGTTTTTTAGTTTTCAAATGAAATCATATATGGGACCTTGATGTTTAAAATGTAAAAATGGAGCTGTTTTGGTATAAACCATCCCTGGGAAGCCTGCTTGCTTGGCTTCCCATAGCACACATCTAAGACACATCTTGGTATTTGCATGTATCATCTTACATTGAGTATAGCTTAACTTTAAAAAAACTTCAGGATCGAAATTGAGTACCAAAATGAAATGGATGACCACATCTTTATGGATAACAGTGAAGTATTGTGGATAGAACACTGAACTAGGAGTTACACTATCTAAAATTGAGTTCCATTTCTACATCCAGCTAAACTATATGACCTGCAGACTCCTTAACCTGAGTGTTAATATCTACTTTCACATTTTCTCAGCATTATTTTTAGAATGAAACAAGGCAACCTATGTTTAACTGTTTTTGTCAAATACTTCATAAATATAAAGTAGTGAAATTGATTAAAAATGGCGTGTGCAGTATAGCCAGGTCCCCTGGTTTGTCAGTGAGGAGGCTGGCATTGCTTTATAAATAGCTCACCTTTGGTACTCTTTCCTGGCTTTCTCTCATTGATTTAAAGCATACCTGCCTCATTGTTGACTTGAAGTGATAAATAGCTTCTCTTCTCAAGCCTGTTGGGAATATGTGCCCTAGAGTTAATGCTAGATCCTTACAGTATTCTTTGGTCGGGATACTCCATGAGAATATCATGTTATAGATGATATGTTACGGGGGAGTTTAATCTCCATACAGTCTCAGCAGTGCAAGAGCCTTGAAGATAAGCATAGAAACCACCAGTGCTGTTTAAGGATTTTACAGTTACAGTTTGTTTTTAGATTAAGGGCTCTTTAATGAATCATGTTTTACGTACTGTTATTCAGCTAAAGTAAAAAGTATATTTTTGTTTGTTTTTCAGGGTCATCTTTCTGAAGGATTGGTTACTAAATGGTACAGATCTCCACGTCTTTTACTTTCTCCTAATAATTATACTAAAGCCATTGACATGTGGGCTGCAGGCTGCATCTTTGCTGAAATGCTGACTGGTAAAACCCTCTTTGCAGGTTAGAAATTTTAAAATAAATGGGAAAATTATCCCAAGGAGAAGTAATTTCATATATTTCTATGAATCAAGATTTATGTAAGATTTAAACCAATTTATTATAGTCTAAACTATTAATGTGAAGTATTGACTCATTGGAAAAGACTCTGATGCTAGGAGGGATTCGAGGCAGGAGGAGAAGGGGACGACAGAGGATGAGATGGCTGGATGGCATCACTGACTCAATGGACGTGAGTCTGAGTGAACTCCGGGAGTTGGTGATGGACAGGGAGGCCTGGCGTGCTGCGATTCATGGGGTCGCAAAGAGTCGGACACGACTGAGCAACTGAGTGACTGAACTGAACTGAACTGAACTGAAACTATTACAGTGAAAAGATAAAATGGTATTTTAAAGATTGAGAACATTTACATATTTACTGGATTGTTCAGTAAAGTTAGTCTGAATTCTAGTGTTTCTTTTGTATATATCTTTATTTCTTAAACATAATTTCCTATTTTATAGATCAGTATCTGTCAGTCAGTTTTGTTAAATGATACCTGTGTTAACTCTGTTGCTTGAACTGCCATATCTTGTTGGCCTGACTGATGTGATATTTCAGAAACAAGCAATTTTATAATGAATTGGGTGCTATGAGGGAATCTAAAAAAGTGCATGAGAAAGTTTTGAGTTAAGGTGGATTAAAACAATTTTTTATTTTAAATTAATAAAATATATTAAAACAATTTTTTTATTTTAAACCTTTGTACACTTTAAACATTTAATTAAACAGAAATGCTTATGAAATGAGCTCAGTTTTAGTTCCCTCCTAAAAACCTTTTCAGTAGGTTTGTGAACCATTCAGTAAAAGCAGCATGAGGGAAATCAATTGGTTAGGATGGGCCTCATATTAATAGCAATAAAAGGCAAGGCCTAAGCATTCACTAGAAATCTGTGTATTTTTAACCTATAGTAAGTGCCCTAGCCTTATTTTTTGGTCTTACTCAGTATCTCCACTTAGATGTTTAATGGCATCTCAAATTTAACTTATCCAAAACTGACCTCCTGATATCTCTCCCTCATACTTCTTCTGTTCTGCTGTCTTCCTCATCTTAGTAAACTAGTCCCACTTCTTAGTTGCTCAGGCCAAAATCTTGGCATCATCTTTCACTCTTCTCCTTAACAGGTCTTATGGGCTATTTCTTTAAAGTATATCTTGAATCGTACTGCTAGTATCTCTCTCACTACTCTCATCCTCCCAGTCCAGGAAGCCATTCTGCCTTTCCTGGTCTAACACATGATCTCTTAACTGGCTTTCCTGCTTTAACTCTTCTTGTCTGTGGTCTAGTTACCACATAGCCACATAGTAGTTTTCTGAAAACATAGCTCATGGCATTTCTCTGTTCAAAACTCTGTAATGGTTTCTTATCTAATTCAGAATGACCGTAAACTCTGTGTTATGGTACCACTGGGCTCATTTCCTGTCACTTTCCTGAGTCACTGTACTTCAGCTACACTTGCCTAATTGTTTCTTGGACACACCAAGCCCACTGTGTCCTCTAGGCCTTTGGGCCCTTTCTCATCTTCCTGGAACTGCCTTCTTCTTTATGAATGTATGGTATATTACCTAACTTCCTTGTCAGCTTCTCAGTGAGACCTTCCTTGGTCATAAGGATGATATGGTCATAACAGCCAAGGGGGGTTGTTAATATAAATTAACTGTACTCCTAACAGTGCTCTCTGTCCCCCTTCAGTTCAGTTTAGTTCAGTCGCTCAGTCATGTCCGACTCTTTGCACCCCCATGAATCGCAGCACGCCAGGCCTCCCTGTCCATCACCAATTCCCGGAGTTCACTCAGACTCATGTCCATCAAGTCGGTGATGCCATCCAGCCATCTTATCCTCTGTCGTCCCCTTCTCCTCCTGCCCCCAATCCCTCCCAGCATCAGAGTCTTTTCCAATGAGTCAGCTCTTCCCATGAGATGGCCAAAGTATTGGAGTTTCAGCTTTAGCTTCAGTCCTTCCAAAAAACACCCAGGACTGATCTCCTTTAGAATGGACTGGTTGGATCTCCTTGCAGTCCAAGGGATTCTCAAGAGTCTTCTCTAACACCACAGTTCAAAAGCATCAGTTCTTCGGCGCTCAGCTTTCTTCACAGTCCAACTCTCTCATTCATACATGACCACAGGAAAAACCATAGCCTTGACTAGACAGACCTTTGTTGGCAAAGTAATATCTCTGCTTTTTAATATGCTATCTAGGTTGGTCATAACTTTCTTTCCAAGGAGTAAGCATCTTTTAATTTCATGGCTGCAGTGACCATCTGCAGTGATTTTGGAGCCCCCAAAAATAAAGTCAGCCACTGTGTCGACTGTTTCCCCATGTTTGCCATGAAGTGATGGGACCAGATGCCATGTTGGTTTTCTCAGTGTTGAGCTTTAAGCCAACTTTTTCTCTCTCCTCTTTCACTTTCATCAAGAGGCTTTTTAGTTCCTCTTCACTTTCTGTCCCCCTTAGCTTACTCTAATTTTCTTCATTTGACACTGTTTGATGTAAATGTTTACAGAAGTTGTCTGTCTTCCTCCATTATACTGTGAGCTCTGCAAAGGCAGGAATCTGGTCAGTTTTGTTTCACAGGTGTATTCTAAAGTGCCTTGCTCATGGTAGGCACTCAAGAAAAATTTTTGATTGTTGAATGAGTTTCTAGACATAAGTGGAAAAACAAATGAATTTTTTTTTTTTTTTAATATTAGCTGCCCATTTAGCCTGAAGTTTCCCCTTTTATTTCTTTAATAGTAGTTCTGAAATGTTAACTGAGCCTAATCCATAACTATAAAACTTTCTGTTTCACAAATCTAGTCTAAGGCTTTATTTTATTGATAGTGAAATTAAGTCATCACCGTGTTAGGTATTCTCTGAGTTATAGTGAGTTAATTAATTAGTATATATGGTTGAGACCAGAATCTCATCTTTTAAAATCTCAGTTTATTGCTTTTTTCACTACTTTGTGATACCTTAATATGAGGCCAGACTTCAAGTCAATTTCTTACAGAAACAAAGCAGCTAAAACTGAACATATCAATGAGCAGAATTTGAAAAAGGTAATTTATTTTTGAGCAGATTGATGATGACGTTCAAAGCAGTGAAATCTGCTGATTAATGATGCAGTTAAAACCATTTTCCCCTTCGATGGTCATTACAGTTCTATTAGTTTCCTGTAGCTTTAGAATGTTTATTGCCAATAGGTTAAACATTGAGAAATGTGTTTATTAATGTTACATTTGGTATTTTTTAATCTCATCTAGGTGCACATGAACTTGAACAGATGCAGCTGATTTTAGAATCTATTCCTGTTGTCCATGAGGAAGATCGTCAGGAGCTTCTCAGCGTAATTCCAGTTTACATTAGAAATGACATGACTGAGCCACACAAACCTTTAACTCAGCTGCTTCCAGGAATTAGTCGAGAAGGTACTATAGCTGAAAAGTAACCATTATGTAATGGTGTGTTTATGTGTGAGCAGGATGTATGTAGGGAAGCTTTAGCTTTTTATTGTTGTAGATGTGGCATTCTCCCAAACAGTCTTTAGGGATTCAAAGTACACCTAAAACTTCAGCTCTCACTTTCCTTTTTATAGCCAGGCACTTAGGCTGGGAATCTTTTCTTTGCTCTGAATAATTTTCCAGATTCCAGTGTACCCCTCTTGCCTAGTTCTGACTCCGTGTGCTTTTACAACTTTTACTTCTGATCGTCTCTGCTAGGTGAACATGTTTAGACTGTCACTGAGCTGGAATGGGATTCTCTGAGGGTTATATGATAAGTAAGTAAGGGTTCAAATATGAGTGTGATTTAGATATGAAAGAGGGAATTGAGTTGAAGGAAAGCAAGGGTTTTAGAGCAAGGAAGAGATGGAGGAAAGATCAAAACTACTTATGAACAAACTTGTTACATAAAAGATTGCAGATTGGTGTCGGTAATACTGGGTGCTAAATGTGACAGTTTGTGCAGACTTGAAGTAATAGGAACATGGAGAGAATCAAAACTTCATTGATCACTAAAGCAGTTAATTTCATACATCAGAATGGAGAGATGTATCTTTCGGGTTTGTTGATACAAATAAGATACAAAAATCTAAATGTAATAGTTATCTGTAATAAGATAACATTTTTTAAAAGAAGAGCATTAGAAATGAAAAATATCTTCCTTAAAAGTTGACTGTATCATACCTTTAAGGATTATTATACTGTATTTAGCTGTATCCCTCCCAGAATTGTGATAGTTCTTTTCTGAGTCGTAAAGTTAGGGAGATACAGTTTCCTAAACATCTTAAACTTTCTCTTAATGATACATTTATTGTTCACATCACCCACTCTGATCATTATGTAGTTAAGTTAAGGTTAATGTGTATCAAAGTGCTTTAACTTAGCAAGTGTTTTGAGAAATAGGCAGTGGATGTCATCTTTTTTCCCCTCAGCTATGCTTGGAACTCATTAGTAAATGCCTGAATGAAAAGGAAGCAACTGTATTTCATTTCCACAGGTTCCATAAGCTTCCTTTTCAGGAATGCTGCATTTGTAACCCATCTTTTAGAGCATCTTAACAGTCGGTAATATATTGCTGAGTTTCTGGCTCCTGATCTTGTTGCCACTGTCATGGTAGCATCCTTGTTCATAACTGAACGGCAGTCACGTAGCACTTGACTGTGCCTCAGAGTTGTCTGGTGGAATTCTTTAAAAAGTGCAGAATGTTAAATCAGAATTCAGAGGTGGGGAGGCAAGCAGGACATGTGTCTGCTCTGCAGGTATGACCCTGCTCAGCCAAGTTGAGAGAGAGTGCTCAGGGATTGGCTTGGAGTCATTGTTGCCATTGCTGAGTCTTATCAAAAGAGGCAAGCTAGTAATACAGAATGTTGCTGTTGAAGCATTTGTAACCTAATTAAATTTGAATCTTCTTTTCCCTTGCGATCATTAGTCAGCTGTGAACTAACCTGAATGTGTAGTTGGTGCCTGGGATTTATTCATAATGTGTTGAACGAATGTCTTTGATAACAGATTCATTAAAGTAACCATTGGACAAGGATTCTTAATTTTCATAAGTGATAGAACTCTGTGTGTGTGTGGATGCACGCACGTACTCATTCATGTCCAACTCTTTGTGACCCCATGGACTGTAGCCCATCAGGCTTCTCTGTCTACAGGATTTTTCAGGCAAGAATACTGCAGTGGGTTGCCATTTTCTGCTCCAGGGGATCTTCCCGACCCAGGGATCAAACCTATGTCTCCTGCGTCTTACGCATTGACAGGCAGATTCTTTGACAGGCAGATTCTTTACCACTAGTGCCAGCTGCACTCGCTACAAATGCAGTACAGAGTGTTCACAGCTCCTGAAGCTAAGGACTCGTTACACAGATGTGCTCTGCAAGTTTCTTCTTCATTAACACTGGAATTTTGTTTGGTGGGGTGGGGTGGGGACCTTCTGAGCTTTGGGGAACTCTTAGAGTAGTATATGTTCCTTTCTCACATTCTATTCATGATCTTCAGAGAGAAAAAGCAAACAAGATTAAGTATACGTGAAGTGACACATTAAGACTACTGGAACCCTGTACTGGTTAATGTCTTTAAATGGATACCCAATCTTTTGAATTTTCCTTCATGGTTGCCTTTTATCCTCCCTTTCTCTATAATTTACCACTTATTTCTTTATCTTAGCATATCATTGTAGTAAATAGACTGATTTCCTCTAGAGCAGGGCTATCCAATAGAATTTTCACAATGATGGAAATGTTTTTTATTTGCATACATTTGGGAGTTCAGCCTGACTAGTTTGTTAGCCCTCCCTTTTCTCCCTGCTATCGGTTTTAGGGATTCTAGAGTATATTCCTCTCATGTTTTGCTCTGAGAATGGCAGTTATGCTGAGTCAACTATCTGTAACTATGCCTTAGATTATCTCTTGCCTTGAGACATATGGGCACTGACTTGCAGAAGAACCAAGAACAGCTTGATGTATCATGAAATCACTTCCTAGGTCCAGTTCAGTTCAGTCGCTCAGTCGTGTCCGACTCTTCGCGACCCCGTGAATCGCAGCATGCCAGGCCTCCCTGTCCATCACCAACTCCCAGAGTTCACTCAGACTCATGTCCATCAAGTCAGTGATGCCATCCAGCCATCTCATCCTCTGTCGTCCCCTTCTCCTTCTGCCCCCAATCCCTCCCAGCATCAGAGTCTTTTCCAATGAGTCAACTCTTCACATGAGGTGGCCAGAGTGTTGGAGTTTCAGCTTTAGCATCATTCCTTCCAAAGAAATCCCAGCGCTAATCTGCTTTAGAATGGACTGGTTGGATTTCCTTGCAGTCCAAGGGACTCTCAAGAGTCTTCTACAACACCACAGTTCAAAAGCATCAATTCTTTGGTGCTCAGCCTTCTTCACAGTCCAACTCTCACATCCATACATGACCACAGGAAAAACCATAGCCTTGACTAGACGGACCTTAGTCGGCAAAGTAATGTCTCTGCTCTTGAATATACTATCTAGGTTGGTCATAACTTTCCTTCCAAGGAGTAAGTCTTTTAATTTCATGGCTGCAGTCACCATCTGCAGTGATTTTGGAGCCCCCCAAAATAAAGTCTGACACTGTTTCCACTGTTTCCCCATCTATTTCCCATGAAGTGATGGGACCGGATGCCATGATGTTTGTTTTCTGAAAGTTGAGCTTTAAGCCAACTTTTTCACTCTCCTCTTTCACTTTCATCAAGAGGCTTTTTAGTTCCTCTTCACTTTCTGCCATAAGAGTGGTGTCATCTGCATATCTGTGGCGGGTGGGGAAAAGGTGGAGCATAGGCTGGAACCTCAGCCCTGGGCCACTGAAGGGTAGGAATAACAAGGAGCCTTACCTTTCTTCTCTTTAGTACTTCATTGGACTGATCTGAGGATTGAATGAGATGAGGTAGTAAAGCACTTTGTGGAATATAAATGACTGTGTAAGTGTCATCTACTTTTAATATTAATGAGAGATTGGGAGTTGAGAATAAGGTCCTCTCTAGAGTGTAGCTTAGTTTTACAGAAGTGCTGACCAGCTTTTCCGTTGAGATAGAAGGCCAGGATCAGCAGATGTGTGACAGACCAGAGTGAAGAAGTAGGGATTGAGATAAATGTGAAGAAGGTTTATCTGCTAAGAATAATGAGAAGATTGAGAGTGTAAAGAAATGGTGAGGAACATTGCTGAGGCATTTCAAAGGCCAGTTGAAATTCCACAGTATGTGTGAATCTGTAGAGAGCTTTTATACACACACACACACACACACACACACACACACACACACACGATTTTGCCTCCAGCTTTTATCAGTACTGTATAACTAGGAAACAGAAAAAGTGGAAGGTGGGAATGGTTCAGACTTTAAGATGGTGTAACTCATAAGGCATTCAAGTGTGTGGTGGTGGTGGAGGGCTGGTGGCAGAGTGATGCAGTCTGAGTTAGTGAAAAGAACTGGGTTTGTGTAGCTATGCTGTAGCCCTAAAGTGATCAAATGCATTATGTGATCTGCAGTAGTATGATTGGTGTGAAACAGAAGTCAACAAAATTAGTCCAGCAGCTGGTCAGTGAGGTAAGGGGGGCAAAGGGCTTTATACTGAGCACTAAACACTATGCATTTCATTCTTATACCTTATCCCTCCCTCTGTGTCCATTCTACACGTGAAGAAATGGAAGTTCAGCACGTTTAACCTCTCCGGTTCCACATGGCTAGTAATTCAGCTAACCTAGGGAGTTGCAGAGCTGAAATTAGGACCTATGCATCAGGTTATGCCATATGAAATTGCTGTTATTTGACTGTTTTTGACTGACAAAAATGAAAATTTCATATGGTTCAACTTCATATATTCCTTTTCCTTTACAATTGGCCATAATATGAGATTGGGATATATTTCAACACTTTGTTTCTTGGACACATGTCTTTTTAATCAGTGAATCAGGTACGTTGTTTTGTTTCTCTGACAGAACTTAAATTAACTTACCTTTTAATTGTGTAATCCCTTTTTTTCTTTATGGGTTGGTGGACCTCCAATACAGTTAAGGTTTTTTTCTTCCTCTTGTAGCACTGGATTTCCTGGAACAAATTTTGACATTCAGCCCCATGGATCGGTTGACAGCAGAAGAAGCGCTTTCCCATCCTTACATGAGCATTTATTCTTTTCCAATGGATGAGCCAATCTCAAGTCATCCTTTTCATATTGAAGATGAAGTTGATGATATTTTGCTTATGGATGAAACTCATAGTCACATTTATAACTGGGAAAGGTAAAACTGACCCTAAATTAGGAAAAGCTTTTGTTTTCAATAAAACATAATTCAGTGAGTTTTATTTTAAATTGTATATGATAAGACAATGTAAAAATCTTAAAAATTTAGAAATGGTCTTTTTGGATTTCTGCTAAACTTATTGCTGTCTTTGAATAGCCTTTATGTAATTTCAATATTTAATAGTTGCTGCTTAGTATATACATAATGGGAAAAGTTAAATGCTACTTTGGAGCAAGAAGTAGTTAACGTTGAAATTAGTTTGTTTACTTGCTGCATTTTTTAACTCCTAAAATGTTGAAGTGTTTATGATCAAACATATCTGCCAACCATCTACATGAACATTTCTACTATCTATATATAGTTGTTTTCTCACATACCCAGATGTCTTCCAATCTCGACATTTTCTACCATACTTATTAGTTAAGTCATCTAATTTCTTTTCTGTTCTCTTCTGTTCAACTGCCACTGTTTTCGCTTGTGTCTTAGTCTGCCTCTGCTTGGTTGTAGTGTGGCCACCTTGCTGTAATGTGTCAGTAAGAGGATACCACAATCAGTAACACATTTACATGGAGACTAGTTTTGTTCTGCTCATGGGGATGAGTTCCAGCAAGCCTTCTTCTAGTCTGCTTGATTACCAGAGAGTAAAAATCTGTATGGCACCTGATTGAAATTAGAAATCTACATTTTGTGGCCATAAAGGTTTTTTTTTTCCCCTGTGTGTGAAACTATGTTTGTAGAAATTTTGAAATTGAACTGTAGACCAGCCAGCCACTCAGATGTTTATGTGAAGTTTATATAATTATATGCTCCATTGCATCATATCGCTTTATATAGTAACAGGGCTTATCTATCCATTAAGATTATAAATTCTTATATGACTTAATACTCTTATTATTCCCCTCATAGACCTAGCAAGCATAGTGCTTTGACCCAAAAGGCATGCAGTAAATTTGAAAGTGAAATCATATACCTGGAGTAACACTAATGTATTAATTTTTTTCAGGTACCATGATTGTCAATTTTCAGAGCATGATTGGCCTATACATAACAACTTTGATATTGAGGAAGTTCAGCTAGACCCAAGAGCTCTGTCTGATGTCACTGATGAAGAAGAAGTACAAGTTGATCCTCGAAAATATTTGGATGGAGATCGTGAAAAGTATTTGGAGGATCCTGCTTTTGACACCAGTTACTCTACTGAGCCTTGTTGGCAGTACCCAGATCATCATGAAAACAAATACTGTGATCTGGAGTGTAGCCATACTTGTAACTACAAAACGAGGTCATCATCATATTTAGATAACTTAGTTTGGAGAGAGAGTGAAGTTAATCATTATTATGAGCCCAAGCTTATTATAGATCTTTCTAATTGGAAAGAACAAAGCAAAGAAAAATCTGATAAGAAGGGCAAGTCAAAATGTGAAAGGAATGGATTGGTTAAAGCCCAGATAGCTTTAGAGGAAGCATCACAGCAACTGGCTGAAAAAGAAAGGGAAAAGAATCAGGGATTTGACTTTGATTCCTTTATTGCAGGAACTATTCAACTTAGTTCACAACATGAGGCTACTGATGTTGTTGACAAATTAAATGACTTGAATAGCTCAGTGTCCCAACTAGAATTGAAAAGTTTGATATCAAAGTCAGTAAGCCAAGAAAAACAGGAAAAAGGAATGGCAAATTTGGCTCAATTAGAAGCGTTGTACCAGTCTTCTTGGGATAGCCAGTTTGTGGGTGGTGGGGAGGACTGTTTTCTCATAAATCAGTTTTGTTGTGAGGTAAGGAAGGATGAGCAAATTGAAAAGGAAAACACTTACACCAGTTACCTGGACAAGTTTTTTAGCAGAAAAGAAGATACTGAAATGCTAGAAACTGAGCCGATAGAGGATGGGAAGCTTGGGGAGAGAGGAAATGAGGAAGGATTTCTGAACAGCAGTGGGGAGTTCCTCTTCAACAAGCAGCTTGAATCCATAGGCATCCCGCAGTTCCACAGTCCAGTTGGGTCACCACTTAAGTCAATACAGGCCACATTAACACCTTCTGCTATGAAATCTTCCCCTCAGATTCCTCATAAGACATACAGCAGCATTCTGAAACATCTGAACTAAAACACTCAGCAGACATTTCTCTCTGTATTCTTCATGAAATGTGTTTTGTCTTTTTTTTATTACTAGTGTTTAAGTCTTTTTTTTTTTTTTACTTGAATCAGATGGTGTCATTTAGAAAGGATTTTTTTCTTGGCTTTTAAAATCCAGACTTTTTTTCTACATGTGAGATGGTTTTCATTTTAACTGGCATGTCGTTTGCACACAGAAATAAAGAATAGAGCAAAATAATGCAATGCAGGAGGAGACAAAAGAAATGCACTAAGACAAGTAAAAAACATTCTCTTATAGAACAATGATCTGTTTTACAGGAAACAAAAATCTTGCCTTGAAATTTACACAGTGAGACTGTACATAATTGCATGAAAATATCTATTTTTTTCCTAAAACATTTTTCATTCATGAGTATTTTCAAGTTTTTCATACTGTACACATTTCTTAAAAACACATGATACCAGCAGCAACTGAAAATGAATGCCGAATTTGGTACACATGTGTTATCTACCTCAAGGTAACAAGAGTATGTGGCAAAACATATACCACCCATAGTGCTTCACAATATGCACTTCTATTTAGCCAGCGTTTATTGTAGTAAACTCTTCTTAATGAGATTCACTCACTGTTTATAAATGTTCTGGTATGCATTCTTTATAGTGAAGTGTTACATCACATCTTATTTATTTTAGCAAATCAGTATATTTTCTGTATTTAATTATAAAAAGTTAGTTTTTGAAATTTATTTGCAAATACACTTTTTTCCATTTGGCACTATGGTTTGTTGCCTACTTGGCTGAATATATAATGTCAGCTTATCCTAAGGCTGTCCACGTACTGAATTTACTTAAGTATTCATTTTAAGTAAAGCGCTCACTGTGTATAGGAATTTGTATTTTGGAGGTGCTTGATCTATCTACAAAGAAAAATTAGGAATTACTTTATTATAAAATGCTCCTAGAAGTCTTAATTGTGTTTATTTTTTAAAAAACTGTAATGTTAGACTTGTGTGCATGGAAGTAATTAAGGTACATCATTATTGTAGTTTAAAAGTTGTACATGATAAGACATATTTTGTTTTTACTGTATGTTTTTACTGAATGATCTATTCCCCATCCCAAAGCAAGCATGAATAAAATTAGGTTAAATGTCGCATGTGGCATCGCAGTCTCTTAGAATTTGTCTCATCTATTTTACTTTATGGAATACTGTCTGTATCTTTGGATATCCTGTTTGAAGAAAAAGGACAAATAAAACATGGCCAGCAAATATGGTTCCTGTTTAACTCTTTGGCTTCCCTGGTACCTCAGCTACCAGTAAAGAATCCACCTGCAGTGCAGGAGACCCTGGTTCAATTCCTGGGTCGGGATGATCCGCTGGAGAAGGGAGAGGCTACCCACTCCAGTATTCTTGGGCTTCCCTGGCGGCTCAGCTGGTAAAGAGTTCACTTGCAATGTGGGAGACCTGGGTTCAATCCCTGGGTCGGAAAGATCACCTGGAGAAGGGAACAGCTACCCACTCCAGTATTCTGGCCTGGAAAATGCCATGAACTATATATATATATATATATAGTCCATGGGGTCGCAAAGAGTCAAACACGACTGAGTGACTTTCACTCTAGGTAATGAAAATGATTACCTAGCTAGAATGAAAATCACTAGCAGAATCTTCTCTAGTTCCACTTTTCAGCATCTTTGAATTGTGACTATAGTTTAAACTATGTTAGGCTAAAAAACTTAGAAGAAAAAGACTCTTTTTGTCTCCATACAGAAATCTCTTGTTGACTTAACCTCACATATTAAAATGGTAAGGCTTTATAGATTTCAAAGCTATTTTGTAAGATGTGTGTGGAAGCTTTGAACTGTGCAGTTGGAGGATGTATTTGTATTTTAATTGTATTAAATGTATTTGTTCTGCATCATCTTTCCTTTGCTCAAGAACATACCCATTTACCTATTCAAATATGACCATTCTTTCTTTAATGTCACTTTTCCTGTTTGTCTTCCGTTCTTGTTTTGTACATTCTCTTAATATCTGGACTTCTGCCTTCCCACTGACCTATTTATTGATTTCATGTGGATTCACAAAGGTTTTAAAGATACATATATTTATAATGAATTCAGTGATTTCAGTGAATATCACCGTTGTGAATTTATATACTCGTATTACCTTAAAAAGTTAAGGTCTTAGAGGAGAAGCTTTCAGTTTTTCACATTTGGATATGATGTTACTTGTGGGTTTTCATATGTAGCCTTTGCTATGTTTCCTTCTGTTCCTATTTTGTTGAGTTTTTTTTGTTTGTTTGTTTTTAATCATGAGAAGATGTTGAATTTTGTAAAATGCTTTTTCTCTTGAGAGTAATCATGTGGGTTTTGACATTTATCCTGATAATGTGCTATATTACATTGATTTTTTTCATATGTTGAACCAGTCGTATATTCCAGGAATTGCACCTGTCCATAGTATATAAGTCTTTTAAAATGCTACTGGATTTAGTTGGCTTGTTTTGGGGTTTTTTTTCTTTTTTTTGAGGATTTTTGTATCAGTATTTATCAGGCATATTGGTCTGTAGTTTTATTTTCTTATATCTTTGTCTGATTTTGCTATCAGGATAACGCTGGCCTCATAGAATGAGTTTGGAAGTATTCCCTCTTTAGTTTTTTGGAAGAGTTTCAAAAGGATTGGTATTAATTCTTCTTTAAATGTTAGGTAGACTTCTATTGAGTCTATCTGGTCCTGGGCTTTCTTTGTTGGGAGGCTTTTGATGATTTGATTTAATCTCCACAATTCACTCTTGTAGGTTGCATATTTATAGAATTGTATCCATTTCTTCTAGATTATCCAATTTGTTGGCATACAGTTGTTCATTATAGTCTCATGTGATCCCTTTTTAATTTCTCTTTCATTTCTGATTTATGTTGACTCTTATTCTGGCTAAGCATTTATTAAATTTGTTTATTTTTTCTCTATTTCCATTTATTTCTATTCCAGTTTTTATTTTCTTCCTTCTGATAACAGTTCAGTTCTTTTTTTGTTTTTTCCCTTGTTCCTTGACGTGTAAAGTTAGATTGTTGATTTGAAGCCTTTTTCTTTTTTTGTCTTTTTTTAATGGAATTTGTTTTTAGGAAAATTTCAGATTCTCAGCAAAAGTATGCGTAAGGTACAAAGATTTCTGATGTATCTACTTCTCCATATATGTATAATCTTCCCTATTATCACCATCCCCCAGCAGAGTGGTTCATTTGTTATAACTGAGAACATAGCACTGCCACATCAGAATCAGCCCAAGTCCCTAGTTTACCTTAATTAGGGTTAACTCTTGCTATTGTACGTGGTTTGGACAACTGTATAATGACATGTGTCCACCATTGTATCATAGAGTTTTTGTCAGGTGATGCATAGATCTCCATTTCTTTTTGGTCAGTTATGGATTCATTTTGTTTCTTTGGGCCTTGTTTCCATTTCTTGTTATTTTTTTGTTCTGATTTTTGCATTTGAAAAAACAGGTACCTTTGCCTGCTTTACAGACTGACTTGTACTGGGAAATATCTTCAGCAGTCTTGCCAGCTCCAATATTGGCCTCCTGATGAGAAGAGCTGACTCATTTGAAAAGACCCTGATGTTGGGAAAGATTGAAGGCAGGAGGAGAAGGGGACAACAGAGGATGAGATGGTTAGATGGCATCACTGACTCAATGGACATGAGTTTGGGTAAACTCCGGGAGTTGGTGATGGACAGGAAGGCCTGGCATGCTGCGGTTAATGAGGTCACAAAAGAGTCGGACGCGACTGAGCGACTGAACTGAACTTCCCAGCTAGAGAGTCTCAAACCTTTTATAGGATTGTGTAATCTCTGTACTTGTATGTGTAAACTCCTCCCCGCGCCCCCTCCAACTCTTCATCCCCCAACCAGGTTTCTTTTCCAAGGAGTTATAGTCTCTTGCTTTGTCTAGTGTCTGTCCGAGGTTGTCTGATACTGCAACAATTCCCTGAGCTCTCTTTTGTTCTCATTGGCCCCCAGGCATTGAAGAATGTTGCTTTGAGTCAGGCCAAACTGAAATCAAGTCTCTTGGGCAATCCCCCAAAACCTGAAACAGTGGGGGATTGTTCTAGTCTTCCATTTCCCTCCCAAAGAAGGAGCTACAGGGTGGGCTTTCCCTCCCAAGCAGGAGCTATATTGGCTTGAGGAGGGGGCTGACATGGTTGAAATAAAACTGCTTTTCAAATTATTCATTTCACTGTGTCTCTTCTTGGCTTTGAGATTGTCAACTGGTATCTGGAGTTCTCATGAAGGCTTTTTGGACCATATGTTAAGTCAGTTTTTCTCTGAGGTAGTGAGGTCTAGGGTTTCTATTCTGCCATCTTGTCTATGTCCAAAAATAATTTTTAAATGACTGGTTATGACTTAGAGGAATGTCCCAGCTGTGGTGCAGTTTTCAGACTTTTGGGATGATCTGTGTTATGAGATGAGTCACATCTCTGAACTAATGGCTTGGCATCATGATTTTTAGAGCTACTTCTGAATCTTAGATATTAGGTTTAATTTGGAAATAGCAACACCTTCCCTCCCACACTTCTTTGGTTGATCTTTAAATAAGATTTCAAGCATGTAGAAAAAGTGTAGAATTAAAAAAAAAAAAACCACTTGCTTTATTAGTTTTATCTAATGTCAGTTTGTGTCAGATAAACACCTACAGATAAAATTGAATCCCCCTCAGCCCTCCCACATCTCATTTCCCTGCCTCTGTTCTCAGAGGTAGACTCTTTGAATTTGGTTTATCATTCTCATACACAGTTTTATACTTTTACTAATTTTGTAAGTATGTAATGTTGCATATTAAAATCATGGCATATTTTTTCAACTCAGGTTTTTCATTCAACATGTCTGAAGTTTATGTTGATGTGTGTAGGCCTAATTCCATTTTAATTGCTGTTTTGCAGTGTATCCATTTTTGAAATGACACTTGTTTTTCAAATTTTGCTGCTAAAAACACATTTGCGGTGAGAATTCTTGTAAACACATATGAGAGTGTTTTTTGGGTAATATATAGTGTAACTGCTAGATCACAGAGAAAGCATATCTTCAAGTCTGTGAGATGCTACATGCTGTCCAGGTGTATGAAAGTTTCCGTTCTTCCACATCCTCCCAAAGAGAAACCAACTCTTCTACTCAGTTAACCCTGCCAGGCTCGGTGTGTTCACCTGAAGTTCAGTTCAGTTCAGTCGCTCAGTCGTGTCCGACTCTTTGCGACCCCATGAACCGCAGCACACCAGGCCTCCCTGCCCATCACCAACTCCCGGAGTCCACCCAAACCCATGTCCGTTGAGTCAGTGATGCCATCCAGCCATCTCATCCTCTGTCGTCCCCTTCTCCTCCTGCCCTCAGTCTTTCCCAGCATCAGGGTCTTTTCAAATGACTCCATTCTTAGCATCAGGTTGCCAAAGTATTGGAGTTGTAGAAATCGAAATTTCTAATTCCAAACAACTTCATGACAAAGTTAAGACTATGCCTTAGGGATTTTTGTGCAGTCGCTTCAGTGATGATGAGATAGTCTTGTTTCTTATTTCTCACTGCAGTTGCTGCAGCTTGGGAACAGGTGAGTCAATTTTATAAATTTATACTTGGGCCTACATCTAGGGAGTAAACCAAACTTATAAAATCCAATATGGTAGCACCTTTACTTCTAGGTTAAAATAATGTATTTTACTAGGTTCTGCATAGTATTATTCCTTTCAAAATTACTTAGAAGTACTGTTTTCTGTAGTACATTTAGTGGGCTGGTTTTGTTCTTTGAATTGCTTACCTCCTAATCCTGGCCTTTTCAGTTTCCGTTTACTGTTGAATTCAAAACAAGCCAAGACTTTACCCTAAATGGGTTTATCATGTATCTATTATTAATAAATATTAATCATTGTAGTTTGCCTCTTAATATTCGGGTTTCTTACTGTTTAATATGTTGAAATCTGGCTTGAGAGAAAAAAGGACAAATTGGGAGATCCAAGTTTTGGATCCACTTTCACCATTAACTCATCTTCTGATTGGTTGGCACTTATCTCTTTGGTCCTTGTTAATTTAGGTGATGCAGATTACCTGAGCCTAATAATATAGCCTACCTGGGACAACTCTGAATGGGACACCTTTTGAATTCTAACCCACTATAATAGCCATGATGTTTAACCTTTACCAGTATATATTCCTTCAGGTCTTATTTCTGTAATAGATGCACTGGACTGAGTGCATTAATATGCCTTTGAAGCAGAATAAGAATGAAACTTTAGGTTCAGTGCAACCTTGCCAGAAACAAAAGTATTCAAAGTCCAAAGTTGTTTACCTTTGAAAGAGCATTGTGAACTCACCAAGCTCTTTCTTCATAGTGCCTGGGGCATGCTCCTTAAATAAACCAGGTGAAGAGAAGGATCTTTACAAGCTCTTCCAAGGCTTAGTGTGTAATAAGTATCTTACAGAAAAGATGGATGTTTGATTAGCCATGTTGGAACATTATCTCAGTTCCAATGCAGAGATCTAACAAATTCCACTGGATTTGTATGCTAACCCTTGCTGTCTTGATATAGCACAGTGATAGTGTTACAAGTCTAGCTAAACAGGATACTTAACCTTGCGGTACAACCGTCTGCAAGTACAATGCCTTGCTTATAGCTTGGTGCTGCTGCAGTAGGATGACTGGTGCTTTCCCGGATCCTGGGCTTCTGATTTCAAACTCCAGCCCAAGCCTGTTTCTTCACGTCCAGCTTAAACCACAAATTTGGATCCAAATTTGTCTGTGGACTTGGACTCTGCTTCCACTTGAGCTCACCACTCCCACACCCACATAACTTGAGATGATTTCAGCTGCCTACTGAGACATTGAAACTTGCAGTGTTGCACAGTCTAAGCACACAAGCTTCAGAGTCAGATCCAAACCAAGCCTAGTACTGTGTTCTACGGCCTACCAGCCATGTGTGAGTTATTCCTCCTCTTGCTTTTCCTCATCCGTAAGATAAGTCTAACGACACCTAACTCATGGGGTTTTGTAAGGATTAAATGAAATATACTTAAAGCTTTTTAGCAGAATGTGTCATATAAACTATCCTTGCTCTTGTCCCGTTTCAGTTGTTGCCTTTCCCTCCCCAATTGGACTGAAGCTCTGAACTCTGACCTTGACTTTACTTTCAGTATCGCTTCCCCTTATCTAAGTATCGTAACTTCTGGCCTTGACATACAGGTGGCATACTGCTCATCAGCTCTGCCCAACACCTGCCTCCAGGTTTTGATCCTTCCTCAGCCCAAACCCTGGCCTGAACTACTTCAGCACAGGCAGCTCTCAGATCTATAAAGACTAAACAGTTCATGTCCACTTTCTGTGTTTGCTGTAAAGAGTCTGCGTTGCTTTTTGTCTCCCTGGAGAACAAGTGAAGCCTCAGAGTCATTCGGTGTTCCTTCCTCTGAAAACCCACAACCAATTCCTCTGAGTCTATGGCAATATCTGGAATCGGACCACTTCTCACCATCTCCATCACTGCTACGTGATCTAACCCACCATCTGTCTGCTGGACTATGGCCATAGTCTCTTTTCTGGTCTCCCTGGATCCCCTACAGTTTATTCTCTGTGCAGCAGCCCGAATGACCCTTTTAAATCATAAATCAGATCATGTCTCTCCTCTAATTACTCAAAATCTCCATGACTGCCCTCCTCAGAAGAAATGTGAAGGGTTTGACTGAGGCCTACAAGGCACCCATCCACGACTCCTTGCCAAGTTCATGAGACATTTTGACGTAGGAGAGGGAAAGAGAGGGATGGACAGCCACCTTGGCTCCCACCAGCTCCCACCGTAGGCTGGGTACTAGCTCTCCCTTGGCCTAGAAAGCTCGACCCAGAGTGCAGCATCCCTTCCTCCCTCCCTTCTTAGAAGTCTCTGTTCAAACATCAACTTATCACAGAGGCTGTCCCTGACCAGTGCATGTGAGGTAACACATCTATTACTCCTGTATGCCTGCGCTGGTTGATTTTCTTTCCAGCAAATACAAGAACACATTATATCCCCATTTTATATTGTCTGTCTCCCTCCACTTAGACCATAAGTTCCTTGAGACAAGGACCTCATCAGTTTTTTTCACAGTTGTATCCTCAACCCCTAATGCAGTACTTGGCACATAGTAGGCACTCAATATTTGTTGAATGAAGGCACGAAGGAAATGAATGATGACTGCTGTTTTCCAAATTTCCTTTTGAATTGACAGGGCTCAGGGCTAATGAGGCTCTATTGACTTTTCTATTTGCTAAATAGTTTTGAGGTTAAATTAGTGTTCATGGTTCTCCAGCCTTTCTATGATTTGCAGTGGGGAAGGAGTAACTTTGGGGTTCCTCAGGTGTGACTCTCCATAACTAAGAAGCTCTAAATTGCAGTCTCAAGAGCAGTTAGAAATTCTCAAAAAAATGTCATCTGGTCCAGCAGGTTCATTTTCCTGAATTGCATTTCCAAAAGTGGGTACAGTTTAGGTTAATGACAGTCTTTGCTCCTGACTCAGCTGCTTGCCTATTTTCCTGTTCTCTTTGTTGGAATGACTATACCTGTCAGGGTTGCACAATATGTTCATGACCCAGTTAAGCCAGAACAAGGTGGTTTATTTTTTAACTGCCACTGTGCTATTCCTGTTAATCGTAACCCTGCCAAATGAGCCAGGCCTAGACTGTATGTTTAGTTCAGGAACTTTGGCAACAGAAACCATGCTAACCTTTGAAAATTTATCGGGATTCAACATGGGACTCATGGAGCCCAAGAACTGGGCCTCAAGAAGAACCAGAACCAGGCTGGAGGACACCAGCAGCACAAGGAGGGCTGTTTCTCAACTCTGCCTCCTTCTTTCTAGACCAACCGGACTTCCTGGCCCAAAGATGGCTGCTCACAGCTCCCACTTCAAGTGTAACTTCCGGATGTACAGATTGCTTCTGTCTGGCTGTCCATCTCTGTTTCCCTCTAAGTCAAAGCTTCTCTGGAAGAAAATCATATTGGCCCACCAATAGTGTTTAACTATTACCAGTGGCTGGGTTGTGTTGAGGAAACACTGCTGCTGGAAGTCAGCCCTTTTAATGGAGAGTAGAAGGCAGGTAGAGGGGTTGTTTTTAGATGGCTGTCCCCAGTGTGCCTGTGACACATGGTGATAAACTCTCTTTCCTCGATCATTTTGAAGGACAATGCTTTTGCAACTGGACCCCACGGGGTCCTCCAGGCATTGATTCCACTGGCTTGTCTCTTGTTGGATTTATCAGAACAATCTATAGCTTCATCAATCACAATTCTTTGATTTGTATATAGTGTTTGAGGATTTTTTTTTTTCTTGGTCTGCACTGGATCTTTATTGTGGTAGCAGGCACTTTGGTGCTGTGAGCCAGCTTAGTTGTTCTGTGGAGTGTGGGATCTTACTTCTCCGACCAAGGATGGAACCCACATACCCCACATTGGAAGGCAGATTCTTAACCACTGGACCACCAGGGGAGTCCCTGTTTGATGATGTTTAGAGCATACTTACATACTTCATGTGAGTTTCACAATAACCCTATGAAGTCAAGTAGACCATATATTATTATCCCCAACTGCAAGTTTAAGGATACAGATAGAGAAATAAGTAACTACCCCAGCTTTGGGCAGTGGTGGAATCAGGACTAGAATTCAGGCCACCTAATTCTTAGGTGCTTTTTCAGGTTTTTTTAATCAGAATGAAAATTTCCTTTAATGTCTGCTAAGTGACTCATTTGAAAAGACTCTGATGCTAGGAAAGATTGAGGGCGGGAGGAGAAGGGGACAACAGAGGATGAGATGGTTGGATGGCATCACTGACTCAATGGACATAAGTTTGGGTAAACTCTGGGAGTTGGTGATGGACAGGGAGGCCTGGCATGCTGCAATTCATGGGGTCGCAAAGAGTCAGACATGACTGAGTGAGCTAAACTGAAAGTGTCACACCAGTATATTTCTCTGTTGGTGGTATTAAATAACCAATTACTGATAAAGCAATTATTTATTTTTAATTTAAAAATATGTGTATATATTCTTTTAATTTAATTTTTATGTATCTATCACTTAATTATCATTAATTGTAATTCTTAAAAATTATATTTATTCATTGTGAGATAGTAGAAATATATTGGTCCTTGCCCCTGGTTCCTGGCACAGAGTTTTTAAAATCCTTGTAATTTCTTAAGTGATAAGACCACTAGAAGCACGGAATTCCTAAATCCCTTGGAATTTCCCAGTGTTAGCAGCATCTTTTGTTCCAAAGAAGTGACCCCTGGTAGGCTCCTAGATGGGAACTGGTGACCAGAAAGACCAACTATGATTAGAAGCTTGATGTTTTCAGCCCCCTATCCATTCTCCAGAGATGGAAGAGGGCCTGGAAATGGAGTTTATGACCAATCCTATTAATGTGATGAAGCCTTCATAAAAATCCTACAAGGATGGAATTCAGAGTTTCCAGGTTGATGAAAACACGTGTATACTGGGAAGGTGATTCACGCAACTACATGGGGAAGAAACTCTTGTGCTCAGGATCCTCCCAGGTTTCACCTCCTGTATCTCTTCATTTGCCTATCTATCGGCATCCTTCATCACATGCTTTATTACACAGCAATAAACCTTTAAGCATAAGTAGATGTTTTCCTGAGTTCTATGAGCTGTTCTGGCAACTAATCAAATCCAAAGGGGAAGAGGCTGTGGGAACCCCAAATTTGTAGCCAAGGTAAAAGTTGCAGGTAACCTGGACTGACTGCATGTGGTTGGCATCTGAAGTGGGGGCAGCCTCAGATCCCCTTAACATGTGGGATCTGCAGCTATCTCCTGAGAGACAGTGTCAGAATTGAGTTAATCTGTGGGAGACCCAGCTGGTCTCCCAGTTGCAGACCCAACTGCAGAATTGGGAAACACCCCCAACACGTAGTGTCAGAAGGTTGTGAGTATGGTAGTAGTAGTAGGGCAAAGACACAGGAGAAGTGTAGGTTTTCTACTCATTCATTGAATATTTTGTCTTATTTCCTTACCTATCACCACGGTTATGTAGGTTATGATTTACTAACATGTTATGTCTAAAGTTTATTATCTTCTGGAATGTAAGCTTCTTGAGGATAGAGATCTTTGTCAGAGTTGTTCACTGATGTACCTACCTCAACACCTAGAAAAGGGCCTGCATATATCCTCAAATATTTGTTGAATCTATTTTTTATTTAACACAAATACATAAAGGTAATTTCGTACATTTTTAGTGCATTTTATTCTCTTTGCTTGTTTCTCCCCAGTTGTCTACTCCCTCTCAGAAATTCCCACCATACATGCCTGGTAATCATATGTATCCTAAGATAGCATACTTATAGTATATATAGACAGATAAACAGATATACATACCGTATTCACACATATGTAAATATACTTTTAAAGTTTAAAAAATGATTGGTTTTCAAAAATGTCATATTATTGGAATAAACTTCCTTGTCTATCTTGCTTTAAGATAGGGAACCTACCTGACTCGATTATTTACTTACCAATGGGAGAAAAGACAAAAGAAGTTCTAAGACTTCTAACAAATTAAAATGTTACCTTATTTACCATCTGGACTCACATATATCATTTGAGTACTGTAGTCCGTAGTGATCAATTAGCATAATAGAACTTTCAAGTTTCAAGTCCATGTTGCACCAAAAATACAATTTTGAAGTTCTGATGCCTCCAAGAAACATTTTCATGATTACTAAGTAGGTGACTTAGGATTTCGTTCTTTTTTTTTTTCTGTACTGTACCAGGTGGCATGTGGGATCTTAGTTTCCCCACCAGGGATCGAACCCATGCCCCTTGCATTGTGAGCATGGAATCTTAACTACTGGACCACCAGGAAAGCACCCGGATTTCATTTCTATATGTGTTTCCAGCACCATTTCTCCTAACATTCTCTTCTAAATGGCTTCATTGTTTGGAAACTATCTCCTTTTGTACCCATGTCACCAAGTCTTTCCTTATCTGTTTAACTGGTGAACAGAAAGGCATTAGGACGTTGTTTTATTTCTAACTATTTTTTCCAACAACTAATAAAAACTCATTGAAAAGTTAAGAAAATACAGATAGGCAAATGGGAAAAATTCTCCAAAACTCCATCATCTAGGTAAAAATCAATGTTAATTACCATTCCTATATTGTACCTTCCTTCTCACCTTCTCTGCTTCCTTTCTGGTTTTCTCCTAAGGTAATTGCTTTATTTTTCCATATTTATCAAAGTATAAAAATGATTCAAAGGTATACAAAAAAAATTTCCTCCCCCCACCCCCCATACTCTCTCTCTTCCAAATATCCAGTCCTCACAGGTAACTGCTGTTATAGTTCATTGTGTGAAATTAAGTGAAGTGAAGTCACTCAGTCGTGTCCGACTCTTTGTGACCCCATGGACTGTAGCATACCAGGCTCCTCCCTCCATGGGATTCTCCAGGCAAGAGTACTGGAGTGGGTTGCCATTTCCTTCTCCAGGGGATCTTCCCCACCCAGGGATCGAAGCCGGGTCCCCTGCATTCCAGGCAGATGCTTTAACCTCTGAGCCACCAGTTCATTGTGTACTTATCCAGAAATTTTTCTATGCATATGCAAACATCCATACCATTATTTTTTCAAAATTGACATTAGACATACTGTTCTGTAACTTATTTTTCTTCTCTAACAATCTATTTCAAGCATCTTTCTATGTCATCAGTAATTGAGTTTTTTTTTTTTTTAATGGCCATTTAGTGTCTAATGGTGAGGATTCATTATTTGTAGCTAGTTTCCTATGAATGGACATTAATTGTTTACTACTACTGTGAAGAAAGCTGAGCGCCAAAGAATTGATGCTTTTGAACTGTGGTGTTGGAGAAGACTCTTGAGAGTCCCTTGGACTGCAAGGAGATCCAACCAGTCCATTCTAAAGGAGATCAATCCTGGGTGTTCTTTGGAAGGAATGATGCTAAAGCTGAAACTCCAGTACTTTGGCCACCTCATGTGAAGAGTTGACTCATTGGAAAAGACTGTGATGCTGGGAGGGATTGGGGGCAGGAGGAGAAGGGGACAACAGAGGATGAGATGGCTGGATGGCATCACCGATTCGATGGACGTGAGTTTGAGTAAACTCCAGGAGTTGGTGATGGACAGGGAGGCCTGGTGTGCTGCAATTCATGGGGTCACAAAGAGTCAGACACGACTGAGTGACTGAACTGACTGACTGACTGACCAACATAACTATAGTAAGCATTCTTTGGGTGCCTTTGAAACATTTCTGAGGATACAATTCTAGAAGTAGAAATGCTGGGTCAAAATTCTCCTTACACTGAACATTTCAAAGATCCCCCAGGGCTTACTTTCAGCCTGCTGCCTCAGTGTGGAAGGCTTCAGCTTCTCACTCAGACATGAAAATGTATTGCAGGTCCCATATGGTGCATGGGAAAGAATCTGCCTATCAGTGCAGGAGACATGGGTTCAATCCAACTGGTGGCAACCCACTCCAGTATTCTTGCCTGGGAAATCCCATGGACAGAGGAGCCTGGTGGGCTTCAGTCCATGGGGTCTCAAAAGATTTGGACACAATTTAGCTACTAAACAACAACGAAGTGTGTATACATCAATTGTGACCTCCCAATCCAGCCCATTCCCTCTTCTCCCCTTGTAGCCATAAGTTTGTTCTCTATGTCTGTTCATTGTGATTTTGATTTCCATTCCCCTAATGACTAATGATGCTGAGATATTTTCATGTGTTTATTGGGTATTTGTATATCTTCATTGGAAAAATATCTACCTGGATCTTTGCCCATTTTTAAATTGGGTTGTCTTTTTATTACTGAGTTGTGAGAGTTCTTTATGTATTCTCTGTACAAATCCCTTATCAGATATATGATTTGCAAATATTTTCTCCCATTCAGGGGGTTGTCTTTTCTTTTTTTTTTTTGGGGGGGTTGTCTTTTCAAATAATGAATTAGAAAATATTCTTTCTTCTATTTTGGGGGGAGAGTTTGTGAAAGATTAGTATTAGTTCTCTTTGAATGTTTGATAGAATTCATCAATGAAGTCATTGGAACCTAGGCTTTTCTTTCTGGGAAGTTTTAAAATTAATTACTAATTATTAAATTTATTTTAGTTCTTGATTTTAAGGTAAGACTCTAACTTAATTTTTTCTAAATAGATAGTCAATTGTTCTAACATCATTTACTGAATAATCTGCCTTTTCCTGCTGATTGTAAATGCCACAAAAATTTCTTTAGACCATGTTTGGATCTTGTTTGTAGCCTTACTCCTAATGAAGCACAAAAGGAATTTGCTTTATCAGTGGCTAAATTCTTTGTCCTGGGGCATGTAAGGTTGGAAACCATAAGGGATCAGGAATGGCTCACGATTTCCCTGTCTCACCATGAATGTGTCAGTGTGGTCTGGACTGCACACAGAGTCCACCAACACCCCCAAGCCTTTGTCCTCATCTGGGAGCATATCCTTGGATGCCTGCCTGCCTGCCCACACCACAGCAGAAGTTCAAGCCAGGCCACGGCCACCAGTCTGCTGGCCTTGCTCTTGTGGTCTGGATCCCTGCCTTGGGTGATTTCCTGGACTTTGGAGTCAGATGGGCCTATGCGTCTTTCCTGAACCTCTCTGCAATCACATTTTTCTATGACCTTGGACTTGGTCTTTTAATGTGCATCAGCGTCCACCACTCCCTCCATGCTTGGGAACAGTGAGTTGTGTTCTCTGCTTTCTTTCTGATCCAGGAAACTAACTATACTAAACTGCAACTCTCCTCTTCCCCGCCCCCCACCTCATTACATGCCTCTACTAATCTCTGAACTACTCATTCTGACCCTCTCCACCCTGACTCATCCCACAATTGTTGATGGTTCAGCATGAACATGCAGACTCAGCCATGACACCCCTGAGACAGGACCCAATGCTTGATTTGACTTGATTCTGATTCCTCTCCTCTCCCTGATTCTGTTACGTATAATAGATGCATGTGAAGCCATGGGAATAAATGAAGTGGTTGAGAGCAAGAGTGAATGGCGAGAAGGCGCCAAGACACACCCTGTCAAATACCAACATTCAGAGCCCAGTGAGAGAAGTAGCAGCTGAGAAGAGTGACCAGGGAGGTGGACAGAATACCAGGAGAATGTGGTGACTGAAGTCAAGACATGAGAATGCTCCAGGATGGAGGGAGAGGGCAGTGGGACCAAACGCTACCATGAGAATTCACGTTAGACGCAGACTGAAAAGTACAAAATGGATTCGGCAACACAAGGGTCATTGGTGACTTTAGCAAACTTCCGTATCAATCATCAGCTAACTCCATTGTTTAAAACCCTCAAAGCTTCCCGTCGCCCTGCAGAGAAAGTGGCCTCCACTCCAGCATCGCCCCTTACCTTGTCCACGCACTCAATGTCAGAGTCCAGCTAGGCTGAGGTTACTGCATGAAGAGATGCCCCCTTCCCTCTCCTGTGCTGCTCCCTCTGCCTGGAACCCTCTCCTCCTCTCAGACTCCCACATGCTCTTCCCAACCAATTCAAGTACTGTCTTCTCCAGGAAGCCTTCCCTGACCCCCAGGTTGGGATAGCTGGTCTTCTTCTCTTTTCCCAGCACATCATGTATTGGGATGAGAAAGATACATTTTCCTCCAGGAGCATGCCTAGTCCCCCTTCATTCTCTCATCCTCTGGCCAGGACCTGCCCCACCATGTTTCTGAGCATGCAGGGAAGCAAGCCTCGATGATGAAAGTGGGATTGCACCCAGCTTCCCTCTGACCAAGTAAACACTTGCAAGTCAAGTTGGTTGGCAGCAATGGGATGGCTGCATCAGCATCACAAACCACAAGTGTCTCTTTGCTCTTTGGTTTCATGTGGGTCAAGTTTGCTAAGAGACCCATGGCCAGGAGTGCAATTCCTGGTGACCCCTTCCTCGGGGTCATTAGGTTGCAAAATCCCCAGTATCAGTTCAGGTCACAGGCTTTTCACAGCACTACCTTGTGCCTCCAGTATGGACTTGCTGGCCTCTGCCTCTTTCTGCTTCTCCACCTGCCCTCCTCCCCTGGAGCCCTTCCCTCCTCTATGTACCCATCTTTCAAGCATCTGATAACATCCTGCTGATTCACATTTGCTTCTGCATTGATGAATCTCTGCCAAATCTTCCCTTGCCTCACCGGTCTCTTCCTCTTTTCCCAGTGGAAGGCTAATCTCTGGTTGAATTGTTAACTCCCTAAGGTTGAGGAGCATGCTCTTCCTTCTTGTATTTGCTGAGTCCAAGCTTTGCTAAACTGTACTTGCTAACTGATTTCAAGGAAAATGGACTTAAAAAAAATTAGTTTATTTATTTTAATTGGAAGATAATTACTTTGTAATAGTGTGGTGGTTTTTGCCATACATCAACATGAATCAGCCACGGGTGCACATGTTTCCCCCCACCCTGCATCCACCTCCCTCCTCCCTTCTCACCCCATCCCTCTGGGTTGTGTCAGAGCACCAGCTTTGGGTGCCCTGCTTCATACATTGAACTTGCACTGGTCATCTGTTTTATGTATGGTAATACACATGTTTCAATACTATTCTCTCAAATTATCCCACCCTTGTCTTCTCCCACATAGTCCAAAAGTCTGTTCATTAGGTCTGTGTCTCTTTTGTTGTCTTGCATATATAGGGTTGTCATTACTGTCTTTCTAAATTCCATGTATATGTGTTAATACACTGTGTTGGTAGTTTGAGCATTCTTTGACATTGCCTTTCTTTGGGATTGGAATGAAAACTGATCTTTTCCAGTCCTACGGCCACTGCTGAGTTTTCCAAATTTGCTGGCATATTGAGTGCAGCACTTTCAGAGCATCATCTTTCAGGATTTGAAATAGCTCAACTGGAATTCCATCACCTCCACTAGCTGTGTTCGTAGTGATGCTTTCCAAGGCCCACTTGACTTCACATTCCAGGATGTCTGGCTCTAGGTGAGTGATCACACCATCGTGGTTATCTGGGTCATGAACCTCTTTTTTGTACAGTTCTTCTGTGTATTCTTGCCACCTCTTTCTAATATCTTCTGCTTCTGTTAGGTCCAGACCATTTCTGTCCTTTATTGAGCCCATCTTTGCATGAAATGTTCCCTTGGTATCTCTAATTTTCTTGAAGAGATCTCTAGTCTTTCCCATTCTGCTGTTTCCCTCTATTTTTTTGCATTGGTCGCTGAGGAAGGCTTTCTTATCTCTTCTTGCTATTCTTTGAAACTCTACGTTCAGATGCTTATAGCTTTCCTTTTCTCCTTTGCTTTTTGCTTCCCTTCTTTTCACAGTTATTTGTAAGGCCTCCCTAGACAGCCATTTTGCTTTTTTGCATTTCTTTTCCATGGGGATGGTCTTGATCCCTGTCTCCTGTACAACGTCACTAACCTCTGTCCATAGTTCTTCAGGCACTCTATCTATCAGATCTAGTCCCTTAAATATATTTCTCACTTCCACTGTATAGTCATAAGGGATTTGATTTAGGATTTGCACTCATCTCACACGCTGGTAAAGTAATGCTCAAAATTCTCCAAGCCAGGCTTCAGCAGTTCGTGAACCGTGAACTTCCAGATGTTCAAGCTGGTTTTAGAAAAGGCAGAGGAACAGAGATCAAATTGCCAACATCCGCTGGATCATGGAAAAAGCAAGAGAGTTCCAGAAAAACATCTATTTCTGCTTTATTGACTATACCAAAGCCTTTGACTGTATGGATCACAATAAACTGTGGAAAATTCTGAGAGAGATGGGAATATCAGACCACCTGACCTGCCTCTTGAGAAATCTGTATGCAGGTCAGGAAGCAACAGTTAGAACTGGACATGGAACAACAGACTGGTTCCAAATAGGAAAAGGAGTACGTCAAGGCTGTATATTGTCACCCCGCTTATTGAACTTCTATGCAGAGTATATCATGAGAAACGCTGGACTGGAAGAAGCACAAGCTGGAATCAGAATTGCCGGGAGAAATACCAATAACCTCAGATATGCAGATGACACCACCCTTATGGCAGAAAGTGAAGCGGAACTAAAAAGCCTCTTGATGAAAGTGAAAGAGGAGAGTAGAAAAGTTGGCTTAAAGCTCAACATTCAGAAAACAAAGATCATGGCATCTGGTCCTATCACTTCATGGGAAATAGATGGGGAAACAGTGGAAACAGTGTCAGACTTTATTTTTTTGGGCTCCAAAATCACTGCAGATGGTGACTGCAGCCATGAAATTAAAAGACAGTTACTCCTTGGAAGGAAAGTTATGACCAACCTAGATAGCGTATTGAAAAGCAGAGACATTACTTTGCCAACAAAGGTCGATCTAGTCAAGGCTATGGTTTTTCCAGTAGTCATATATGGATGTGAGAGTTGGACTGTGAAGAAGGCTGAGCGCCAAAGAATTGATGCTTTTGAACTGTGGTGTTGAAGAAGACTCTTGAGAGTCCCTTGGACTGCAAGGAGATCCAACCAGTCCATTCTGAAGATCAACCCTGGGATTTCTTTGGAAGGACTGATGCTAAAGCTGAAACTCCAGTACTTTAGCCACCTCATGCGAAGAGTTGACTCATTGGAAAAGACTGATGCTGAGAGGATTTGGGGGCAGGAGGAGAAGGGGATGACAGAGGATGAGATGGCTGGATGGCATCACCGACTCGATGGACGTGAGTCTGAGTGAACTCCGGGAGTTGGTGATGGACAGGGAGCCCTGGCGTGCTGCGATTCATGGGGTTGCAAAGAGTCGGACACGACTGAGCGACTGAACTGAACTGAACTGTGTTGGTGTTTCTCTTTCTGACTTACTTCACTCTCTATAATAGGCTCCAGTTTCATCTACCTCATTAGAACTGACTCAAATTTGTGTATATGACCACAACTTCCTTATCCATTCGTCTGCTGATGGACATCTAGGTTACTTCTATGTCCTAGTTATTGTAAACAGCGCTTCAGTGAACATTGGGGTACATGTGTCTCTTTTAATTCTGGATTCCTTGGTGTGTATGCCCAGCAGTGGCATTGCTGGGTCATATGGCAGTTCTATTTCTAGTGTTTTAAGGAACCTCCACACTGTTCTCCATAGTGGCTGTACTAGTTTGCATTCCCACCGATAATGTAAGAAGGTTCCCTTTTCTCCACATCCTTTCCAGCATTTATTGTTTGTAGTCTTTTTGATGGTGGCCATTCTGAGCGGCATCAAATGATGCTTCATTTGTGATTTTGATTTTCATTTCTCTAATAATAGTGATGTGGAGCATCTTTTCATTTGTTTATTAGCCATCTGTATGGCTTCTTTGGAGAAATGTCTGTTTAGCTCTTTGGCCCACTTTTTGATTGGTTTGTTCATTTTTCTGGTATTGAGCTGCGTGAGCTGCTTGTATATTTTGGAAGTTAATTCTTTGTCAGTTGTTTCATCTGCTATTATTTTCTCCCATTCTGAAGGCTGCCTTTTCACCTTGCTCATAGTTTCCCTCCTTGTGCAAAATCTTCTAAGTTTAATTAGGTCCCATTGGGCGTTAGAGTGTCAGAAGCATTCGAGCCACTCTGAACTTGGTTCTTTAGGTGTGGAGGTGGACTTTTGAAAAATTTACCCTTTACACATGGCTCCCTTGAAATCCACTCCTGACTCATGACTCAGCTGCCTCCTTATTTAAAGGTAAAGCTCCCCCTTGAGGAAGAATACAGTCTCCTCAGAAAGGTCAGACCCCTTACTGCTGTCAAACCACACCTCCTTGCCCCTTTAAGAACAACTTTCCTGGGGTTGAAAGGAAAAATAGCTCTGCTTTTTTAAACATGTAATGTTATATATTGTTTTACTTCTGATAATAAACTAGGTCTATCTGATGTTATAAAACATAGCAAATACAGTAAATTATAAAAAAAATTAAATAGAAAAATCACCACATTCTTCCACAGATATCAACTGTAAATATTTTGTAGTACTTTTTTTCTATGAAAATACAAGATATGTAAAGAAACCACATGGATATATACGTAGTATAGGTGTTAAAGTATAAATTTAACAGGTGAGGTTATAGATGTACTTTTGCATATCGGTGTACTTCTCTTGATAGTCTTGTGGACTAACCCCTTTGTCTTGGAGCCTTTGTGCCCCTGTTTAGCCCTGCAGCCAACCCTTGCCCCACCCCTCAGCATTCCAGTTCCCCATCCTACTCTACTTTAGTTTTCTTCAGTTCAGTTCAGTTCAGTCGCTCAGTCGTGTCCGACTCTTTGCGACCCCATGAATCGCAGCACGCCAGGCCTCCCTGTCCGTCACCAACTCCCGGAGTTCACCCAGATTCACGTCCATCGAGTCAGTGATGCCATCCAGCCATCTCATCCTCTGTCGTCCCCTTCTCCTCCTGCCCCCAATCCCTCCCAGCATCAGAGTCTTCTCCAATGAGTCAACTCTTCTCATGAGGTGGCCAAAGTACTGGAGTTTCAGCTTTAGCATCATTCCTTCCAAAGAAATCCCAGGGCTGATCTCCTTCAGAATGGACTGGTTGGATTTCCTTGCAGTCCAAGGAACTCTCAAGAGTCTTCTCCAACACCACAGTTCAAACGCATCAGTTCTTCAGCATTCAGCTTTCTTCACAATCCAACTCTCACATCCATACATGACCACTGGAAAAACCATAACCTTGACTAGACGGACCTTAGTCGGCAAAGTAATGTCTCTGCTTTTGAATATGCTATCTAGGTTGGTCATAACTTTTCTTCCAAGGAGTAAGTGTCTTTTAATTTCATGGCTGCAGTCACCATCTGCAGTGATTTTGGAGCCCAAAAAAATAAAGTCTGACACTGTTTCCACTGTTTCCCCATCTATTTCCCATGAAGTGATGGAACACTTATCATCTCTTACTTATTAAGCAATTTTCTTATTTCTTATGCTAATTGGTTGTTGTGTGTCTCCCTCATCCACTCAATGTAAGCTCCCAGAAGGCAGGACCTTGTCAGTTTTGTTCAATAATGTATCCCAAATGCCTAGAGCAGTGCCAACCATATAGTAGGTACTAAAATAACTCCTTGTGGACAGATGACTCAACACTATATATGTCTTCCATTTTTCATTACTAAAAGTTAGAAGAATATGTATTAATAGTAAAGAAAAAAAACTGTACTGTAACTAAACTCAGGTTCAGCGGTTTGCCACTCAAAAGCCAATACACAAGAGTGAGTGTTGATTAGAAAAGAAAAGTTGTTTTATTCAGGAGGTTGGCGAATTGGGGAGAAGGTGAACTCATGTCCAAAAACCAGCTCTGGATTCTGCTGGGGCCATGACAGTTTTTGAAGGGAGAAACACCTGGGGGGCGGGGGTCAGAGTCTTGGTAGTCTTCCACTGTCTGCAGACTTTCTCCTGATTGGTTGGTGGTGAGGTAACAGGGTGGTGTTCCAGGAGCCTCGAGCTCAGCCTGAAATTAACGTCCTCGGGCTGGGCGGAGCTTCAGGTCTCAGAAGAACTCAGCGGTGTTTTGTTAGGTATGTTCTCTGAGAGGGAAGCAGAAGCTTGCCCCACACTGCGCTGCTGTCTCTTGACTGCCTCTCCTTTGTTTCTGCTTGGTGTAGGGGAAAACCTCCAGACATTTGGGGATCAGGAGTGTCAGAAGTGAAGTGTTTTGTGTGAGTAGTAAAGAAGACACAGTCGGGAAACACTGGGGTTTTCCTGGCTCAGGTGGAAAATTGAGTTTTTCCTTTATCATCTATTTCTACTTTGAATTAGCTCTGACTGCTGAAAAGGCCTCTATTTGCATAGGGCTGGAAAAAAAATATCATTTCTCATTCTCTGTGAAGTTTACATTTTATAGTTCTCCTGAAAATCTGACGAAGGTAGAATGTCAGGTACGTTACTAGGCAACATTGTTTATGGTAAAAATGACCTACTGTATCTGGACAGTGAGGACAGTGAATGAATTAGAAAGACATGGTGGAAAGCTGTGGCTTTGAAGTTTCCTGAGACGTATGACTCGGAATTGGACATATCCCTTGAGGGAGCAGGGAAGCAAGCTAGTCCCATAAAAATATTGCTAATATTAGAATATTAGTTTCTAATTGGCATATGAGGATTATAGTCATTGTTTATCTGAAATTCAAGTGTAACTAAGCATCCTGTACTTTATCTGGTAATTTATGGGGGTAGGTGGTGTCAGTTTGCAAACTGGCTCCTGTACAGGGAGGACAAGGAGGAGAGCGTGAAGAAAGAGGGAGACCACTCAAGGTTGGTAGGTGGCAGGCTTTAACAGACAAAGCAACTTGCATACAAGGCTTGTCCTAGGATGCCGAAGATGAATGGATTTCTGGCACCCTCCAGCACCTGCCTGCTAGAAGCTTAATGAAAAGTTCAGTCATCTTCCCTTGGTATCCTCAGGGGATTGGTTTCAGGACCCCCATGGATACTAAAATCTGTGGATGCTCAAGCCCCCTACATAAAATGGCATAGTACTTGCGTATAATGTATATGAATATTTTCCCTATGCTTTAAATCATCTTTAGATTACACACAATGCCTAATACAATGTAAATGCTATGTAAGTAGTTGTAAATACAATGTAAATGCCATGTGGTTACTGGTCCACTGGTAAATTCAACTTTTGCTTTTCAGAAGCCGTTGGAATTTTTTTCTGACTCTTCCATCTGAGGTTGGTTGAATTCAAGGGTGTGGAACCTGTGGATACAGAGGGTTGGTTGCCTTAACTGGGTTCAGTCATGTATACTGTCCAGATGGTCTCAACAACTCCTTACTCAAGGCTGCATCCTTGGAACAGCTCCCACTGTGGGAACACAGGGCAGAACCTGCATTCCAAGGAGCGGGTAGTGGATGAGGAACCTCTGACTGCCTGCGTCCAGCTCATGGATCAACCGGCAGTCACGTCCTTTTGATGACCTCCTCCAAGGGGTAGGGAGTGGGGGTACCTAGACAAAGGCCTACCGCTCCCCTGTTGGTGGGCTGTTTCCTGTCCTGTATCCTTATTCTAAGTGGAGTTAATGCCAAGTGTGGCCTATTGTAGTGATTGAGTCCAAATGTTTACTAGAGCCTGAAAAGAATGCCCAAGTAGGCACTGTATCCTAGAAACGGTGATCAGCTGATGCAACAGCGCCCTGAGAACCCAGACTGCTTTCTCGAAATACTGTTTCTTATTTAAGTAAATGGCTAATTCCACTGGAACAGCAAAAGCACAGGAAGAACCTGGAACACCTTGTCATACCAGGAAGCAGGACCACTTGAGGATCACTGTGTACAGGTCAGAGAACTCGGAAGCTTGCCTGGAGTGGTTGGGATTTGCTTTCTGAAGTGATAGGTTGTAAGGAAGGGTATAAAAGATGAAAAAGGTTGGTTGTGAGTTGATAACAGTTTAAGCTGGATTTGTAGAATGTGAGGATTTACTATGTTGTTTCGTCTAAATTTGTATTTTTGAAATTGTCCACAATAGAAGTATAAAAATAATAAAAAAGGTGTCTGTGCCACATAAAAAGGATCAAGTTGTAAAAAAAATTGTAGAGATTTAATTGTTCCTAAAGTTGAATAAGGGCTTCCCAGGTAGCTCAGTGGTAAAGAATCCACCTGCCAGTGCAGGAGATTCAGGAGATACAGGTTGGATCCCTGGGCCGGGAAGATCCCCTCGAGGAGGAACTGGCAATCCACTCCAGCATTCTTGCCTGGGAAATTCCACAGACAGAGGAGCCTGGCAGGGCTGCAGTCCTGGGGTCACAAAGAGTCGGACATAACCGAACACACATGCACGCACACACACACATACAATTGAATAAATAATTTAAAAATCTAGATTCAGGGAATTCCCTGGTGGTGCAGTGGTTAAGACTCCCAGCTTTTGCTACTGAGGACTCAGGTTTGATCCCTGGTCAGGGAACTAGGATCCCACGAGCTCCATGGCACCGCCATAGAACAAACAAAAAACTAGCTTCAACAGGTAAAGAGCTAAGGTTGAGAGAGAATTGCAGTTCTCTTCAAAAGAAGCTGAACGAATCACACTGGCAGTTCTGGTATGCATGTACTTCTGTGCTCATTTATTCTCCCCTCTGGGAGCAGAAAAGAGGCAAACCAAGCTCCTTGGGACCCCAGAAGACCCAAGCCTTCCCCACGAGCCTAGAGGGGAGTGTGACCTTCCTCCTGCCTGGGCACAGCCGGGACCTGCATCCCTCCACCTCACCGGTGGCCAGGGGACCCTCTGAAACCTCCAATAAAGAGAAGAGCCGGGATTACTAAGGATTACTGTTCAAGAGCCTCTCCTCTTCTCTTCAGTGACCATGAAGATGGTCATGTTGGGAGACCAGCAGAGAGTAGAGCTGTATCCGAGTGCCCCCTCAGGCATCCTAGGTGCCGGCTCGCCCAGTGGCTCCGTCAGCATGGGGTCACCTGCTGCGCTTAGCCCACCAGGTGCCCTTCCCTCGCCTCACTGCAATGCCACTTGCTATTTCTGGGCCCCTTGTTTTATTCAGTCCTCACATCCCTTCCCCTTCTCCCCTCCCCCTACCTCCTCATGGGGCAAGCCCTGGTCACCACCCTCCTAGGACAGTTGCCAACTCGAGGGCTGCTCACAGTTACTGGAAAGCAGCTTTAAAAATATAAATAGCTGCAGTAAAGACTGGTCAGAGCTGTCAAACCACAGAAAACCCAACTTCTCTTTCCTGAAAACTGATTTCTGAGAAATAGGCTTCTCCCCTTGAATAGCTACCCTGGTCTCTAACTGTGGGGGCAACTCCTGTTTCCAAAGGTATACCAGATCCTGTGGTCAACCATGATGCTAAGTCCCCTTTATCTGACCTTGCCTGACTTTTTAGCAGGAAGTCAGTTTCATAGCCAAATTTAGCCTTTTCTGGATGTGCGATTGGTGCTTAATACATGTCTTTTAAACAAAATTTACTCTTGCTGTAGCTGCTTGATGTTTTTAGTGTGGTGGAAACATACAATTACAATCATGCTGAAATGCATTTGTTTCTAGAAAGTTTCAGTGTCTGGTTTTTAGGATGAAATGAGCTTTATTTCTTAAGCCATTCATTTGCTCCTTGTTAAAACTCTGATTCTGGAATGGTCTACCTTGTGAACACAGATTATGTGCTGTGCTGTCCCTTCAGTCACGTCCGACTCTTTGCGACCCTACAGACTGTAGCCTGCCAGGCTCTTCTGTCCATGGGATTCTCCAGGCAAGAATACTGGAGTGGGTTGTCATTTCCTTCTCCAGTGGATCTTCCAAACTCAGGGATCAAGACTGTGATTCTTATGTCTCCTGCATTGGCAGGTAAGTTCTGGGAAGACCAGGAACACAGATTACAGTGTAATTATTATTTGGGTTCAATATATATTATAGGTAAGATGCATCAATGGATATGCCAGTATTTTTGATAAAACCAAGCATTTCCCTGCCAGACCTTTTAGGTCTTTTCCCCTTCTTGCTAATTTAAGAAACACCACCCCTTACTCTCCAAATACTATAATTCTCTAAGCTTGTGAAGTATGTGCAGTGGGGTTTAAATGCTCTCTCATAGCCATGACACTGATCTCTTCTCACTTCCCCCAAACACCTTTGGTATCTTCGGGCACTTTGATCAAGTTCCTCTTTTATGCAGAGGTTTTTTGAAGACACCAAGAAAGACCTGGATACATTAAAAAAATTATTTATTTATGGCCATGCTAAACAGCATGTGGAATCTTAGTTCCCCAATCAGGGATCGAGCCTGTGCCCCCTGCATTAGAAGTGCAGAGTCTGGATTGCCGGGGACATCCCAACCTGGGCACTTTTCTTTCTCAGTTTTCTCCCTTAGAGAAGACACAATTTCATGTAAGACATCTGTGAGCTCAAATCTTTCATCCTCTCTATAGCATTCAGCCAAATAAATGTTTATCAAGCATTTACAGTCAGCAGGAATCTATCAGGAATAATTGGCTGCAAGTAACAGAAAAACCAACCTACAGAGTTTTTTTTTTTTTAAAAAAACAGAGATTCATTTTTCTCATGTGAAAAATTCAGGAGACAGTTTCTGATACTGGATCAGTGGTAAAAATTATCGGGGATAACATCTATGATTATTTTGCCTGTCTCTCATGGGTTCAAGATAACTCTTACAGCTTGATTTTTATCCATATGAATCCATATTCAAGGGAAGGAGAAAGAAGAAGAGGCCATACTAGCACTTTTCTGTGTCTCAATATTAGGGAAGCAAAAGATTTCCCAGAACCTCCTGACAGACTTTTGCTAACACCTCATTGGCCAGACCATGTCACATGGACACTTCTAGCTGCAAAGGCAGCTGGGAAACAACTTCCACAACTGAAGGACACAAGTTTTCAGGTTGAAAGGGCTCACCTAAGTGCCCAGAACAATGGATGAAAACATACCCATATATCATTGTGAAATTTCAGAACTCTAGGGTCATAGAGAAGATCCTAAAGGCTTCTGGAGAGAAAAAAATGAGCCACCAAAAAAGGATCAGGAATCAACACTGCAAGCTAAAAAAACATGGAAGATTGCCTTTAACACTGAGCTAGAAGAAAATGAAGAAATGGATCTAAAGTTCTGAAGGAAAATGATTTACAATCTAGAATTTGATACTCAAAGTATTAATCAACTGTGAAGGTGGAACTAAGACATTTTCCGACATGCAAGGGCTTCAGTTTTTTTACCTCCCACATACTCTTTTTCAAGAAGTTAGTGAGGATATATTTCAGCAAAACAATGGGGTCAACCAAGAAAGAGAAAAGACTGGGGTACTGAAACAGGAGATCTGGGACTGCCTTTGTGGTTCAGTGGTTAAGAATCTGCCTTCCGATCCAGGGGAGGTGGTTTCAATCCCTGGTAGGGGAACTAAAATCCCTCATGCCAGGGGGCAACTAAGCCCAGCATGTTTGAACTACTGAGTCCTCAAACTCTGGACCCTGCGTGGCACAACTAGAGAGAAGCCCACGTGCTGCACAAAGATCTGACACAGCCAAAAATAAAAATAAATATGTAAAGTTTTAGAAAAAAGGAACAGGAGATCTTACAGGCAGTAAAAGCTAAGGCAATCCCAGGATGAGGATACTGAATGGATGTTGCAGGATAATAATTATGTACCAGGTACAGGTGGCAACCAGCACAGATTTGAGCAGGTCAGAAAGCTCTGAGAGACAGTTCTTCAGGAAGATGAGATTTATGAAATACCTGATATTAACTAACTTCCTTGAGTTAATACCTGCCTTAATTTTCACTTGATTAGGTTTTTAAGTGAATATTTTTATTTTTAATTATTTATTTTTTGCTGTACCTGAAGGCTTGTGCCTGCCTCTTGAGAAATCTGTATGCAGGTCAGGAAGCAACAGTTAGAACTGGACATGGAACAACAGACTGGTTCCAAATAGGAAAAGGAGTACGTCAAGGCTGTATATTGTCACCCTGCTTATTGAACTTATATGCAGAGTACATCATGAGAAACGCTGGGCTGGAAGAAACACAAGCTGGAATCAAGATTGCCGGGAGAAATATCAATAACCTCAGATATGCAGATGACACCACCGTTATGGCAGAAAGTGAAGCGGAACTAAAAAGCCTCTTGATGAAAGTGAAAGAGGAGAGTGAAAAAGTTGGCTTAAAGCTCAACATTCAGAAAACGAAGATCATGGCATCTGGTCACGTCACATCATGGGAAATAGATGGGGAAACAGTGGAAACAGTGTCAGACTTTATTTTTTGGGGCTCCAAAATCACTGCAGATGGTGACTGCAGCCATGAAATTAAAAGACACTTACTCCTTGGAAGAAAAGTTATGACCAACCTAGATAGCATATTCAAAAGCAGAGACATTATTTTGCTGACTAAGGTCCGTCTAGTCAAGGTTATGGTTTTTCCAGTGGTCATGTATGGATGTGAGAGTTGGACTGTGAAGAAGGCTGAGCGCTGAAGAATTGATGCTTTTGAACTGTGGTGTTGGAGAAGACTCTTGAGAGTCCCTTGGACTGCAAGGAGATCCAACCAGTCCATTCTGAAGGAGATCAGCCCTGGGATTTCTTTGGAAGGAATGATGCTAAAGCTGAAGCTCCAGTACTTTGGCCACCTCATGCGAAGAGTTGACTCATTGGAAAAGACTCTGATGCTGGGAGGGATTGGGGGCAGGAGGAGAAGGGGACGACAGAGGATGAGATGGCTGGATGGCATCACGGACTCGATGGACATGAGTCTGAGTGAACTCCAGGAGATGGTGATAGACAGGGAGGCCTGGCGTGCTGCGATTCATGGGGTCGCAAAGAGTCGGACACAACTGAGCGACTGAACTGAACTGAACTGAACTGAAGGCTTGTGGGATCTTAGAATTTCAAAAATATCTTGAGAAGAGATTTAAACAACTGTTGGAGAATTTAAGGGTGGATTACTGAAAAGTTCATAGAAAACTAATAAAAAAACTAATCAGGTGGGGAATTCTCCTCAGGTCCTGTGGTTAGGACTCCGAGCTCTCACTGCCAAGGGCTCAGGTGCATCCCTGGTTGGAGTTTTAAGATCCCACAAGCCTCCAGGTGCAGCAAAAAAATAAATTAAGTAAAAATAAAAATATTCACTTAAAAAAACCTAATCAAGTGAAAATTAAGGCAGATATTAACTCAAGGAAATAAGAGAAATGTACATGAAAGGAGAAATAATCATAGTTTGTTACATGGCTCAGCTCTGAATGGTGTACAAAATCATAATAATGTAAAAAATTAATATGTATTTAAACAAAATCATGATATAAATATATTGGGTGGGAGTAGAGGGACAGAAATCTGTGTGGCAGGAGTTGAGGGGATAAAAAAGGTAAATCTTCACTATCATGGTATGAAGACAATAGATAACATGCCACACTGAAAATCAAAGAATAATAATCCAAGAATTCTGTTTAAAGATGTAGAGGCAAATACCAAAAGAATCAGTTAAAAGAGTTAAAAAGAGTTGTCTCTAGGGCTGGGAAATGGCAGGAGGGGGTCTTAAGAACTGTTTTTCCAGCAGATCTTACTGAACTATTAGACTCTTTAATTTATGACTACATATTACTTCAAAAAAAGTAAAAAAAAAGAAAACAAGAAATTTGACACTGATTTAAGTGGAAATCTTTAAGTATCTTGAGATTTAACTGAAATCTTTACTGGATCAATTAGCTTGTTTGGGCTCAAGAGGAATTGTACTATCATGAAAGGTTAACTATCAGGTAATCATTTAATGAGGTGGTTCTCAACTCTGGCTGTGCAGCTCTGTTTGCATGGTAGACTCATCTGGGGAATCTTCTAGAACCTGTTCAAGCTGTGCCCCACACAACTCAATCAAATTGAGATTCCAGAGCTGACAAAGGCATCCATAGTTTTAAAAGTACTTGAGGTGATTCTGATGTATATCAAGACTGAGACCTACAGATCTAACAACAAACTGAGGAACACATTTTAAAATTTACCTGCTTCCCTTTATTTTATTTTTTAAAAACAATTTATTCATTTATTTTATTTTTGTCTGCACTGGGTCTCTGTTTCTGTGCAAGGGCTTTCTCTAGTAGCGACGTGGCAGGGCTACTCTTCGTTGTGGTCTGCTGGCTTCTCACTGCGGTGGCTTCTCTTGTTGTGGAGCACAGGCTTTAGGGTACATGGGCTTTCATAGTTGCATTCATGGGCTCACTAGTTTTAGCTCCTGGGTTCAGTTACTCCACAGCGTGTGGAATCTTCTGGATCAGGGATTGAATCCATGTCCGCTGCATTGGCAGGCAGATTCTTATCCACTGCACTACCATGGAAGTCCTACCCTAATTCCTTTAAATAAAGCTCATAGGATACTTAAATAGTAACACAGAAAATAATGAAGAGTTTGACCCTGTTCCCAGAAGAATAGGTGATATGAAGATATAAGTTAAGGCTGACATGCCAGCCCAGCATGGAGGCAGCTTTGGACCAGGATATCTAGGCTGTATGGAGAAGTCAAGGTCAGTGCCACTACAATCCTAACATCAGGAGAGCAGTGGCCTCCATGGTTTCAACACAGGAAAAGTGTGCAGGGTTCAGATCGCAGATTTTTTTTATCCTTTCTTTTTGCATTTTCAGCTCCTGAAAGCCAGATACGCAGAGGTTTCCTCTTCATCAGGTGATTAGAGCACAAGGTAGCCAGTGACCTCTGAAAACAGAAACACATAAAATCAAGCTCTAAAAATGCTTACATTTTGCAAACCGGTAAGTGCAAACCGATGATCGCTTTATGATCCTGTTCCTCCCTTTGGGCTACCAGACTGTCTTTTATTAGTCTTGAGGCAAGATGACTTCATGATTCATCAGGTCTGAATCTTATTTTTTAAAATATGTTTTGTGGATAAGCATTAGATGAGCAGAAATGTCTTCCCCACTTGGCATTCTTCATAAATTGAATGCAGAAAACACTTGGAGGCAAGACTGTGCCAGGAGATCCAGGACTCTATCAGGAAATCAAAAGTCACTATCATTATAATCCAAGTCAAGAGCAATGGGCTCATTGTGTCTTACCTCTTAGGATATAATTTCGGCAGTTATGGGGTCTCTTTACCTGAGGCCTAAGGTGGAAACTGGCTTGTAAGCAAAATGGGGAGTCCCACTCCCTGAAACATGACCTATCCCCCATTTCTGCCCTTGTCTCTAGGCTTTGTTAGATCTCTCTGAGACTGGCTCTGGGATCAGGAATGCAGTTATAATAGCAATGGGGTTTTTTTGTTTTTGTTTTTTTGGCTTTGCCCCTTGGCATGTGGGATCTTAGGTCCCTGACTAGGGATGGAACCTGCACCCCCTGCAGTGGAAGCCCGGAGTCTTAACCATTGGACTGCCAGGGAGGTCCTATAATAGAAATGTTCTAAGTGCTTTGTGCATATAATCATCACTGAAGTGTTTAAGAGTTTTGTTGTTGTTTAGCCGCTAAGTTATGTCTGACTCTTTTGTGACCTCATAGGCTAGCCCACCAGGCTCCTCTGTCCACGGGATTTCCTAGGCAAGAATACTGGAATGGGTTGCCATTTCCTCCTACAGGGGATCTTCCCGACCCAGGGATTGAACCCACATCTCCTGCATTGCAGGTGGGTTCTTCACCACTGAGCCACCAGGGAAGGATTTAAGGCAATTACAAAAAGAGTCGAAATTCAAAGTGGAAGGCTCAAGTTTGGGACAGGGCTAGGTTAAATATCAGGGCAAAAGGGACTCCAGAGAAGAAGCCAGGAGGGCTGCTGCGAGGCGGCAGAAGGTGGAAGTGATGCTGGTACCAAGTGACACCCCTGTTAATGGCTTCTCTTTCCACTTTTATTCAAACTTCCCATCCCAGCTCATCTCTGCTGCTTGGCCCATCATCCTCTTCCTGGGAAAAACACAGGGGCTAGGGAGGGCCTGCAGTGCTTCAGCGTTAGCACACACCTCTGGCCTGACGTTTATGGCTGTCTCGGGGTAGTGGGAAGCACCAGGCGTTGCTCCAGTGCTGAGGTCCACAGGCAGCCAACTAGGAAGAGCAGCGCACCTGGGTCATGGGCAAAGCACTGTGTGAAGAGGTGCGCTCTCAGCTGCGGCTTTGCAGAGCCTCGGGTCTCTGTTCAGTTCAGTCGCTTAGTCATGTCTGACTTTTTGTGACCCCATGGACTGCAGCACACCAGGCCTCCCTGTCCATCACCAGCTCCTGGAGTTTACTCAAACTCATGTCCATTGAGTCGGTGATACCATCCAACCATCTCATCCTCTGTCATCCCCTTTTCCTCCTGCCTTCAGTGTTTCCCAGCATCAGGGTCTTTTCAAATGAGTCAGCTCTTTGCATCAGGTGGCCAAAGTATTGGCGTTTCAGCTTCAGCATCAGACCTTCCAATGAATATTCAGGACTGATTTCCTTTAGGATGGACTGATTGGATCTCCTTGCAGTCCAAGGGACTCTCAAGAGCCTTCTCCAACACCACAGTTCAAAAGCATCAGTTCTTCAGTGCTCAGCTTTCTTTGTAGTCCAACTCTCACATCCACACATGACTACTGGAGAAACCATAGCTTTGACTATGTTAGGTAGTTAGAATAGGAAACAGGAGACCAGAATGGCAGTGGCTAAAAGATAAGGAAGGGAAAAGCCTTCGAAAATAGAACAAAGGAAGGTCCGAGGACCAGAGTGAGGACCTCAGGTAGAACAAACAGCACTCCTGGCTAGCCCAGTTTACATAGGGCAAGCCCAGGGGGGAGGAAAAAAAAAAAAAACCATATAAAAAGAGGAGCCAAAGGGAAGGGGTTCCTCTCTTCTCTTCGTGTCTTAGGGTTGACATGCCCTCACGCCTCAAGGATGTATTTTCCTGCTGTTTTCTAAATAAAATTGAGCTGTAACATGGAGCTGTAACACTGATAGTCTTATAGTGACTATAAGACTATAACACTCTTATAGTCTAAGAGCTATAACACAGTCTGTCTGAGAGCTGAGATGCTGAGGGCTCTAATGTCCCTCGCTTCAAATTTTTGTTGAGACAAGACAGCCCTGAGGAGAATACACTTGCCTGACAACTAGACGTACCTTTGTTGACAACGTTATGTCTCTGCATTTTAATATGCTGTCTAGGTTGGTCATAGCTTTTCTTCCAAGGAACAAATGTCTTTTAATTTCATGGCTGCAGTCACCATCTGTAGTGATTTTGGAGCCCCCCAAAATAAAGTCAGCCACTGTTTCCATTGTTTCCCTATCTATTTGCCATGAAGTGATAGGATCGGATGCCATGATCTTAGTTTTCTGAATGTTGAGTTTTAAGCCAACTTTTTCACTCTCATCAATAGGCTCTTTAGTTCTTCACTTTCTGCCATAAGGGTGGTGTCATCTGCATATCTGAAGGTGTCATCTGCATGTTTGAGTTTAAGGCAAAATTGTTGTGGAAGGAAGCCTTGCAAATAGCTAAGAAGAGAAGTGAAAGGCAAAGGAGAAAAGGAAAGATATACCCATTCGAATGCAGAGTTTCAAAGAATAGCAAGGAGAGATAAGAAAGACTTCCTAAGTGATCAAAGCAAAGAAATAGAGGAAAACAATAGAATGGGAAAGACTAGAGATTTCTTCAAGAAAATTAGAGATACCAAGGGAACATTTCATGCAAAGATGGGCACAATAAAGGACAGAAATGGTATGGACCTAACAGAAGCAGAAGATATTAAGAAGAAGTGGCAAGAATACACAGAAGAACTGTACAAAAAAAATCTTCATGACCCAGATAACCACTATGGTATGATCACTCACCTAGAGCCAGACATCCTGGAATGTGAAGTCAAGTGGGCCTTAGGAAGCATCACAATGAACAAAGCTAGTGGAGGTGATGGAATTCCAGTTGAGCTATTTCAAATCCTGAAAGATGATGGGAATACCAGATCACCTGACCTGCCTCTTGAGAAATCAGGTCAGGAAACAACAGTTAGAACTGGACATGGAACAACAGACTGGTGCCAAATAGGGAAAGGAGTACATCAAGGCTGTATGTTGTCACCCTGCTTATGCAGAGTACATCATGAGAAACGCTGGGCTGGATGAAGCACAAACTGGAAGCAAGATTGCCAGGAGAAATATCAATAACCTCAGATATGCAGATGATACCACCCTTATGGCAGAAAGTGAAGAAGAACTAAAGAGCCTCTTGATGAAAGTGAAAGAGGAGAGTGAAAATTTTGGCTTAAAGCTCAATATTTAGAAAACTAAAATCACGGCATCTGGTCCCATTCAGTTCAGTTCAGTTTAGTCGCTCAGTTGTGTCCGACTCTTTGCGACCCCATGAATCGCAGCACACCAGGCCTCCCTGTCCATCACCATCTCCCGGAGTTCACTCAAGCTCACGTCCATCGAGTCGGTGATGCCATCCAACCATCTCATTCTCTGTCGTACCTTTCTCCTCCTGCCCCCAATCCCTCCCAGCATCAGAGTCTTTTCCAATGAGTCAACTCTTCTCATGAGGTGGCCAAAGTACTTGTCCCATTACTTCATGGCAAATAGATGGGGAAACAATGGAAACAGTGGCTGACTTTATTTTTGGGGGCTCCAAAATCACTACAGATGGTGACTGCAGCCATGAAATTAAAAGACGTTTGCTCCTTGGAAAAAATCTATGACCAACCTAGACAGAATATTAAAAAGCAGAGACATTACTTTGCTAACAAAACTCCATCTAGTCAAGGCTATGGTTTTTCCAGTAGTCATGTATGGATGTGAGAGTTGGACTACAAAGAAAGCTGAACACTGAAGAATTGATGCTTTTGAACTGTGGTGTTGGAGAAGGCTCTTGAGAGTCCCTTGGACTGCAAGGAGATACAACCAGTCCATCCTAAAGGAAATCGGTCCTGAATATTCATTGGAAGGTCTGATGCTGAAGCTGAAACGCCAATACTTTGGCCACCTGATGCAAAGAACTGACTCATTTGAAAAGACCCTGAGCTGGGAATGATTGAAGGCAGGAGGAGAAGGGGACCACAGAGGATGAGATGGTTGAAGGGCATCACTGACTCAATGGACATGAGTCGGAGTAAACTCTGGGAGCTGGTGATGGACAGGGAGGCCTGGCGTGCTGCAGTCCATGGGATCGCAAAGAGTTGGACTTGACTGAATGACTGAACTGAACTGAAAAGATGATGCTGTGAAAGTGTTGCACTCAATATGTCAGCAAATTTGGAAAACTCAGCAGTGGCCATAGGACTGGAAAAGGTGAGTTTTCATTCCAATCCCAAAGAAAGGCAATGCCAAAGAATGCTCAAACTACCACACAATTGCACTCATCTCACAGGCTAGCAAAGTAATGCTCAAAATTCTCCAAGCCAGGCGTCAGCAGTATGTGAACTGGGTCTCTGTAGGAGCTCAGAAAATGCTCGAGCCTTGCCGAGGTAGATGCTGTCTGGATCCCTGTGTTCAAATTCAGGGTCCCTCATTAAACTGGTGACCAGAATTGCAGAGCTGTAGCAGTAAGTCATCGGAGAAGGCAATGGCACCCCACTCCAGTACTCTTGCCTGGAAAATCCCATGGATGGAGAAGCCTGGTAGGCTGCAGCCCATGGGGTCGCTAAGAGTCGGACACGACTGAGCGACTTCACTTTCACTTTTCACCTTCATGCATTGGAGAAGGAAATGGCAACCCACTCCAGTGTTCTTGTCTGGAGAATCCCAGGGACGGAGGAGCCTAATGGGCTGCCGTCTATGGGGTCACACAGAGTCAGACATGACTGAAGCGACTTAGCAGCAGCAGCACAAGTCATAAACCTATCCCCAAGAGTGTGCCTAACGAAGGGGCACAGCAGTGTCTTGTTTCAGGGTTTTTATTGTGTTCACTTGCGTTTTCAATTCCTATGAATTTTAAACAATATTAGAAGAGGTTTGGCTGAGAAATGTAAAATGACACACTTCATTATCTTCTTGAGCAGAATGTGTAAAGACAGCTGAGTGGCAGACAAAACAGGATGGAGGCCACGGGGCAAAAGTGGCCAAGTGTTGTGGGGGAAGCACCTTTGACTTTGTGTGGGGCGGAGAGAAGAGTCAGTGGCTGATCTCCTGCCTTGTCTAGGAGAGGTGCCCTGTCCGTTGGTCAGTTTTGGGGCTGGTACGTCAGGATGGGTGGCCATGTGGCACTGGAAATGTGAAGGGGTAGGGGGCAGAAGTCATGAGTCCTCTCTGCATTTTAAAGGCACAAGATTTATTTTCCTCAGGTTCTGCCCAGGCAACTCTTTCCTTTCCCCTTTTGAAACCCTGAGGTTGGAAAGTTGAAGAAGCTGAAACTCTCCTGTGCTGCTGATGGGAATGTTAAATAGAACAATTGCTCTGGGAAACAGTTTGGCATTTCCCCAGGATGTTAAACATAAAACTACCTTATGACCCAGTGATTGGACGCCAAGGAATATACCTTGAAAGTATATGTCCACACAAACACCTTAGAAAATAGCAGCATTATTCATGATATCCAAGAACAGCAAACAACCCAGATGTCCATCAACAGATGAATGGATAAACAAAGTGGATACAGCCATACAATGAAGTATTACTCAGCCATAAATAGGAATGAAATACTGACATATGCTAGCACATGGATAAACCTTGAAAATATAATTCTGAATGCAAGAAGTCAGACTCTAAAGACCACTTGTTGTATAATTGCATTTATATGAAATGACCAGCCAAAATAGGCAAAGCCAGAGATGGAAAGTACATTACTGGTGGTGAGGGGTTGGGGGAGGGAGAATTGGGAGTGACTGACTAATGGATGTGGGGTTTCCTTTATAGGAGCTGGAAATGTCTGGAATTAGATAATGACAATGGTTGCATAACATTGTAAATACACTGAGTTGTACAATTTACAATGGTTAAAATGGTGAGTTTTATGTAAAAATTGCAAAAATTAGTGGAAGGCCCAGCAAATTTATCTCAGTAATGTTTCTCATTTCCAAGAACTTTATCCCAGGAAGATTGTTAAAAGGCTTCCAAATCTGAGGCACTGATGTTGTATTCTAGTTTCTTCTTTGCTTCCACCATGTTATTGCTTCTGCTGTGCAGTTGGAGTGCTCTTTTGTGAACCTTGGGGGTTAATAGGTACCAATGAGGGTCTAAATCTCATCTAATTCTTCCTCCCGATTAGGATCACTTGGGAACGCTGCAGTTGGTGTGCAGACCAACTATATCAGAATTTTCGGGGGTGGTAGGAGGGTCCCTGGGCATTGGTGTCAAGATCCTCCTGGTGATTCTCTATACACTTCGAGTTGAGAGTTTCTAATCTAGATTAACTGATGTCCTGGTTCTGTCCAATTCTGAGCCCTGTTCCCTGGTAGAAACTTACTTTAGGCGATAGTGATAGTGTGGGCCCAAGAAACACTACCTTAGGTGGTCGTGGGGGCATGACAACTCTCAGCATAGGTTATGTGGGCCCAGGAATCCCTCATTTAGGTAATTGTAGGGGGCTGGTAATCTCAGGTAACTCTAGATAGGTGCTGTGAGGGCCCAGGAAACTCTGTTTTAGGTGATTATGGTCCCAGAAAGCTCTGCCTTAGCTACTTGTGCTTTAGGTGATTGTGGGTGCCTGGAGAAATCAGCCATAAGTGATTCTCGGGGCCCAGGAATCTCAACCGTAGGTGATTGTGGGGCTCTAGGGCAGGGGTCCCCAATTTGGCACCAGGGACCGATTTCATTGAATATAATTTTTCTGTGGACTAGGGCTCAGGGGATAGTTTGGGGATGATTCAAATGCGTTACATTTATTGTCCAGTTTCTTTTTCATTAAATTGATTTTTTTTTAAAATTTTTATTTATTTTTGGGTGTGCTGGGTCTTTGTTGCTGCATGGGTTTTTCTCTAGTTGCAGTGTGTGGCATTCTCATTGCAGTGGCTTCTCTTGTTGTGGAGCAAGGACTCTAGAGCACGTGGGCTCAGTAGCTTCGGCTCCTGGGCACTAGAGCACAGGCTCAATAGTTGTGGTGCGTGGGCTTAACTGGCTCCATGGCATGTGGGATCTTCCCGGACCACGGAGAAAACCTGTGTCTTCTGATTGGCAGGCAGTTTCTTTTAGCCCTGAGCCATCAGGGAAGCCCAGTGCACTTTATTTCTGATCTAATGCTGCCGCTGATCTGACAGGAGGTACCAGTCCATGGCCCGGAGTTTGGGGAGCTCTGCTCTAGGGGACTGTACCTTAAATGACTGTGGGTGCCTAGGAAAATCTACTTACTACTTTGTGGGGGTCAATCATTCTATTTTACTGATTGTAGGGGTCCAGGAAAATTCTGCCTTAGGTTATTGCAGGGGCCCAGGTAACCCTAAAGTAGGTGATTGTGGCCCACACTTTACCTAGATGAATGTGGTGGGCTATGGCCTCTACTCTAGGTGATTGTTGAGGCCCAGGAAGTTGTGGAGAGAGGGTGATTGTGGGGGTTCATGAAACTCAGCCTTAAGTGACTTTAGGCCTTGGGTGATCTGGGGTCTGTGATCTCCACCTTGGGGCTTCCCAGGTGGTGCAGTGCTAAAGAAACCACCTGCCATTGCAGGAGACACAAGAGATGAGGGTTGGATCCCTGGATCATGAAGATCCCTGGAGGAGGAAATGGCAACCTTCTCCAGTATCCTTGCCTGGAGAATTCCATGGTCAGAGGAAGCTGGCAGGCTATCGTGCATAGGGTCACAAAGAGCTGGACACAACTGAGCACACCTGACCGCTACCTTAGGTGATTTTCATACTCAGGACACCTTCCTTAGAGTATTTTGGGAGACCAGGAAAGTCTATTGAAGGGGATTGTGGGAGGCCTGGAATCTCTAGCTCAGGTGATATCTGGGGCCCAGGAAATTGTACCTTCGGCAATTGTAGGGGAACAGGAAACTGCAGCTGTAATTATGTTATTATGGAGGCCAGGAAAATCTTAGGTCATTTAATTCTAGGAAACTCTATCTTGGGTGATTGTATAACCAGAAAACAGGAGATTGTGGGTATGCAGGAATCAACCTTAGTTCCCCGTTGGGGAGAAGGTACTACTAGCACCTGGGGGCCCTGGAAATTCTACCTTAGGTGAAATTGATGACCCTGGTAACATTACATTAGATGATTTTGGACTCAAGAATCTTAGGTAATTTATGGAACCCAGGAAACTCAGGAAATTTGAGGGTTCAGGAAACTATAGCTTAGTTCATTATAGGGGCCAGAAAATAATATGTTAGTGATTTTGGGGACAAAGGCAACTGTCTTACAAGATTTTGGAGGCAAAGGAACTCTAAACTTTGATTGATTTGGGTTGGGGTACAAGAAATTCTACCCAGGAAACCCTATAGGAGATGACCTCAGCCCCAAATTCCATACTATGTGATTGTGATGGGCCATAGATCTCTACCTTACGTGATTTTATGTCTAGAAAACCCTGCCTTAGGTGATGTGCAGTCTTAAAAACTCAGCCTTAGGAGACTGGAGACACCCCGTAAACTATCTTTGGTTATTGTGGGTCCAGAATGCTCGAGCTCAGGTGATTATAGAAACAGGACATCCTACCTTCATTCACTGTGCGGCTGCCGCTGCTAAGTCGCTTCATTCGTGTCCGACTCTGTGGGACCCCATAGACGGCAGCCCATCAGGCTCCCCCATTCTCCAGGCAAGAATACTGGAGTGGGTTGCCATTTCCTTCTCCAAGGCATGAAAGTGAAAAGTGAAAGTGAAGTCGCTCAGTTGTGTCCGACTCTTAGCGACTCCATGGGCTGCAGCCTACCAGGCTCCTCTATCCATGGGATTTTCCAGGCAAGAGTACTGGAGTGGGGTCATTCACTGTAGGGGCCATGAAAATATAGCAGTGACTTTGGTGCCCCAGGAAACCTTATGTTAGGTGATTTAGGAGGCCCAAAACTCTAGCTTATGTAATTCTTGCAGGCTCGTGATACCCTATGTTAGGTGATTATAGGGAGCCAGCAATTCTACCTCATGTGATTGTGGGGGTTTGGGAAACCCTAGCTTAGGTGATTGTGGGACCCTAGAAATTCTAGCTTAGGTGGTTGTGGGAGGCCCAGGAGACTCTGGCTTAGGTAACTGTAGGTAAACTGCCTGGAACGTCTACCTCAGTGATTGTTGGGACTAGATAGTTACCTTTGTTGATTTGGACCCAGGAAAATCTACTTAAGGTGATCATGAGGGACCAGAAATCTTTATTTCAGGTGATTTGGGGATGCCAGGAACCTTTGTCTTCGTTGCTTTTGGTCTCAGGAAATTTTGGTGATTGCAGGAGCAAAGGTACTAACTTATGTGATTGTGGGGGATGAGGAACTTCTACCATAAGTGGTTATGGGGGTCCAGAAGTCTTGCCCTTATGTAATTATGAGAGCCAAAAACAATTGCTTAGGTAATTCTGGGGCTCTTGGGGACTGTACTTCAGGTGAGTGTAGTTCAAGCAAAATTTACTATAATTGATGGTGGGGGCCGCCCAAGGAAGGTCTACCTAAGGTGATTTTGAGGAGTTGGAAAAGTCTAACTTATGTGATGCCTAGGAACTCTCTCCCTTGGTTGGAAGGTGGGTTTAGGGTAAGGGAGTTAGAGAAGACAAGGTTCAGAAAAAGAACGAGACCGGCGCTTTACAGGAACACATCACCTTTAATGAGGCAAGAAAGGGCAGCAGTCAGATTAGTGAGCTGCTGCACTAACCCAAGAAAAGAGTAAAAGTAAGTATATATAGGCATATATGTGGAAAGCTACTGTCTTAAGGGGGCCTGTTCTTCTGCAAGGTTTTTCATAACATTTTTAGTTATGTCTTAAATGGCTGGGGCAAAGAATTCTGGAGATTGGTCAGAGGCTGGACCAGCTGGGAGCTGGGCGTAATCAACCTTAATGTCCATTTTTTTTGGCGGGGTGGGGTGGGGTGAGAGTTTTTTGTTTTGCATAGAATGGTGGGGAGGACCTGGAGGAGAGTTTTAACTCCAGGCTATTTTGAATCATGTAACTTTCCTTCATTCCAGACTCTAAGGTATATACAAAAAGAGAAAGAGAGGTGGGCGCCATTAATGTTCAGGGCTTCTTCGTGCTGATAAATGAGAGTCAGGGGTTTGTGGTCTGGGAGGAAGGAAGTCTAAAGCCCATAGTGTTGATTTTCTATTCTAGTCATCAGGGTCTCAAGCAAAAGAATAGTCTTGACTTGATCTTGGGAAATGGCTCAGATTCGGTCTTGGAGGAATCCCTGGAAAAGATTAAAAAAACAAGGCCCAAAGGTGAGTAGGAGGATGATAAAAATGAATGGTCTGAAAAGGGGTAAAACCCAAGGCATCGAATTCCAATCAGTTAACCATGACTCCCAGGAGTTGCTTAATCTCTGGCGGATTCGTGAGGGTTGATCTGTAAGGTTTTTTGCAGCTCCTTGGACAATATCGAACTGGTTGGCATAGAAACAGCAGGATTTGTCTAGAAAAAAGCATAGACCTCCCTTCTCTGCTGTGAGTAGATCTAATCCCCTTCTATTTTGTAATACAACGGCCGCCAAGGAATCAAATTGATTTTGGATAGTTATTAGGCCTTGAATTATTTCATGGAGGCTGTCTGATAGGTCTTTAGATAGTGTCTGATAGTTTTGATTGGAGGTGGTTAAGCTGGCGGTTCCTGTTCCAATTTCAGCCGCTATTCTAGTCCTACTAAGAGGGGAATGAAATGAATGGCTCATTTTATTCACTTGTGGATGAGAGGAATAGGCAAGCTGTGGTTCATGGGATCGCAGAGAGTCGGACATGACTGAGCAACTGAACTGATCATTGGGGGATATTAAAATGTTTGGACTGGAGAATACAGGGGTGCAGGTCCTGGTCCAATTAGTAGGTAGACAGAGGTATGTAGATGTCCCACACAGGAAAAATAGGCCAGGTGTCATAATACAACAGCTGAAGTCAATGGCGAAGAGGAGTCGAGGCGGGGTTTTGATCGTTCATTCAAGGACGCTCAGAGACCCTGCTAAGGTGGCCCCAATGATGGGAGAGATGGAGGAATATGCTGAGGGAAACTGCCCTGTAAAGGTTAAAGAGTGTCCTGTGGACCAGAAACATTATATATACCCTTTCCAGTGGCAAAGAGTAAGGTGGAGGTATGGTTGCACATGGAGTTAGGGATTGTGCCCGCGGGTTGGTCATATGAACTGTTTCGGGAATTTCTGGATATGCAAAAAGGAGCTGGTTGTAACAGTGTTACTCTCTGGGCAATAGGGCCTCCTATTGGAGGTTTTTTTGTTGAAGGAGGGAAGTTTGGTGAGTAAAGATTCTAAGAGTATGTCTGAATTTCTGATTTGGTCACTAGTGTGAAGATATTTAAGATATGAGATGAATAAAGGCTCTCCACGATATGAGTGGTGTAGGGACATGTTACCTGTTGTCCAGTCGAGGATGGATGTGGGGAGGGCTGAATCTCCCAGAGGAGTTACAGATAAACATATCCAGCAGTCTTTAGCCAGTTGTGAGTTAGAAGCATTGAGAAGGGTATGGGTTAAATTAAGGGTCCGGAATAGATAGTTGAGGTTAGGATTTTGAAGGAGTTTGTGGGTCAGAGGAAGAAGGGAGGATAAGAAGAAGATGTTAAACAACATTTAGGGAAGTGAGTATAAGATAGAAAAGAATTGGATTTCAAAGGGGGTAAAAATTATAAAAGGTTTCTTGTAGCCACAGGGTGTAGACATATATCTGCCAGAAGTTGTTCCAGGAATAATTGCAGCTGTGAAAACGACAGGCTCATCCGTTGCCAGTTGGGGCCAGGGGAAGCCGTGAGAACTTTAGAGTTGTAGGGCCTGTGTGAGAAACGTGATAAGTATTAGTCTGGCAAGCATTTTCATCATTGGGCTGCATAAACTTTTTTAAACAAGTGATGTGTACCCAAGGGATGATTTCTTTTAATTTTGTGGTGGTGGGAGTCAGCAGAATTACCATGTAGGGACCTTGTCATTTTGGGGTTAGATCTGAGTGGGACTGAACAGTCATATAGACTTTGTCTCCTTTTTGAAGGGATGGGTATGGAAGATTGGGGTATGGTTGAGGGAGTAAGTTATCCATATGTTGCCAAAGGGCATCTGGTATCTGAGCAAGTAAAGGAAAAGGAAGGTGGGAAGGCAATTTGGGACTGTCCTGGGAGGGGGGAAGACTCAAAGTATTATGGGCCTCCCATACATGGCCTCGAATGGACTGATATTAAGGGTTTTTTTTGGTAAGGCCCGGACCTTTAAGAGGGCTAAAGGGAGGAGTTTAGTCCAGTCTTAATGAAGTTCGATCGTTAATTTGGTCAGAATTTCTTTTAGGACTCGGTTGGCTATCTCAACCTTACCGGAAGACCAAGGATGATAAGGAATGTGAAACCTCCAAGGAACTTGAAGGGCTCGTGCGATATTTTGGGTGATCTGGGATGTGAATTCAGGCCCGTTGTCAGACTGGAGGGAGGAAGGCATTCCAAACCTTGGGAGCATTTCAGTAAGAATAAGCTGAGCCACAGTAGGGGCTCATTTGTTAGTAGTCGGGAAAGCTTCAATCCATCCAGAAAATGTATCTATGAAGACTAGGAGAAATTTAACCCTTTTTTATAGGTGGCATGTGGGTGAAATCTACCTGCCAGTCTTGTGCAGGAAGATGTCCGTGAATTTGGTGGGTGGGGAAAGGAGGGGGGTGCGAATGTTAGAATTAGGATTTGTCTACAGACAAATGGTACAGTTTGGGTCAGATTATTTAAATAAGTCATATAGTCCTTAGTGCAATAAAGTTCTTAAGGAATGCCTTAAGTACTTTTGCAGAGGGGTGGAAAAGGGAATGTAAATATGAAAGTAATGTGCGGATGTTAGGCTTGTCAATTTAGGCTATAGTAAAGACAGGACTAACAGAGGCGGCCTGTTGCTTTGCTTCGTGATCTGCTATATTGTTATAAAAGGAGATAGAACTATGCCATTGATGTCCCCAGCAATGTATTACAGCAGCTTGTTTTGGGAGCTGAGCCGCATGGAGGAGTTCAGAAATAAAAGAAGCATTGAGAAACAGGTGTGCCCTTCTGAGTCAGGAATCCCCTCTCCCTCCAGATTATAATGTTAGAATGTAATATGTTATAGACATATTTAGAGTCAATGTAAATATTTATCTTTTGGTCTTTGGCTAGAGTCAAAGCTTGTGTAAGAGCTATCAGTTCAGCCTGTTGTGAGGATGTGTGAGCTGGGAGTGTGGCTGACTTGATGAGGTGAGGGGGGACAACTTTGTCGGGCTGTCCTTGAACTATAGCGTATCCAGCCCCAAATGGGGCTTGTTTCTGGGCACATCCCACCAGGATGGGACTTTGGGGTCAGTAAGGGACTGATCAGTTAAATGTTCAAAGGGATTAAGTGTCATATCTAAGGTCTGAACACAGTCATGAGATAGGTGTTCTGCTTCTGGATCTGGTGTAGGGAGTAAGCTAGCAGGATTAAGAGGTTTATAAGGCATAAAAGAAAGGGATGTGTCCAGGAGATGTGCGTGAAGAATTTGTAGTCGAGCAAGGGGCAGAGAAAGGAAAGCCCGATGAGAGAGTAAATCTTTGAAGGAATGAGGTGAGCATACATTTAGAGGAGCATTTCGGCTTAGTTTTTGGGCTTCAGGTATTAAGAGGGTGGTTGCAGCTAAGGCCTGGAGATAAGGTGGTCATCCGAGTGTGATGAGATTGAGTTGTTAGATAAGTAAGCTAGAGGGCCCCATATGTCCCCCCTTTTTTGGCACAGAATCCCTAAGGCATGTCCCTGTCGAGAATGTACAAAAAGGAAAAAAGGCTTGCTGTACTCAGGTAAGTAAAGAGAAGGGGGCTGTAGTAAATGTTTGATAAGAGTCTGTATTGGGGTGTGGAGAAAGGTGGGGGCCAATAAGGGTTCATCTAAGTTTCCTTGAGTAGCTTGGTAGAGAGGTTTTGCGTGGAGAGCAAAATTTGGGACCCATATTTGGAAGAAGTTTAATAGACCTAATAGATAAAGAAGTTCCCTCTTGGTTTGGGGCCTGAGGGTCTGTGTTAAGGCTCGAAGTCTCTGAGGTGGGATTATTTTGGATGTGGGAATGAGAAGTAATCCCATGTAATTGACAGTGGTGGAAGCAATCTGTGCTTTGGAGAATGAGACTCTGTAGCCCCAGTTGCCTAGGGCATTTAATACCATCGCAGTGTGGACTAGGCAGTTATGGCGAGAGGAAATACATAACAATAAATCGTCTATATGTTGGAGTAAGGTAGTAGAGCCTAGGTCTTAAGTTTGTAGGTTTCTTTGAAGGGCTTGACCGGAAAAATGAGGGCTGTCTTTAAACCCTTGTGGTAAAATGGTCTAAATTAATTGTTGAGATTGATATGTGTCTGGATCTGTCCAGGTGAAGGCAAATAGGGGCTCTGAGGAGTGGTGTAGAGGTATAGTAAAGAAAACATCTTTGAGGTCTAATACCGTGAAATAGAGTGTGTCAGAGGGAATATGTGAGAGAAGGGTGTAGGGATTAGTGACCACGGGGTGTACGGGTATTATTGCCTCATTAATCTTGCGAAGATCTTGGGCTAGACACCAGGAGTGGGGTCCCTTTTTGACTGCCAGTATAGGAGTATTATGAAGAGAACAGATAGGCTGCAAAAGGCCGGCTTTGAGCAGTCAGGAGATTATTGGTTTAAGTCCTTGTCGGGATTCTGTGGTCAGAGTATATTGAGTTTGGGTTATTTCTTGAGAGGGATTTTTAAGAAAGACCTGCATGGGGGAATGGTGTCTGGCTACTGATGGAGGCTTCAGTGTCCCAGACCCGAGGATCTATCCGGGGAAGATCGGGGGCAGGTTTTGGGAATGAGGGCTGGCCAATGATTCAGGTGCCATTTGAATGCAAAGAATTGATATGGGATCTAAGACTGGGAGGTTTATAGAAGTTTGTAGCTTAGCCAGAAGATAATGTCCCATCAATGCCATTGGGCACTGAGGAACTACTATAAAAGAATGTGTTAGTGTTGTTTTGCTAAAGGAACAAAGGAGAGGAGGGGTTATTTTGGGATAAAAGGGGATGTCTGAGACTCCTTTGATAGCTACTTCTGAAGGCTGGAGAAGGCCCTTGCTGCTGCTAAGTTGCTTCAGTCATGTCCGACTCTGTGCGACCCCATAGGTGGCAGCCCACCAGGCTCCCCCGTCCCTGGGATTCTCCAGGCAAGAACACTGGAGTGGGTTGCCATTTCCTTCTCCGATGCATGAAAGTGAAAAATGAAAGTGAAGCTGCTCAGTTGTGCCGACTCTTAGCAACCCCATGGACTGCAGCCTACCAGGCTCCTCCATCCATGGGATTTTCCAGGCAAGAGTACTGGAGTGGGTTGCCATTGCCTTCTCCCGGAGAGGGCCCTTAGAGGAGGTTAAAAGTGAAAAGGCTGCTCCAACGTCTATTAGAAATGACTTTGTGTCCGACCGCTATGCCAATTACTTGAAGCTCCGAGTCATCTGTATGGGGCAGACTTGGGGTCTGGAGCTTGGGCTCTGTCACTGGAATAACTCAGGCACAACTGGATTGTCTCTCACCTCATCCGAGGAACCATGGTCTGGGGTGCCAGGGCCTCCCTGAGTCTGGTTCCTGGCCCATTGTTGGGCCTGGGGTGGACCCTGAGATTTGGTGGGTAGTGTCTGAGGACAATCCATTTTCCAGTGGCCCCACTGTTTGCAGGTGGGGCAGGGTTTGGTGGGTGGCCAGGGATTTGGGCAAGACTTAGCCCAGTGTCCCATTTGGTTACATCTGAAGCAGGGACCTGGAGGGTTAGGTCTCATATGGGTGGGCCGAGGTTGATGGGCCAAAGGGGTTGAATTTTCTCCTTGGATAGCTGCTGCAAAGAAAGCATATTTGGCCTTTCTTTCCTTTTCTTTTTTCGCTTCTCCCTCCCTATTGTTGAAAACTTTAAAGGCTATTTTTAGGAGATCTTGCTGAAGGGTTTTGGGGCCCTTCTCTAACTGGCGTAGTTTTTGGAGAATATCGGGGGCTGACTGGCTTATGAACTGGACATGTAAGTACAGAAGTCTGGCGGGGGTGGAAATATCTAGATTAGTGTATTTTTGGACTGCCTCAGTAAGCTGTGAAAAAAAAGGGGCAGGATTTTCATCTTTTTCTTTTTTTTTTTTTTTTACTTACAAATTTTATTTTTTTCTCAATGATTCAAAATCTTTTCATCTTGATTTGGGGGGGGGCAGCTAAACTAGAAAATTATAGTTTTCCTCCTAAAATAATGCAGTGATATTCTTTCTTATAAATTGGCCTCTCTGATTTTCTTGTCAGCCTGCTTCAAGGAAATCCCTGTATTTAATACACTTGCTCGCAGTCGGGCCCAGATCAAATGGTTATTTAATCCAAATATCTGAGCAGCAAACTGAGCTGATCCTTCTGGAGAAAGGATGGTCGAACAGCCAAGACCACTGGGTAATCGAAGAGAAGACCACACATCCTGAGCTCCCCAGTCTGGAGTGAGAGGAGGAGAGCTGATAACTGGATATGCAGTGTTACCAGACAACACCGGTCCTAAACCATTGCTTCTGCCTGCCACTGCCACAAATACAGTAGGAATGCCATCCCCTTCATACTCAGCTTTAATCCTCAGAGTTTCATTTGGTCCTTTATGGGCAGAGGTGACCCTAAGTTCACATGGAATGCCAAAAGTTCCACAAGCCTTCTTAATTTTTTCACAGTGACTAAGATCAGAGGTTGAGCCCATCAATACTATAACCCTGCACTGACTTTCTGGTTTCAGAAGCAACTCTACTCTTTCTGCAACCCACTCAAAATTTTTCTTTACCATCTGTAGCCCTTCAGGAGTTACTTCCTTGAGATCATGATATGACTGTTTGTCTTTTTGCTGGCTTCGATCTCCTGATGGCCAGAGTCTCCAGGAATCATTATCAATAACATCAGCAAGAACGATTTCTCTGGTGGTTACATCAACACCAAATTCAATCTTCATATCAACTAGTGTACAGTTCTGGGGCAACCAGGATTTCTCCAGTATTTCAAAAATAGCCTGTGTAGCATGACGCATGATATCCACTTCAGTTTGTCCTATAACAAGTCCAGCAAAGCAAAAATTTGCAGCAATTAGCTGTTCCTCAGACCACTGTGGGTCATTATTGGCATCATCCTTAAAAAACATCTCCACTTTAGGTGGGTAGAACTTATATCCTTCCTTAACACCAGGATTTCTTTTGAGAAAAGAACCAGTTGCTATTCTTCTACAAACCCATTCAATTGGAATCATTTCACACTTAGGTGCAATGAAAGCTGTCTCCCCACATTTTCTGGTGAAAGCAGTTTTGATACCTGCTGCTTGTAACAACTGAAAAATACAGCTGGTAATTTTATTTGAGATTGCAGCTTTTCCTTCAAGGTGATTCTTTCTGGCTGCGTTTCCTGCTGTAATCTGGTCCTTGGACTGCAGGAGGACTCTTCCTGGACTATCCAACAATTCATAGACTTCTTTTGTTTTACCCTCATAGAGTTTCTTACCAATCTTCAGTACTTCGACTGCCGCCATTGTCTGGAGTGGTCTGGGGGTTTCGGCCGCGTTGGGAAGAGACGCAGGACTCTGGAAAAAGCCATCTTTTTCTTGAGTCAGTTCCCTAATCTTATCGTAGTGAACATGAATGTGAGAGCTTTTTAAGCATTCCTTCTAATCAACAGGTGATCATATGACGCAGGGACCGGATGCCGGCATCACCTGCTTGGTATGTCCACCGTGGCTCAGTTAAAGGGACTGCATCATCAGCCACCGCATTAGTCCGATCTTGGTTATGGAGCTGATCAGCGCAGGTTCCGGGCTGCCTGCCATATCCGTTCCTTTTCATCAGGGGTTAAAGTTGCATTTAGGATGTAATAAAGGTCATTCCAGGTTAAATGATATGCTTGTGTGAGGCAGAGGAATTCTTTTCTATATCTAGTAGGATTTTCTGGAAAGGATCCCAATTTGTCTTCAATTTGGCTCATATCAGAAATTGAGAAAGGCACATGAACCTGTGTAGGGCCCTCGGTCCCGCTACCTCTCTGAGAGGAAATGTATTTGCTTCAGGTCCTGGCCAATGGAGTTGGGGTGGAAAACTCTTTCGGGGTTTCGGAGTCATTGTTCCCTGTTTTGGAGGAGGAAGCGCTGGAGGATGGGGTCTTGTCTCCAGAAGCTTTCTCTCCAGGACGGTAGGTAGGAGGCTCATCTGCTGCATCAAAATAGGGCGTTGAGGGTTTAGGAGGCCTTTTAGGGGCTTTAGATTTGGATTCTTTTGTAACGAGGAAGGGAGAGAGAGCAGAGGAGGATTTCATAGGTAGAAAAGTCCTTGTAGAGAGAAGGATGGCTTCTAAGGTCCCCCAGAAGGCTTGAATATAGGGGCCCTCACCATTTGCCATTCCATTTGAGGAAGTTAGTGAGATCTGATAAAATATTGAAATCAAAAGTCCCGAACTCAGGCCAGAGGTTTTGGTTATCCGTTTGTATTGAGGCCAAATTTGACTGCAAAGTGACTCGAGTTTATGAACCTCGAGATGGGTCAAGAGTAGAGGTTTGAGGTTTCGTTTTCACGGGCTAAGGGAGAGTCCTGTGGGACGGATTGGCTTGACCCCATAGCAAATGGCTAGCGACTGTCTGGTTGAGAGAAAAGGTTGTCACTTCATCTTTTGACCGGGCAAAGAGAGAGAGACTGTGAAGGAGGGAGGGGTGTCCCCCAAGTCCCTCCCCAGAGGGCCTTTTGGCCAGAGGTTCCCCAGGAACACGGGAAGGACAATAGTCTATGGCACCCTAGAGTACTGTCTGAGCTTACCTGGGCTATTGGGTCAGGCGAGAATTCATGGTGGATGGAGGGAGGTCGAATGGCAAAAGGCCTCTGTCCTGGAGTTGGTCGGGGGAAAAGAAAGTGTAGAGAAAAGAAGAGAGAGAGGCCAATATTCCTTGGGTTATGTGGAAAACCAATAAAGCCCTTACACAGGACTTGTACTGCTCACGAAGGCACAGGGTCTCCTGTTGAGGAGGTCTTGAAAGCCCAGGCGGGAAAGTGGGCTCGGCAGGCTTCCACACTCCGAAGAGCTGGCCGTGGAGGAGAAGGAATCTCAACCTTCTGGGTTTCAGCACCAAAAAGTGTAGGGTAAGGGAGTTAGAGAAAGCGAGGTGCAGAAAAAGAAGGAGACCGGCACTTTACAGGCTGGACTGGCTGGGAGCTGGCCATAATCAACCTTAATGTCCTTTTTTTTTTTTTTTTTCCGGTGATAGAGTTCTTTGTTTTGCATAGAATGTGGGGAGAACCTGGAGGGGAGTTTTAACTCCAGGCTATTTTGAGCCACCTAACTTTCCTTCAGTGGGCAAAGGAAACTCTAGCTTAGGTGATCGTGGGTACTCAGGTAAATCTAGCTTAGATCTTGGAAGGGTCCCAAAATATTACCTTAGTGATGGTAGGGGTCCAGGAAATTCTGTTGTTGTTGTTCAGTCACTAAGTTGTGTCCAACTCTTTGTGACCCCATGGGCTGCAGCATGCCAGGCCTCCCTGTTCATCACCAACTCCCAGAGTTTACTCAAACTCATGCCCATTGAGTTGGTGATGCCATTCAACCATCTCATCCTCTGTCACTGCCTTCTCCTCTTGCCTTCAATCTTTCCTGGCATCAGAGTCTTTTCCAGTGAGTCAGCTGTTTGCATCAGGTTGCCGAAGTATTGAGGCTTCAGTATCAGTCCTTCCAATGAATATTCAGGGTTGATTTCCTTTAGGACTGACTGGTTGGATCTCCTTGCAGTCCAAGGGATTTTCAAGAGTCTTCTCCAGCACCACAATTCAAAAGCATCAATTTTTTGGTGCTCAGCCTTCTTTATGGTCCAGCTCTCACAGCCATACATGACTACTGGAAAAACCATAGCTTTGAATATACAGACATTTGTTGGCAAAGTGATGTCTCTGCTTTTTAATATGCTGTTTAGGTTTGTCATAGCTTTTCTTCTAAGGAACAACCATGTTTTAATTTCAAGGCTGCAGTCTCTGTCCACAGTGATTTTTGAGCTGAAGAAAATAAAATCTGTCACGGTTTCCATTTTTCTCCCTATCTATTTGCCATGAAGTCATGGGACTGAGTGCCATGATCTTAGTTTTCTGAATGTTGAGGTTTAAGACATCTTTCTCACTCTCCTCTTTTACCTTCATCAAGAGGCTCTTTAGTTCCTCTTTGCTTTCTGCCATTAGGATGGTGTCATTTGCATATCTGAGGTTATTGATATTTCTCCTGGAAATCTTGATTCCAGCTAGTGATTCATCCAGCCTGGCATTTCACATGATGTACTCTGCATATAAGTTAAATAAGCAGGGTGACAATATACAGCCTTTCCCAACACGTACTCCTTTCCCAGTTTAGAACCAGTTGTTCCCAGTTTAGAGTTAGTTGTTCCTGCACGATTCTAACTGCTGTTTCTTGACTGGCATACAGGATTCTCAGGAGACACATAAAGTGGTCTGGTATTCCCATCTCATAAAGAATTTTCCAAAGTTTGTTGTGATGCACACAGTCAGAAGCTTTAGTGTAGTCAATGAAGCAGACATAGATGTCTTTTTGGAATTCCCTTGCTTTTGTTTTATGATTCAGCAGATGTTGGCAATTTGATCTCTGGTTATCTGCCTTTTCTAAATTCAGCTTGTAAGTCTGGAAGTCCTAGGTTCACATACTGCTGAAGCCTAGCTTGAAGGATTTTGAACACTACTTTGCTAGCGTGTGAAATGAGTGCAATTGTATGGTAGTCTGAACATTCTTTGGCATTGCCCTTCTTTGGGATTGGAATGAAAATTGACCTTTTCCAGTACTGTGGCCACAGCTGAGTTTTCCAAATTTGCTGGCCTATTGAGTGCAACACTTTAGCAGCATTGTCTTCTAGGATTTGAAATAGTTCAGCTGGACTTTCATCACCTCCACTAGCTTTGTTTGTAGGAATGCTTCCTAAGGCCAACTTGACTTCATACTCCAGGATGTCTGGCTTTACATGAATGACCACACCATGGTGGTTATCTTGGTCATTAAGACCTTTTTTGTACAGTTCTTCTGCATATTCTTGCCACCTCTTCTTAATACCTTTTGCTTCTGTTAAGTCCTTGTGGTTTTGTCCTTTATTGTGTCCATTTTTGCATGAAATGTTCCCTTGGTATCTCCAGTTTTCCTGAAGAGACCGCTAGTCTTTCCAGTTCTATTGTTTTCCTCTGTTTCTTTGCATTGTTCACTTAAGAAGGCTTGCTTATCTCTCCTTGCTATTCTCTGGAACTCTGCATTCAGATGAGTATATTTTTCCCTTTCTCCTTTGCCTTTGATTTTCTTTTTCCCTCAGGTATTCGTAGGGCCTCCTCAGACAATTATTTTGCCTTCTTGCTTTCATTTTACTGTGGGATGGTTTTGATCACCACATCGTGTACAAAGTTGTAAACCTCTGTCCATAGTTTTTCAGGCACTCTATCAAATCTAATCCTGTGAATCTAATTGTCACTTAGACTATATAATCATGAAGGATTTAAGTCATACCTGAATGACCTTGTGGTTTTCCCTACTTTCTTCAATTTTAAGATTGAGTTTTTCAATAAGGAGCTCATGATCTGAGCTACAGGTCCTGTTTTTGCTGACAGTATAGAGCTATTCATCCCCAGCTGCAAAGAATACAATTACTTGATTTCAGTTCTGGCCATCTGGTGATGTCATGGTGTAGAGTCATCTCTTGTGTTGTTGGAAGAGAATGTTTGCTATGACTAGTGCATTCTCTTGGCAAAAATCTATTAGATATTGCCCTGGTTCATTTGTATCCCAAGGACAAACTTGCCTGTTACTCGAGATATCTCTTGACTTCCTACTTTTACATTTGACTTTGGGCTTCCCTGATAGCTCAGTTGGTAAAGAATCTGCCTGCAATGCAGGAGACTCTGGTTCGATTCCTGGGTTGGGAAGATCTGCTGGAGAAGGGATAGGCTACCCACTCCAGTATTCTTGGGTTTCCTTTGTGGCTCAGCTGGTAAAGAATCCACCTGCAATGCAGGAGACCTGGGTTCAATCCCTGGGTTGGGAAGATCCCCTGGAGAAGGGAAAGGCTACCTACTCCGGTATTCTGCCCTGGAGAATTCCACGGACTGTATAGTCTATGGGGTTGCAAACAGTCGGACACGACTGAGCGACTTTCACTTTCACTTCACTTTCACTTAGATGATTATGGGGATCCAGGAAACTCTGAAGTAGGTGATTATATCCCAAACTTGACCAAGATGGATATGTTGGGCCAGAAACTCTACGTTCGGTGACAGTGGGCCTAAGAAACTCTAATTTCCACGAATGTCTCCCTAGGAGATTGTGGAGCCAGGTAAATACCATAGGTGATAGTGAGGGCCCAGGAAACACTCCCTGAGATGTTGGAGGCCTAGGAAATCCTACCTTGGGTGATTTTGGTGGGGCTGGGAATCTTAAGCTCCAGGGACTGAGGGCCTAGGAAGCACTGGCTTCAGTGACTGTGGACCAAGGAAACTCTTCCTTTGGTGGTTGCTGGGGGCAAAGGTCATAGAAACTGTGGGGACCCTGGAAAATCTGTTGTGATTGTGGTGGCCCAGAAAGTTTTCTTATAGTGATGGGAGGGCGCAGGAATCTCTACCTTATGTTATTTGGGGGGCCAGATATTATTCCGTTGGATGAATTTGGGGGCCCAGTGGGGATAGGAACTCTACCTTTTAGTGACAGTGAGGCCAGGATACTCATACTTGGGAAACTGTGGTACCCAGGATGGTCTAGATGATTGAATGGGCCCCCAACGTTCGACCATAGGTAATCATGCTGGTTTGGGTAGCTCTAACGTAGGTTTTTTTGGTGGCCTTGGAACCTAGCTGAGGTGATTGTGGGGCACAGCGAATTTACCTTGGTTGATTGGGTTGGTGGGGAGGCAGCCAAGAAAAATCTAAGATAGGTGGTTTTAGGGCCAGAATACTCTACCTTAGGTGATTGTTGGTGTTCAGGAAACTCTAGCTTATGTGAGTGTGGAGGCCAGGAAATCGTCTCTTAAGAGATTCTGGGGTCCAAAACTTAATTACTTTAGGTGATAGTGGCCTCAGGAAAGTCTAGCCAGGGTGGTGGTGGTGGGGAATGCTATCTAGGTGAACTGAGGGCCTTGAAATTCTGTATAAGTGATGTGGAAGCTCAGTGAAATCTCCCTTTAGGGCATTGTGAGGCTTGGAAACTTAAGTGTTTTCCTGAATTCAGGAAAGTATATCTGAGGTGAGGAGGGTGGCTTAGAAAATTCTGTGTAGGGGATTGTGGGGGCAAAGAAAAATCTAGCTGAACTAATGATGGGGCTGGGCTATTCAAACTTAGGGGACTGTGGTGGCTGGAAAAACTCTCCCTTAGGTGTTGTGGGCCTCAGAAGTTCTATAGTAGGTGACTGTGGTTTAAACTCTACCTAAGGGATTGTGGGGCTACAGGACACCCTAAATTAGGGGACTGCACGGGCTTCCTAGGTGGTACAGTGGTAAAGGATCTGCCTGCTAAGGCAGGAGATGCAGGAGACTGGTCTGGTCTCTGGGTTGGGAAGGTTTCCAGGAGGAGCAAATGGCAACACACTCCACTATTCTTGCCTGGCAAATCCCATGGAAAGGGGAGCCTGGCAGCCACAGTCCATGGGGCCCCAAAGAGTCGGACACAACTGAGCTCGCATGGAGGCATGCACGCAAGCAACCCTATGTTAGGTAATGTTAGGAGGACAGAAAACTCTATTGTAGGTGATTTGGGGAATTAGGAACTTGATTAGGTGATTGTGGGGACCCATGAAATAATACCTGAGGTGATGGTGGTAGACCAGGAAACTAGTGTGTGTTTGTGGGGGCCAGGAAACTCTTCATCAGTGGTTTTTCTGGACCCACATCTCTAACTCATGGAATTTGGGAGGCCCAGGAAATAAATCCTGGGTGATGGTGGGAGCCCAAGAAACTCTTGTTGTTCAGTTGCTCAGTCATGTCTGACTCTCTGCAACCCCATAAACCTCAGCACACCAGGCTTCCCAGTCCTTTAATAGGTTTGCCCAAACTCATGTGTGTTGAGCCAGTGATGCCCTCCACCTATCTATTCCTCTGTCGTCCCCATTTCCTCCTGCCCCCAGTCTCTCCCAGCATGGGGGTCTTTTCCAGTGAGTTGACTCTTTGAATCAGGTGGCCCAAGTTTGGAGCCTCAGCATCAGTCCTTCCCATGAACATTCAGGGTTGATTTCCTTTAGGATGGACTGGTTTGATCTCCTCACTGTCCAAGGGTCTCTTGAGAGTCTTCTCCAGCACCACAGTTCAAAAGCATCAGGTGTTCGGCACTCAGCCTTCTTTGTGGTCCAGCTCTCTGATCCAATCTGTACACGACTACTGGAAAATCCATAGCTTTGACCGGAATGGACCTTTGTTGGCCAAGTGATGTCTCTGCTATGCTGTCTAGGTTTGTCATAGGTAACTTAGTTAATTTTGGGGGCCCATCCAAGTGTAGCTTAGGTGATTGTGAAGGCTCAGGAAAACTCTTAATGGCTTAAATGATTGAGATGCCCAGAACTCTACCTCATTTCACTGTGGGCCCCAAGAAACTACACCTTATGGGATTTCTGAGGCCTAGAAAACTCTCCCTTATGATATTTTGGGGAGACAGAAACATCTGTGTTAGGGGATTATAAGAAAGAAAGGACTCTACATTGGGTTGTGGGTGCCTGGAAATCTTTCCTTGTTTGATTCTGGGGTGCCCCAAACTATTACCTTAGATAATGTGTGGGCCAAGAAAAATGTACCTAAGTTGATTGAAGGGGACCAGGAACTGGTGCTGCGATTCACGGGGTTGCAGAGTCAGGCACTACTGAGCAACTGAACTGAGGAAACTCTAGCTTCGCTCATTGTGAGGGTTTTGGAGACTCTAGTTTAGGTGATAGTTGAGGGCTGGACAGTGTTCCTTGGATGATTGTGGGGGTCCAGGAAACCTACATTAACGATATTTTGGGAGGCCAAGGAACTTTACATGAAAAGGATTATGGGGATCAGGAAATTCTTACTGAGTTGATTGTAGGTCCTAGAAACTCTACCACAGGTGATTTGCGGGGCACTTGAAACTTACATTGAGATGTTGGGGGTCCAGGAAACTCTATCTTAATTTGTGGGGACCATGGAAACTTTACTGTAGGCAACTGTGGGTGCCCAGGAAACTCTGCTTTATGTGATTGTGGGAACCAGTCAACTCTAGTTGGTAATTTTGGGCGCCAGGAGACTACCTTAGTGAATTGTGGTACCTTAGCAAAATCTGCCTTAGATGACTGTGGGAGACCAGGAAAGCTATCTAAAGTGTTTTTGGGGTTCCTGGGACTCTTGGCTAGGTGTTTGTCAGTTCCTAGGAACTTCTACCTTAGCTACTGCAGGTTCCCAGAAAACTTGCTTTAATTTCATTATTGGGGTCAAGAAACTATAGTGAATGTAGGATCCCAAGAAACTCTACCTTTTGTGATTTAGAGGACCAAGGACTGTACATTTTGTGATTCTTGAGGCCTGGAAAACGAAGTGCTTCTGACGGCCCAGGAAACTGTTAGTGATTGTGGGGGTGGGGGGAGATCAGAGAAACTCTCCCTTATGTGGCTGTGGGGGAACCAGGAACACTTTCCTTCTGTGATTCTGGGGAGCCCAAATTATCTACTGCTTTATGTGATGTGGGCCCAGGAAGTTTACCTAAGGTGACTGAGGGGCCCTGGAAACTACCCTACTGGATTGTGAAAGCTGAGGAAACCACCTTACGTAAGTGTAGGTCCAGGACACTGTCTTAGTTATTTGTGGGGGCCAGGGAACTCTATTTTAGGTTATTGTTACTGCCCGGGACACATTACCTTAGGTGACTGCGGGGACCTGGAAACTATCTCTTAACAATTTTTGGTCCACAGAAAATTCCCTGTAGCTAGAGAAGTCTACCTTAGGTGATTGGGGCCACACAGTAAACTAATTCTACCTTAGATGGTTGCAGGGGCCCAGGAAACTCTAGCTCAGGTGATTGTGGGGTCCCAGGAATCTCTGCTTAGGTGAGGTAGAGATTCCTGGACCCAAGGTCACCTAAAGCTTGATTGGACCCAGGAAACTCTAGCTTAGGTAATCATAGGGGTGGCAGGAAATTCATCCTTACATGACTGTGGGAAAATCCTACTGGAGTAATTGTTGGTGCCAAGGAAAATGTATCTTAGGGAATCAGTTGGCGGCGGTGGGAGAGGCGGGTTTTAAGAACTGTACTTTAAGTGATTTGGGTCTAGGAAACCATCATAGATCACTGCAGTGGACAGAAATGTAACCCTTAGTGATTTGGGGGTCCCTGGAAAATCTACCTTAGGTGATAGTGGAGGCCCTGGAAGCTGAGAGTGGAGCTGAAGAAACTACATTAGGCTAATGCGGAGGGCCAGAAAATTTTTCCATATGTGATTCTGAGGGCCCAAAAAGTTACTTTAGATGAATTTGTTTCCAGGAAAATCTACCTAAGGTGATTGTGGGGGCCCAGGAAACTCTACCTAAGGTCACTGAAGGGCCAGAAAACTTTATATGGTAATTTTTGGGTCCCAGGAAATTTGGCCTATTGTGAGGAGACTGGGAAATTCTACTGTAGTGATTGTAGGGGTCCCATTAAATTCCACCCTAAGTTATTGTGGGGGTCCACAAACTACCTTATGCTGATGTTGAACTAAAATAGGCTGTCAGTTACTTCTTTAGTAAAAGAATAGGATAGACCTCTGAGTTGGTCCACAGGTTGAGACTCCACCTTCCAATGTAGGGGGCGCTGATTCCATCCCTGTGGGGGAAATAAGATTCCACATGTCCTGCAGTGAAGCCGGGGTGGGGCCGGGCGCGGGGGCGGGCGGCGGGCGGGGGGGCCCAGGGGGGGGTGGTGGGGAGTGGGAAAAAGAAATACTCATGGGTTAGATGATTTCTAATGTTACTTAGATTCTCTGATTCTAAGGTGTAATTAGGGTTGTTATGCTTATCACAAGCTTGTTCTATATTTCTTTCACAAGAATGGATGTATTCGGAATCTGCAGAGAATTAAAATTCAAGATTTGCAACCATGTGGAGTTACTTGCATGTCCCCACACGGTAAGGCACGAGAACTCTTATAGAGGCGAAAAGGAATTCGAGAGAGCTAGAGTAAACAGGAGCCATGGGTTTTCATTGGCTAAGTTTTTGCCAGGAAAGAAGAGTCAGATGTGTGGGCTCAGGAAGTTTGACTGTAGGAGCCTGTGGGACTCCAGGAAATTCCTCCTTGGTGAAGGTAGGGACCATGGAAACTCCATCTTAGGAGATTGTGTGGGGCCAGGAAACTCTATTTATGTCCACCTTAGGTGTTGTGGAGGGTGGGGTTGAGAAGAAAAACAGCTCGAGAGGGGTCCAGGGAGCTCCCGGGTATTTTGTGACTGCAGCTCTGTTGCTCCTCTTGCTTCTAATCTAACTTTGGTGTCTCCCTTGCCAGAACTCTAATTTCTTAAAACTGTAATTGTGCTTTTATCCACTGGGAAAAAAGCTAGTCAGAGGTCTGGGGGTTTGAGACTGGCCTTGGTGCTTCACTGTTTCCTTGATGCCCAGCCAACTTCCAGGCACTACTCCCTCTTTTGCAGCTTCTGATCTTGGCATTATTCTATGGCTTTCTGGGAGAGAAAGTTCAGTTTTTGGAGATACACTTTATTGCCTGAAGTGGCTGAAAATCTCTCAGTTCTGCTGGATTCCTCTGTCAATTTGTTCCCATTGACATTAAATCTGGACACTCCATACTGCTGAAGACACCATCCCAATTTTCTATTGATTACTGTAGTGTCTTTCCAGTAGTCTTTGAGAAGAAAGGAGGAGATTAATATATATTTAGTTGATTTTCTATTATCGGTATGGACACTTGCAAGTAATTTGTGATTAAAAATGATAGCAGAAACATAAAAGGATAAAAAGCTGTTTCAGCCCATCAAACCTAGTCTTCCTAACAAAATAAAAATTTTAAGAGTCAGATGAATACAGATGTAAAATCTTAATGTAAGATGCAATTCAGCATGTAAGTACCATCTGCTGCTAAAAGGAACCAGGTTTTCTTGGAGAAATGACTTTCCTTTCTTGGTATCTGTTTTTATCAGTATGGGCTTATGGGATTTTACCCTTTATTCAATGGGTTCTAATCATGTCTTATCTTTATTAGATGCTCAAGTTGTCCCAAATTTTGCCAGTGGGTGCCTATTAGAGAAAAAATGAATAAAGAGGAAGACAACAGAACTGTGAACTTGGAATCCATCAACTAAGGATCTTTAAGACTGTACTGGTTATAATTATATCCTTAAGCATTGTGCTCTCAATATTTATAAGTCTAAATGAAATGTCCCAGAAACAAAATAATACATAAGAAATAAAAGAACAATTATTTTTTTAAAAAACTGCTAATGACCAGGTTGCCTGAGCCATTGTTGGAACATGCCTGATGATACTTGAGGGAAGGGAGACAATTTTCTTAAGGAGTTTGGGCCTATTTGTTACAGCATAAATGCAGAGATTGTCAACATACTGTACTTTCTCAAATGGGCTTCTTTTAACTTCACCACCAGTGAGGAAACGGAGTTCCAGTGAATGTAGGCATTACAAATTGCAAGACTTGGGAAAGGGGTCAGGGACTGATGAAGACCATTAATTCTGTCTGTACATTTTCCTCAGAAGAACCACACCATGCTTTTGACTTAAAGATAAATGTAACATTTCAATTTTGGAATGATATAGATATACCTCTAAAGCAAAAATCTGAGCATTTTTAAATACCAGAAAGGCTTTGTGCAAGGTGACTAAAGATAGATACCACAACTCTTCCAAAATAAATTTTAAAGTCAGTGAGAGCTTATTTTATTGAAGTATAGTTGATTTACAATATTGTGTTAATATCTGCTGTACAGCAAAGTGATTCAGCTATACATATATTATTTTTCATATTTTTTTCATTATGGTTTATCCCAGGATGCTGAATATAGTTCTCTGTGCTATACAGTAGGACCTTGTTGCTTGTCCATTCTACATGCAATATTAATAGTTTGCACCTGCTAATCCCAAACTCACAACCCATCCCACCCTCACAGCCCCTCTCCCTTGGCCACCATGAGTCTATTCTCTGTCCATGAGTCTGTTTCCATTTTGTAGATAGGTTCATTTGTCATAGTTTAGATTCCACAAATAAATGCTATCATATGGCATTTACCTTTCTCTTTCTGACTTTAACTTAGTATGATCTCTAGGTCCATCCGTGTTGCTGCAAAAGGCATTTTTTTTTTTTTTTACAGCTGAGTAATACTCTATTATATATATATATCACATCTTTTTTTTTTCTTTAAACTTTTTCTTTTATGTTGGAGTATAGCCAGTTAACAATGTTGTGATAGTTTCAGGTGAACAGGGAATGGATTCAGTCATACACATACATGGATCCATTCTCCCCCAGACGCCCCTCCCGTCCAGGCTGCCGAATAACATTGAGCAGAGTTCCCTGTGCTATACAGTAGGTCCTTGTTGGTTAGCCATAATGTCCATCTCAAACTTCCTAACTATCCTTTCCCCCCAATCTTCCCCCCAACAACCCCCGCACCCCAACCATAAGTTTGTTCTATAAGTCTGTTTCTGTTTTGTAAATAAGTTCATTTGTATTGCGGCTTCCCTTGTGGCTCAGCTGGTAAAGAATCCGCCTGCAAGGTGGGAGACCTGGGTTCAATCCCTGGGTTGGGACAATCCCCTAGAGAAGGGAAAGGCTACCCACTCCAGTATTCTGGCCTGGAGAATTCCATGGATTGTATAGTTCATGGGGTCGCAAAGAGGCGGACACGATTGAGCGACTTTTACTTTCTTTCACTTTCATTTGTGTCATTTTTGTGTGTGTGTGTTCAGACTGTGACCTAATGAACTGTAACCAGCCAAGCTCCTCTAGGCAAGAATACCGAAGTGTGTTGCCATTTCCTCCTCCAGGGGATCTTCCAGACCAAGGGATTGAAACCACATCTCCTGCACTAGCAGGCGGGTTCTTTGCCACTGCGCCACCTGAGAAGACCCATCATTTCTTTCTAGATTCCGCATACAAGGTATGTCATATGGTATTTCTCCTTCTGACTTATTCCACTCAGTAGGACAATCTGTAGGTCCATCCATGTTGCTGCAGATTGCATTGTTTTTTTACGGCTGAGTAATGCTACATTGTGTGTACATGTGTATATACACACATACCACATCTTTTTTATCCATTTATCTGTCAATAGACATTTAGGTATGCAGGAGACCCTGATTCGATTCCTGGGTAGAATCATTCCTGGGTCGGGAAGATTCTCGAAGAATGGACAGGCTACCCACTCCAGTATTCTTGGGCTTCCCTGGTGGCTCAGCTGGTAAAGAATCTGCTTGCAATGCGGGAGACCTGGGTTTGATACCTGGGTTGGGAAGATCCCCTGGAGGAGGGCATGGCAACTCAGTCCAGTGGTCTTTACTGGAGAGTCCTCACAGACAGAAAAATCTGAGTGACTAGGCACAGCACCCAACACAGCACATTTAGCTTGCTTCCATGTCTTGGCTATTGTAAATAGCGCTGCTGTGAACGTAGGGATGCATGTATCTTTTAAAACTGAGTTCTCTGGGTATATGCCCAATGGTAAGATTGTAGGGTCATATGGCAGCTCTGTATTTATATAGTTTTTTGAGGAACCTCCCTACTGTTTTTCATTCCCACCAATAGTGTAGGAGTGTTCCCTTTTCTCCACACCTTCTCCAGTATTTGTTATTTGTAGTTTTTAACTGTGGCCATTCTGACTGGTGGGAGGTGTGAACAGAAAGTGAAAGTTAAGTCGCTCAGTCATGTCTGACTCTTTGTGACCCCGTGGACTGTAGCCCACCAGGCTCCTCTGTCCATGGGATTCTCCAGGTAAGAATACCGGAGTGGGTTGCCATTTCCTTCTCCAGGGGATCTTCCTGACCCAGGGATCGAACCCAGGTCTCCCGCTTTAGAGGCAGACACTTTAACCTCTGAGCCCTCATTGCAAAAGAACTGACTTTAGACAAATCCTCTCATTCCTAACCTAAAGCCCTTCCAGTCTCTGCCCATCTGACTACTGGGCAGAACTGAGTGCTAATGAACGTGTCTCTTAGGTTTTTAATCTCTGGAGAACTAAATATTATATACTGAAAAATACCTTGTTTTTACCATTTTTGTGTGGCCTAATTTTACAATTTTTCTGTGGGAAATTAGCACTGATGAAAACATAAAAAGTCTCTGTACTGTAGTTCCAAATAAATAATAGGCAGATAGGATGTAACAGCTTCCCAGAACAAATACAGTCACTGCGAGAAAAGAAGAAGAGTTTCATGGGATGATCAGAGAACTGAAAATTAGATGTCCTTATGATTCTACCAGGGCAAAAGCAGGAACATGGTCACCTAAGGTATACCTTACATTTTTCAGTGATTCCCAGAACTCTATCAAAGCAAATCAGGGAAGTGGAATATGATATTCAGAGATGTGCAGTCACTTGCCCAAAGCTGATGAGTGGTAAGAACAGTGTTGTTAGGTAACATTTAGTTAACTCAGGGCCTACCGCATAATGAGTATTAAGTACCTCATGCTGCTGCTGCTGCTAAGTCACTTCAGTCGTGTCCGACTCTGTGCGACCCCATAGACGGCAGCCCACTAGGCTCCCCCATCCCTGGGATTCTCAGGCAAGAACGCTGGAGTGGGTTGCCATTTCCTTCTCCAATGCATGAAAGTGAAAAGTGAAAGTGAAGTTGCTCAGTCGTGTCCGACTCCTAGTGACCCCATGGACTGCAGCCCACCAGGCTCCTCTGTCCATGGGATTTTCCAGGCAAGAGTACTGGAGTGGGGTGCCATCGCCTTCTCCGAAGTACCTCATATGTTGTATATAATTCAATCTTCAAAACAACCTTATGTTGTAAATCTGTTAATGGGTATTTTTCCACACTAATGGAGTAACGGATGTTACAAAAGGCTAATATATCATTCAGTTAAGAAGTGGTGGAACTGAGATTAGAGCAGGCAGGGTCAGGAGTCCAGCCTGTGGTCTGAGTTTGCTTTTCAGCATGTCACTGTGCTAATAGGGGAGGTGGGGGGAACCTCTCTTGGTGATAGCCAAGGGGGAGCAGTATTGTGGCTGGGACAGAGGTCTTGGAAGTCATATGACCTTAGTTTAAGAACTGGTCCTTTACCAATTATGTGTCCTTGGGCAAGTCACTTAAAAAAATGAGTTTCTTCAAATGAGTATAAAGCATAGAGTGAATACTGAATAAATGTTAATTATCCATTATAATTTAAAATAGCTGTGAAAGCAGACAGGAGTGAATTTGCAGAGAGGTTAGATAAATGTAAAGGCGAGGAATGTCTAATATAGTTTGAATAATTTTTAAATTTGCAATTAGCCCTGAAAAAGCTGAGAGAAATTCCCAATTGATAATGCAAACTTTCAAATCAGAAAGCAGAAGCTGAGAGATAAAATGGAAGGTGGGGACAGCAGCAGTTTCTCTTTCAGGATTAGAATTTTTTCTGTTCTACAGTGACCACCTCATTGGGCCTTGAAATGGACCACTCATTAACACTGAGTCTTCAAAACTAGAACGTCCAGTGACTTGGCATACAGGTAGATTTGGATATAAATTCCTGAACCTGGAAATGATGAAGTTTTGCTTCTGCACCAGTTACTTTACATGCTCCCTTTGAACTGTGTTTTTAGCGGTGGCCATGCAAAGTGACTCGCCTTTCTACTCCTGCTCCTCTTAAGGATCCCATTCTGGGTAAGTAGCGCTTGGCCCCCACTATTGCACATTTTCTCCTCCTCAAGCCTCCAGTTCTTTCTCTTCCATCCTGACTCCGGATGAGGATACTGCTGCTTATTTCACTGAGAAAATGGAAGCATCTACACAGAACCACCACGCACCATCTCCACCACATTGCCCCCATGCTGTGCATCTGTGTGCAGACTCTGCCTTCTCTCCTCTCGTGGAGGTGACCACTCTGCACCTGGATAAGGCCACGTCTCCCTCCAAGCTCGAGGGCCCATCTCCCTCCATCGCCTCTTGTCCTTTCCATCTCTTTAACAGCATGTGTGTATACTGATGGGACTGATCAATTTTCCCTTTAAAAATCCTCTCTATTAAAAAAAGATAAACACCAATGAGTTATGATATTATGTTAAGGCATTCTTGTTAATAATGCTACTGTGAAAAGTTTTAAGTTCTCGTCTGAAAATGATATATAATAAAGTTATCAGAGGTGAAACAATGGTTCTTAAAAATATTCCAATCAAAATGTTGTAGATGAAGCACAGTTTTCAAAATATCAATAGGTATTGAAATTGGGTAATGAGAGCATGTAGGTTCATGTTACTTTTCCCCTCTATTCTTATGTATGCTTGAAAAATATACATGGAAAAGGTTAAAAAAATCATCTCAATTCTGCTTCCTCTCCAGCTATTACATTATTTGCTTCTCTTTAGGATAGTACTCCCTGAAATAGTATATTCCCTGACTGATTTTTTTCTTCCTTCATTCAGGTTTTTCCCCCTTACCATTTCAGCAAAATAGCTTAAGACCACTAATGACGTCCACATTGTTAATCCAGGGGTCATTTTTCCTACATTACCCATTTGATAGCTGATTACTCCTTCCTCCTTGAAATGCTCTCCACTAGACTTCCAGGACTACAACCAGTGGGTGATGTGCAGTTGTCAATACTATGGATACAGGTATTATTCTTATCTTGTTAATTCCATGGGCTTCCCTGGCGGCTTAGTGGTAAAGAATGTGCGTGCGATGCAGGAGACGTGGGTTCAATTCCTGGGTCTGGAAGATCCTCTGGAGGAGGAAATGGCAACCCACTCCAGTATTCTTGCCTGGAAAATCCCATGGACCGAGGAGCCTGGCGGGCTACAGTCCACAGGGTCACAGAGAGTCCGACATGACTTAGCACGCACACACGTTATCTCTGAATAATAAATGGCTTCTGAAAGGATTTGATTTTCACCTGTTGTTAATTACATACAAGGAAAGGATGTGTTTCAGGGCACAATGCAAATGTTGGCAGTTGATCACAAGAGTGAGGCTGGGACTGAGGGCAGCCTCATGGTGGTATGAAGTGTTCCTTTTTTCTCTCCCCTTCAACCTACAACTAATTAGCCATCTGTAACAAAAGTGCCTCTGCACACACACCAAGACACCTGAGAGATGCATCCATCTGTGCATCCGAAAGTGGGTGGACTGGATCCTGGAGAAGGCCACACCAAGGGAGTTGCAGTGAAGGTGGCAGCCGCAGTGGCATCAGTTTCTCTGGCAGAGCAGGTGGAAAGGGAAAAAGGTGAGTGAACGTCCATCTGGTGATGGGGGCGCAGCTGGAGTCCTCAGTAACACCCTGAGTCCTGAAGAGAGACCTCTGTGACTGGGAGGATGGAAAGGAAAGAAGGCAGCCAAGGACAACTGAAGGTGTGGATTTCCTGCTGTTTGTCCTGGAATTCCATTGAGCAGTGTCCCCCGACCCATCCCAACCTCTCTCTGCTGGTATTCCCCTAGTAGAGGACTCCCCCACTGGGCCATGGGCACACTCAAAGTGCCAAGTGCTTATTATATACCTCCCCCACCCCAACTCCATCACCATCCTTTTTTTAACTAGGTTTCTTATGCATATGTGTGTGTGTGTGTTCAACCCAACTATTTTCAAACCCATGCATGGACTGTAGCCCATTAGGCTACTATGTCTATGGAATTTTCCAGGCACATGAACATCTTCCCGATTTAGCACCAGTAGAATAAATCAGAATCTTGTGCTGTAGTGCCACCTTCTGGAAAGCAAAAAGAAAAAAAAAGGTATTTTATTGTCAGCCTGTTGAAATATTAGAATCGAAGTAAAAAAGCCTTGAACCACTCAGGTGACACAGTGGTACAGAATCTGCCTGCCAATGCAGGAGATTCAAGTTCGGTCCCTGGGTCGGGAAGATCCCCTGGAGAAGGGCATGGCAACCCATTCCAGTATTCTCGCCTGGAAAATCCCATGGACAGAGGAGACTGGTGGGCTACAGTCCATGGGGCTGCAGAACTGGACACGACTGAATGTGCGCACACATTAAAAACCTTACCTAACTAAGAAAGGCATTCATTATTTCAAATGCAGATGTGCAGAGGCACATTTCATCAAATAGTATGAAAAAATCATGATAATACGGTATCCCCAAAATAAAATGACCATTTTTCAGCAATTGAACTCAAAGACACAGAATACTGTGATTTACCGTATAAAGAATTCAAAAGACTTGTCATGGAGAAATTCAAGCTATATATAAGAAAACTTGGCAATTCAATGAACTAAGAAATGAAATCAGTAAACAGAAGGAATACTTTATCAAGAGTGTATACATGCTCAGAAATGTCTGACTCTTTGCCACCCTATAAACTGTAGCGAGGCTCCTCTGTCCATGGGATTTTCCTCCTCCAGGGGATCTTCCTGACCCAGGGATCGAGCTCATATCTCTTGCATCTTCTGCAATTGACAGGCAGATTCTTTACCACTGCGCCACCTGGGAAGCCCAAGAAGTGAGATGAAGATTGCATTAGAAACACTGAAAAACAGAGCAGATGAGATGGAAGAGAGAATTACCAAGTCAGAGTGTAAGAATTTGGAAATGATTTAGGGGAGGAAATCCGTCAAGATGGTGGAATAGAAAGATCCTGAGCTCACATTTTCTCACAGGCACACCCAAATAAAAGCTATCTGCAGAACAACCATTGATGAAAAAAACCAAAAAACATCTATAACTAAAGACACAAAGGAAGAGCCACAACAGGTAGGAGGGTCAGAGTCCTAATATAGTCAAGTCCCCTGCCTACTGGTTGGCAACCCACAAGTGGGAAAATAATTACAATTGTAGAGATTCTCCCCAAAGAGTGAGAGGTCCAAGCTCCCTAGCCTGGGGGTTCTACACCAGAGAGATAAGCTCCTAGAGCATGTGGGTTTGAAGGCCAGCAGTACTGACTGTCAGGGTTCCCAGAGGGCTGTAGGAAAAAAAGACTTCACTCTTAGAGTGTGCACAAAATCTCACACACTCCAGGACCCAGGGAGAAGCGTGATTTGACAGAAGCCTGGATCAGACCTCCTGCTGATCGTCGAGAGTCTCCTTGAGAGGCAGGAAGCACCTGCAGCCCACCCTGGAGACACAGGTACCGACAGTAGCTATTCTGGGGAGCCCCTTCTGTGGACACTGTGTGGGCAAGTGCCTTCATGGATGGAACCCTCCCTCTAGTTCATCAGCCCCAGGAGCCAGCCTTGAACTGGCCTGTGGGCACCATTGCTGGGATGCTTCGGGTCAAGCAGGTAACTGGGTGTGGCTCCAGCCCCACCCTTCAGCAGAGAGGCTGCCATGAGACCCTCTGAGCCCACCAATGCCTCTGAACATGGCCCTGTCCACTAGAGGGCTCATGACCCAGGCTCACAGACCAGCGTGCACTAGACCTGAGGCACCCAGAGCCCTCTAGCCAGAGACCCCAGTTCCCCATCTCATTTACCAGGGGGCAGACACCAGCTACAAGAAGACTGCAGCCGGGTTCCACTGTAGCCTCACCACCCGGTCCTGCCAACCAGCAACCTCCACACAAGATTACAAAGCCACAGGCATCAAAACGGTGCAGTACCAACACAAACACAGACACGTAGATCAACAAAATACAACAGAGTGCCCAGAAATAAACCCATACCCCTATAGTCAATTAATCTTGACCAAGGAGGCAAGAATATACACTGGGAAAAAGACAGTCTCTTCAGCGAGCTGTGTTGGGAAAGCTGGACGTAAGTCAATGGTTACAACACACCGTCTCGCCTTACAGGAAAATAAACTCAAAGTGGCTTAAAGACTTAAACATAAGACATGACACCATAAAACTCCCAAAAGAGATCATAGGCAAAACATTCTCTGATGTACACTGTACCAGTGTTTTCTTAGGAACTCTCCTAAAGCCATAGAAATAAAAACAAGGATAAATGGTACCTAATCAAATTTTCCTCTATTTCTCTGCTTTGTTCTTTGAAGAAGGCCTTCTTGTCTCTCCTTGCTCTTCTCTGGATCTCTGCATTTAGTTGGGTGTACTCCCTTGCTTTTTGCTTCTCTTCTTTCCTCAGCTATTTGTAAAGCCTCCTCAAACAACCACTTTGCCTTCTTGGCTTTCTTTTTCTTTGGAATAGTTTTGTTTGCTGCCTCCTGTCAAACATTATGGCCCTCTGTTCATAGTTCTTCGGCAGTCTGTTTCCTAGATCCAATCCCTTGACTCTATTTGTCACCTCTACTGTAGTTCATAGGGGATATAAGTTGTACCTGACTGGCCTAGTGGGTTTCCTAGCTTTCTTTAGTTGAAGCCTGAATTTTGCTATGAGGAGCTGATGATCTGAGCCACAGTCAGCTTCAGGTCTTGTTTTTGCTGACAAAGGTCTGTATAGTTAAGGCTGTGGTCTTTCCAGTAGTCATGTACAGATGTGAGAGTTGGACAGTAAAGAAGGCAGAGCACCAAAGAATTGATGCTTTCAATCTGTGGTGCTGGAGAAGACTCAAGAGCCCCTTGAAAAGCAAGTAGATCAAACCAGTCAATCTCAAAGGAAATCAACCCTGAATACTTTTTGGAAGGACTGATGCTGAAGCTCCAATACTTTGGCCACCTAATGCTAACAGTTGATTCACTGGTGAAGACCCTGATGCTGGGAAAGATTGAAGGCAGAGGGCAACAGAGGATGAAATGGTTGGATGGCACCATTGATTCAATGCACATGAACTTGGGCAAACTTCAGGACATGATGAGGGTCAGGGAAGCCTGCCATACTGCAGTCCAGGGAGTTGCAAAGAGTTAAACATGGTGACTGAACAAAAACAATCAAACTTGCAAGCTTTAGCATAGTGAAGGAAACCATAAAAAAGAAACAAAAAGACAACCTAGAGAATGGGAGAAAATATTTGTCAATGATGTGACTGATGAGACAGATTATATAATTTGACAACAAAAAACGCAATTGAAAAATGGGCAGAAGACTTAAAGAGGCATTTAAGGTAGAAATACAGATGGCCAATAAGCATGTGAAAAGATGCTCAACATTACTAATTATTAGAGATATGCAAACTTAACTACAGTAAGGTGCCACCTCACACTGAGCGGAATGGTCATCATTAAAAAGTCTACAAATAAATCCTGTAAAAGGTGTGGAGCCAAGGGAACCCTCCTGTTGGTGGGAATGTAAGTTTGTGTAGCCACTGTGGAAAACAGTATGGAGGTCCTACAGGAAACTAAAAATAGAATGAACATATGATCTAGCAATCCCACTCCTGGGCATATACCTAGACAAAGTTCTAACGCAAAAAGATACTTGCACCACTATGCTCATAGAGCACTATTCACAATAACCAAGACAAGGAAACAGCCTAAATGTCCATCAAGAGAGGAATGAATAGACAAAGAAGATGTGGTCCATATAAACAATGGGGTACTACTTAGCTATAAAAAGGATGAATATTGCCATTTTCAATAACATGAATAGATCTAGAGACTGTCATATTAACTGAAGTAAGATGAATATGATATCACTTACATGGAATCTAAAATATGACACAAATGAACTTATCTACAAAAGGAAAACAGACTCAGAAATAGAGAACACACTTGTTGCCAAGGCAGAAGCGTTTGAGGGAGGAATGAATTGTGAGTTTGGGGTTAGCAGATATAAGTAATAATATATGGAATAGATAAACAACAAGGTCCTACTACTATATAGCATAGAGAACGATGTTCAGTATCCTGTTATAAAGCATAATGGAAAAGAATATACAAAATAGGTAACTAACTCAATTTGTTGTATAGCAGAAATTAACACGTAGTAAATCAACGACACTTCAATAAAAATAAAAGAAGATAAAATTGTCCCTTTTCTGCTGATAGCAATTTATATATGAGATGATGTATGTAAACTTCATGGTAACCACAAAGTAAAAACCAAGATCAGAGACACGAAACATAAAAAAAGGGGATAATGAGCAAATCACCATGAAAAGAAACAACTTACAAAGGTAGAAACAGAAGGAACAAAACCAGTGGAAAGACAAATAGCCAGAAAGCAAAATATAAAATATAAAGGGATTGAACTCAGCAATCAAAAGGTACAGAGTGGCTGGCTGGATTACAAAAAAAAGACCGAACCAAATGCTGCCTAAGGAGACACATTTCAGCTCTAAAGACATATATAGGCTCCAGGTATAGGCCTTGAAAAAGATATTCCAAGCAATCAAAAGCAAAAAGAAAGTGGGTTTAGCAATATTTATATCAGTCAGAGTAGACTTGAAATAAAAAATAAGTGACAAATATAGTCACTATATAATGACAAAGGGGTCAATACACCTTTCGTATGTTTTATAGTGAGATCAACACAAGTGAAAACTAAACAATACACTTTTAAACACCACCAACAGGTCAAAGAAGAAACTGCAATTAAAACAAAAGTTACTGAAACAAAAGAACATGTAAATATACCATTTCAGATCTTGTGAGATGCAGTGAAAGAAGTTCTGAAAGTTTATAGCAATATGCACATACATTGTCTAGCTATCTTTTCAAAGAACTAGTTCTTAGTTTTGTTGATTCTTCCTATTTTTACCTAGTTTCCATTTCTTTCTCTCTGATCTTTATTTCCTTCCTTCTGGTAATTATGGGATTAGTTTTTTTTTCTAGTTCTTTGTGGGGCCCATTAACAAGATAGCTTATAAACCAGGGCCAGCTAGTAATATATCAGTATAATCAGTGAGAAAGGATGCTCCTGTGATCATCGTAATAGGAATCCACAATGGCCACGAACAGTGCCATTTGCTTAGAAGATGGAATGAGAGAAGGGGAAAAGGGAACCCTCCTGCATTGTTGGTGGGAAGGTAAATTGGGACAGCCACTATGGACAACAGTACAGAGGTTTCTCAAGAAACTGAAAATAGATCTACTATATGATCCAGAAATTCCACTCCTGGAGAAAACATAATTCAAAAAGATACATGCACCCCAATGTACATTGTAGCACTACTTACAATACCACGGTCACAGAAGCAACCTAAACATCTATCAACAGAGCAATAGATAAAGAAGATGTGGTATATACTTACAACGGAATATTAGCCATAAAAAGGAAGAAAATAGGGCCATTTGCAGAGATGTGGATATACCTAGAGACTGTTATACAGAGGGAAGTCAGTGAAAAACAAGTATCATTTATTAATACATCTATATGAATCTAGAAAAATGGTACAGATGAACCTATTTACAAACAGAAATACAGACAAAGATGTAGAGAACAAACATATGGTCACCAGTGGGGGGTGGGGTGGGGTGGGATGAACTGGGAGATTGGGATTGACATATACACACTACTATGTATAAAATAGATAACTAATGAGAACCTACTGTATAGCACAAAACTCTAAAAAAAATTAGTTCCATGGATTTTTTCTTCTATGCCATTCTAGGCACTGTGCCAAGGGCTGGGACTACAAATGGAATAACAAGGACATAGTCCCTGCCCTCAAGGAGGTATGGTTCAGATGGGGTGAGACACACCAAGAGGCACAATCAGAGCTATAAATATGCACACAAGATAGACCGCTGTACAGGAAAGTGTCCTGTAAAGAGGCTTCTAGAAGAGGAGATACTTGCACTGAGTCTTGAAGAAGTAAGATTCAACTGCATAAAGAATATAGATAATAGAAGAGCAGATAGAAGCCCACAGGGGAAAAAAATCTAAGTTTGCAAGCTATAATCACTTCCATAAGGAAGGAAAATGGTGGAGAGGGGACAGGAGAATGGTGAAAAAGGGTCAGAGCATCAGCTGGGGTGGCTTGTACTCAACAGGATATGAAGTCAGAACCAAGCAAGATGCCAGTGGCTTAGACCCTTATGGATTAATTTAGATAGTGTAAACTGTGAAAGCTGGGAGGCTTGCTACTAACAGGCTGGTTTTGTAAGAAAGCTTTCTGGCTGGAAAGATGAAAAACTTTTAGTAGGGTTGAGCTTCTTGGGTTCTAGTTTGAAGAGGGAAATTAACAGTTGTTATGGACTTAACTGGCCCCTACAAAATTTTTATGTTGAAATTCAACCCCTCAGTGTGATTGTATTTGGAGACAGGGTCTTTAAGGGGTAATTAGTGGTATATAAGGTCATTATAAGAAGGGAGATACCAAGGATGCCTGTGCAGAGAAAAGTCCATGTGAGGATATGAGAAGATGGCCATCTGCAAGCTGAGAAACCAATGCAGCCAACATCTTGATCTTGGACTTAAAGCCTCCAGAGCTGTGAGAAGTCAATTTCTGTTGCTGCAGACACCCAGTCTATGGTGTTTTGTTATGGCAGCCCAAGAAGACTAATACAAGTGGTTACTCTAAGTCCTAGATGTAAATAGTAATCATGAACAAAGGCCATAATCCATGAAGGCTTAGCACAATAATCAGATGAATGTTAGATAACTGACACACTGCAGAATACATATATATCTATTATAGGTGTGTGTGTGTGTGGATCAATCAAGGTGTGGGATGAGGACATGGAGTTCACCTTCTCCCATGAACACATCAAAAATACATCTACATGTGGAACAATTCTCACTGAAAACTATCAAGAAAGTGGCAGGAGGACTCCTGTAGAACCAAGGATGTAAGAAAGATCAAGTAGGAAAGGAAGAATAGAAATTAGGTGTGGACCTATGCCCCTCGGAGGGAATTCAGAGAAAAAGGGAGATTACATGGGTGGACACCCACCTTAGGGAGTGACTGGTCAGGGCCACAGATCGAACATCACAGTCCTGGTGTCCCACACCAGAAGGAAAAGAAGAGCCTGCACGGCTCTTTGGAGGACTGCTGGGAATAACAGGGCTCTGGGAAGCCTGGAGTCCACTTGAAACAAGCACACATGTGCGGGCTGCCCCTGAGGCAGGGCAGACAGAGGTCTGCTCTAGCAGCTGCTGGGGTTCCTGCACACCCTGTACACCCTACCCTGAGCCAAGTGGATGGTCAGCACTGGATTTGGGGTGGCCATCACCAGGGAGGAGACTTGACTGTGGGATAGAGAGGTGACCTGGTTCTGGTGGAGCATGGGTGGGGCAATGGTGGCCACTGGTGGAGCTTTCTCAAGCACATACCAGAAGCAGCCCAGATTCTGACGGTGTTGCTTCTCCACAGCTCAACCTGTGATACATATTCAGAGTCCATGTGGGCCCCTCCTGCCCTGTAGTGTGGATCCAAAACAGGGCATGGACAGCAGAGGCTGGGGCACTGATTGGCTGTGACAGACAAGGGACACTTGTATCCAAGGCTGCATCTGAGTGGAGGGAAAGAAAACTGCAGGTGCCTGCACAGAGCACATCAGAGACAGCTTGGACCTCTGTCTACACCGACATGAGCCAAGAGCCCACAGGGGCCCCATATGCTTCAGCATGTCCTTGCTCTGGGGAGAAGGGAAAACACACACTTAAAGGGCAGGTCAGCCCAGACCTCAGAGCTTCTGCTCCAGCTACTTGGGACAAGACTCTGCCCCTGATAGGAAGATGACAGCCGCTGAGAAGGGCAGAAGTCCCCTCTCACACTCGGCTCTAGCTCCAGCCCCTCCATCTCCAGCCCCCACCCCCTACCAAGGTAATGGCTGCCAGCACACCCTGAGGCAAGATGTGGATGTGTCCATTCTAATCCAGCTCTCCCATCAAAGGCACTGGGCACACAGTCTGTACAGGGACACTCCCACATAATAACACCCCTTCAAGAGGCAATCCTAACTGTTTCACCTAAGTTCACAGAGGCAGAGAAAAGTCAAGCAAAATGGAAATGCACAGGAACTGCTCTCAATTAAAAGAACAAGAGAAGACCCCTGAAAAAGTAATGAAACAGAAATAAACAATTTACCAGATAAAGAATTCAAAGCATTGGTAATACAAATGTCAACTGAATTAGAGGAAAGAATATATGTACATAGTGAAAGGTTTAACAAGGAGCTAGAAAATATAATCAGAAATGATGAAGTCAAGTGCAGAAATAAAAAATACACAAAAGGAATGAACAACACACTAAGTGATTCAGAAGTATGCATAAATGGTCTGGAAGATAGAATAATGGAAATCACCCTATCAGAACAACAAAAAGAAAATTTTAAAAATGAAAACAAGATTTTTGGGATAATATAAAGCATATTAAAATTTGTATAATAAGGGTCCCAGAAGGAAAAGAGAGCAAGAAGAATATTGAAAATATAGTTGAGGAAATTATGGCTAAAAACTTCCCAAATTTGAAGAAGGAAATAGATACCCAGGTATAGGAAACAGATAGGCTCCCAAACAACATGAATCCAAACAGACCCACAGTAAGACATATCATAATTAAAATGGCAAAAGTTAAAGATAAAAAGAGAATTTTAAAGGCAGCAAGAGAAAAACAGAGAGTCATATACCAAGGAACTCTTCCCCAGAAAGCTATCAGCTGATTATGTAGAAGAAGACTGCAGCCCAGAAGGGAGTGGCATAATACATTCAAAGTGCAGAAAGGTAAAAATCTAATCAATCAATGTAATACACCACATTAACAAATTGAAAAATAAATGCCATATGATTATCTCAATAGATGCAGAGAAAGCCTTTGACAAAATTCAACATCCATTTATGATAAAGACTCTCCAGAAAGCAGGAATAGAAGGAACATACCTCAACATAATAAAAGCTATATATGGCAAACCCACAGCAAACATTATCCTCAATGGTGAAAAATTGAAAGCATTTCCCCTAAAGTCAGGAACAAGACAAGGGTGCCCACTTTCACCATTACTATTCAACATAGTTTTGGAAGTTTTGGCCACAGCAATCAAAGCAGATAAAGAAATAAAAGGAATCCAAATTGGAAAAGAAGAAGTAAAACTCTCACTGTTTGCAGATGACATGATCCTCTACATAGAAAACCCTAAAGACTTCACCAGAAAATTACTAGAGCTAATCAATGACTATAGTAAAGTTGCAGGATATAAAATCAACACACAGAAATCCCTTGCATTCCTATACACTAATAATGAGAAAATAGAAAGAGAAATTAAGGAAACAATTCCATTCACCATTGCAATGAAAAGAATAAAATACTTAGGAATATATCTACCTAAAGAAACTAAAGACCTATATATAGAAAACTATAAAACACTGGTGAAAGAAATCAAAGAGGACACTAATAGATGGAGAAATATATCAAGTTCATGGATCAGAAGAATCAATATAGTGAAAATGAGTATACTACCCAAAGCAATTTATAGATTCAATGCAATCCCTATCCCAAATACCAATGGTATTTTTCACAGAACTAGAACAAATAATTTCACAATTTGTATGGAAATACAAAAAAACCTCGAATAGCCAAAGCAATCTTGAGAAAGAAGAATGGAACTGGAGGAATCAACCTGCCTGACTTCAGGCTCTACTACAATGCCACAGTCATCAAGACAGTATGGTACTGGCACAAAGACAGAAATATAGATCAATGGAACAAAGTAGAAAGCCCAGAGATAGATCCACGCACCTATGGACACCTTATCTTTGACAAAGGAGGCAAGAATATACAACAGATTAAAGACAATCTCTTTAACAAGTGGTGCTGGGAAAACTGGTCAACCACTTGTAAAAGAATGAACCTAGAACACTTTCTAACACCATACACAAAAATAAACTCAAAATGGATAAAGATCTAAATGTAAGACCAGAAACTATAAAACTCCTAGAGGAGAACATAGGCAAAACACTCTCCGACATACATCACAGCAGGATCCTCTGTGACCCACCTACCAGAATATTGGAAATAAAAGCAAAAATAAACAAATGGGACCTAATTAAACTTAAAAGCTTCTACACAACAAAGGAAACTATAAACAAGGTGAAAAGACAGCCTTCGGAATGGGAGAAAATAATAGCAAATGAAGGAAGTGACTAACAACTAATCTCAAAAATATACAAGCAACTCCTGCAACTCAATTCCAGAAAAATAAGTGACCCAGTCAAAAAATGGGCCAAAGAACTAAACAGACATTTCTCCAAAGAAGACATAACAGAGGGCTAACAAACACATGAAAAGATGCTCAACATCACTCATTATCAGAGAAATGCAAATCAAAACCACAGTGAGGTACCCTTTCACGCCAGTCAGAATGGCTGCAATCCAAAAGTCTACAAGCAATAAATGCTAGAGAGGGTGTGGAGAAAAGGGAACCCTCTTACACTGTTGGTGGGAATGCAAACTAGTACAGCCACTATGGAGAACAGTGTGGAGATTCCTTAGAAAACTGGAAAAAGAACTGTCTTATGACTCAGCAATCCCACTGCTGGGTATACACACCGAGGAAACCAGAATTGAAAGAGACACATGTACTCCAATGTTCATCGCAGCACTGTTTATAATAGCCAGGACATGGAAGCAACCTAGATGTCCATCAACAGATGAATGGCTAAGAAAGCTGTGGTACATATACACAATACTCAGCCATTAAAAAAAATACATTTGAATCAGTTCTAATGAGGTGGATGAAATGAGCTGATTATACAGAGTGAAGTAAGCCAGAAAGAAAAACACCAATACAGTATACTAATGCACATATATGGAATTTAGAAAGATGGTAATGATAACCCTGTATGCAAGACAGCAAAAAGAGACACAAATGTATAGAACAGTCTTTTTGATTGTGTGGGAGAGGGAGAGGGTGGGATGATTTGGGAGAACGGCATTGAAACATGTATAATATCATATATGAAACAAATTGCCAGTCCAGGTTTGATGCATGATACTGGATGCTCTGGGCTGGTGCACTGGGACGACCCAGAGGGATGGTACAGGGAAGGAGGAGGGAGGAGGGTTCAGGATGGGGAACACGTGTATACCTGTGGCAGATTCATGTTGATGTATGGCAAAACCAATACAATATTGTAAAGTAATTTACCTCCAATTAAAATAAATAAATTTATATTTAAAAAAAGGTAAAACTCTACAACCAAGGATACTCTACAGCAAAATAATCATTCAGGATAGGAGAGAAAAAGAACTCAGATAAGCAAAAACTAAAAGAGTTTATTAATATTAAACCTACCATAAAAAAATGTTAAAGGTTCTTCTCTACATAGAAAAGAAGTAAGAATTCAGAGGAAAGGGAAAATCGCCAAAGGAAAGGCAAATATATAGAAGCAACTGAAGATCAGTCACTTAGGTAAGGCAGTCTGAAGACTGAAAGACATGAAACTGTAAAAGCAATTATAACTAAACAGTCAAGGTATAAACATGATGTAAAATATGACATCAAAAATGAAAAATGTGATCAAGGAGAGTAAAAAAAATGTAGATCTCTTAGATGTCTCTGAACTTAAATGAGTACTGCTGCCGCTAAGTCGCTTCAGTCGTGTCCGACTCTGGGCGACCCCATAGACAGCCCACTAGGCTCCTCTGTCCCTGGGATTCTCCAGGCAAGAACACTGGAGTGGGTTGCCATTTCCTTCTCCAATGCATGAAAGTGAAAAGTGAAAGTGAAGTCGCTCAGTCGTGTCCAACTCTTAGCAACCCCAGGGACTGCAGCCCACCAGGCTCCTCCATCCTTGGGATTTTCCAGGCAAGAGTACTGGAGTGGGGTGCCATTGCCTTCTCCGAAATGAGTACTAGTTTAACACAAATAGATACAGTTAGGTCAACATATATTATCCACATGGTAACCACAAATCAAATATGTACAACAGATACACAAAAACTAAAAAAGAAAGGAAAACAAGCATATTCTAAGGAAAATCATCAAACCACAATGGAACAAAAAAGAGAAGAAAGAATAACTATAACTTCCATCCCCCCAACTCGGGAAACAATAAAATGGAAATAAGTACATACTTATCAACAAATTTCTTTGAATGTCAATGGACTAAATGCTCGAGTCAAAACATAGCTTGGCTTATTGGATGAAAAACCAAGACCCTTCTATATGCTTCCTACAAGAGACTCACTTTACAGCTAAATACACAAAAACTGAAAGTGAAGGGACAGAAAAATATTTCTTGCAAATGAAAACAAGAAGAAAGGGGGGCTAGCGATACTCATATCAGACAAACAGACATAAAAACAAAGGCCATAAAGAAAGAAAAAGAAAGGTATTATATAATGATAAAATGATCAGTACAAGAGATTATTACACTCATTAACATTTACACACCCTGTACAGGAGCACCTAATATTATATTTATATAGCAAATACTAACAGACAAAAAAGGAGAAACTGACAATAATACAATAATAGTAGAGGACTTTAACACTTCACTGACATTAATGGAAAATTCAGAAAATCACTAAGGCAACAGTGGTCTTAAATGATACAGCAGACTAGCTGGACTTGTAGATATCTATAGGACATTCCATTCCAAAGCAATAGAGTACATTCTGTTCAGATACACATGGAATGTTTTCCAGGACAGATCACATCCTAGGCCAGAAAACAATTCTCAACAAATTTAAGAGGATAGATATTATATCAAATATTTTTTTGAACACAATGGTATGAAACTAGAAATCTGTTACAGAAAGAAAAATGGGAAAAGAACAAACACATGCTACTAAAAAACCAATGGGTTAATGAAGAAATCAAAAAAGAAATCAGAAAATATCTTGAGACAAATGAAAATGGAAATACAACACTCCCAAATCTGTGGGATACAGCTAAAGCAGTTCTAAGAGGGAAGTTTATAATGATACGGGCCTTCCTCAAGAAACAAAGAACTCATTGCTTAAATGCTCAAAAATTAAAAACACAAATACCATATAATTTAGCAGCTTGATTTCTGGAAATATATCCAAAAGAAATGAAAACATTAACTCAAAAATATATGTGCACTCTCATGTTTATAGCAGCATTATTTACGATTACCCAAGACATGGAAACAAGTGTTTATCAATCGATGAGTCGAAAAGGAAGCTGTGGTGTATGTATGCTAATTCGATATTAGTGTATAGAAAAGCAACAGAGTTCTGTATATTGTATCCTGCAATTTTGCTGAATTCATTAATTTTAATGATTATTAGGTGAAGACTTAAGAGTCTTCTACATACACACACACAGACACATTATTCAGATATAAAAAAACAACATGGAAATCCTGCCATTTGCAACAACATGCATGGACCTTTAAGACATTAGGCATTAGGCATGCATGCTCAGTCCTGTTCGACTCTTTGCAACCGCATGGACTATAGCCAGCCAGGCTCTTCTGTCCATGGAATTTTCCAGACAAGAATACTAGAGTGGGTTGCTACTTCCTTCTCCAGGGAATCTTTCCAACCCAGGGATCGAACCTGCATCTCCTGAATTAGCAGGTGGATTCTTTACTGGCTGAGCCACTGGGGAAGCCCTCCAAGACATTGTGTGAGCTAAAATAAATCTAAGAAAGACATATTGTATGATCTCACATATACATGGAATCTAAAAGTAAAACAAAGGGAATCATAAAAAAAAAAAAGGTCAGATTTGCGGTTACCAAAAGTAGGGGTCGGGGTAAGGAGAACTGGATGAAAGTAGTCAAAACGTACAAACTTTCATTATAAGATAAATACCTACTAGGGATATAATGTACAAACGATGACTATAGTTAACAATGCTGTATGACATACAGGAATGTTATTAAGAAAACTATTAGATCCTTAGTTCTCCTTAGAGGAAAAATAATTTTCTTTTTATAGTAGTAATCATTTCACAATATAAGTTAAGCCATTAAGATGTATACCTTCAACCTATATAGTGATATATGTCAATTACACCTCAGTAAAACTGAAAAAAAAAATACTGTGACCTCCCTCACCCCGAAAATCCAGAGGGAGGAAAATGAAGACTTCCATGCCAGGCAAAAGCCATGTGGGTCAATCAGAAAGCAATTCAGCCCTAAATTACCGCTGTAGGTTCTGTCACGTGATGTTAAGGAGTCCTGACTTCAAGGGCCACCTCCTCTTGGTTGCTATTACACTCCTATTTTCCTCTTCTTTGCGCTCTTCTCTTCCCTTTCCCAAAGGCTCTCCCCACTCCTCCTCGGACTCAAACATCATCTCCACAGGGTGGCCCTCCTGGAATCCTCATTCTATTTAGCCTTGACTGTCTGGCTCAGGACTACATTTCCAAAGGTGTAAGAGCTTGTAGAAGAAAAAATTTGAGAGACACCACTGAACTAAATACGTTTTGGTCAAGGTCCTAGCTTTTCTACTGTATGGTGTGTTCAAGGTTCTTATTTCATTAGAAATAAGCAGTCTGTGTAGGCATGCATGATGCATATGTGATGAACTAATGATTACAACTGATATGATTTTGTGCACCTGAGAGCCACCGAAAAGCTAATAGAGTCACTAAGTATTGAGTATTCTGAACACCTTATGTGTCTGCCTTTCTGCTGATAATGAGTTGAGAGAAGTGAAGTCCAAAAGGACTAGAAGTTTACAAGAAAAGGACAACTGGAAAAAATGGGTGAGTCTGAAACAACAGGACTTACCTAGAAGTGACCACCTGGAAGAGAGAAATGCAGGCAAATGTATTATCTTTCCAAGTAGGCAAGGGACAGCATATCAGACAAAAATTTGAGGGACCCAATGGTTACAGTGGAGAAGGCAATGGCAACCCACTCCAGTACTCTTGCCTGGAAAATCCCATGGACGGAGGAGCCTGGTGGGCTGTGGTCCATGGGGTCGCTAAGAGTTGGACACGACTGAGCGACTTCCCTTTCACTTTTCACTTTCATGCATTGGAGAAGGAAATGGCAACCCACTCCAGTGTTCTTGCCTGGAGAATCTCAGCGACAGGGGAGCCTAGTGGGCTGCCGTCTATGGGGTCGCCCAGAGTCGGACATGACTGAAGTGACTTAGCAGCAGCAGTGCTTACAGACTGATATGTAAGAATATCACTAGAAAATGCACTCCAAGTCAGCACCCCAAGAATGTCTTAAACTGTCACATTACTTGGTGCTACATCATGGTAATCATCTTCTCACGAGCCCAGAAGCCTTAGCTTTTGAAACAAGTATACGTATGCTAAGAACAATGACAAAATCACCACATGGGAAAAATATGTCTTCCTCTTGTGGTTAGACATTCCACAGTGGATTAACAAAGGTGTGTGTAATCCTTAATTTACTCAAAGAACCGAGAGACCCAAGGTTAAATTATGGTCTGAGGAATGACTCCAAAACTCCTCCCTCCCAAAACGATAAAATGAAAAAGAAAAAGTGCCAGAAGAAAGCAAGGCCCTCAACAGACCAGAAATCACAGGAATTCCTGGTAGAGAGAAAATAACTGTCTCCATAATTCACTAATTTATACAATTATCTAAGAAAAAGGAAGTGAGGTATAAATTTTGGGAAAGAAACATCAGTTCCATCTATTCAGAGTTCAGAATAGCTAGATTTAGAACCCACTGTTGTTCAGTTGCTAAGTCGTGTCTGACTTTTTGTGACCTCATGGACTGCAGCACACCAGGCTCCTCTGTGCTTCACTATCTCCTGGAGACAGAGTTGCTCAAACTCTTGTCAATTGAGTTGGTGATTTCTCCCTAACCATCTCAACCTCTGGTGTGCATTAGAACCCATATTACATTTCTTTTTAATACAGCCATTACTAAAGAACAAATATTAACAGGGAAAATCTGATTGTGTGACTCAATAATGAATTGAGTTTCACTTGTAACAAAAGTTGGTTTGGAGATTAGCTCAAGAAGGTGGAGCAAAAGGATGTGAGCATATGCCCTTCTTATGGAAACAGCAAAATTACAACTAACTGCTGAACAACCATCGACAAAAAAAAAAAAAAAAAAAATGCTGGAAACTACCAGAAAAGATACCCTACATCCAAAGACGATGGAGCCATAAAGAGATGGTAGAAGGGGTGCAATCAAGGGAAAATCAAATTCTATAGCCACTGGGTGGGTGACTACAAACTGGAAAACAGATACCACAGAAGTTATCTCAAGGACTGAACGTTCTGAGTCCCATGTTAGGCTTCCCAGTCTGAGGGTCCAGCAATGGGAGGAGGAGTCCCCAGAGGGTCTGGCTTTGAAGGCCAGCAGGGTTTAGAATCTGCCTGCCAACACAGGAGATGCAAGAGTCGTGGGTTTCATCCCTGCGCCACGAAGATCCTCTGGAAGAAGAAATGGCGCCCCACTCCAGTATTCTTGCTGGGAGAACCCAATGGACAGAGGCACCTGGTGAGCTATAGTCCATGGGGTCTCAAAGAGCCAGACATGACTCAGCGACTGAGCGCACACACAGGGTTTGACCGCAGAAGTTCCATGGGACTGGAGGAAACAGAAAATCCCCTCTTGAGGGTGCACACAGTCTGTCTTCCGTGTACCAGGACCCAGGAGACAAAAACCAGTGACCCCATAAGAGAGCGAGACATACCTTCTGGTATTAAAGGGTCTCCTGCAGAGGAACTAACAGACAAAAAAGATGTCCTTTTCATTATAGGGGATTGGAATGCAAAAGTAGGAAGTCAAGAAATACCTGGAGTAATGGGCAAATCTGGTGTTGGAATATAGAATGAAGCAAGGCAAAGGCTAATAGAGTTTTGCCAAGAGAATGCACTGGTCATAGCAAACACCCTCTTCCAACAACACAAGAGAAGACTCTACACATGGACATCACCAGATGGTCAACACTGAAATCAGATTGATTGTATTCTTTGCAGCCAAAGATGGAGAAGCTCTATACAGTCAGCAAAAACAAGACCGGGAGCTGACTGTGGTTCAGATCACGAACTCCTTATGCCAAATTCAGACTTAAGTTGAAGAAAGTAGGGAAAACCACTAGACCATTCAGGTATGACCTAAATCAAATCCTTTATGATTATACAGTGAAAGTGAGAAATAGATTCAAGGGATTAGATCTGATAGAGTGCCTGAAGAACTATGGATGGAGGTTCATGACACTGTTCCAGGGGTAGTGATCAAGAACATTCCCAAGAAAAAGAAATGCAAAAAGGCAAAATGGTTATCTGAGGAGGCCTTACAGATAGCTGTGAAAAGGAGAGAAGTGAAAGGCAAAGGAGAAAAGGAAAGATATACCCATTTGAATGCAGAGTTCCAAGAATAGCAAGGAGAGATAAGAAAGCCTTCCTCAGTGATCAGTGCGAAGAAATAGAGGAAAATAATAGAATGGGAAAGACTAGAGATCTCTTCAAGAAAATTGAGACACCAAGGGAACATTTCATGCAAAGATGGGCTCAATAAAGGACATAAATGGTATGGACCTAACAGAAGCAGAATATATTAAGAAGAGGTGGCAAGAATACACAGAAGAACTATACAAAAAAGATCTTCATGACCCAGGTAACCATGATGGTGTGATTACTCACCTGGAGCCAGACATCCTGGAATGCAAAGTCAAGTGGGCCTTAGGAAGCATCACTACGAACAAAGCTAGTGGAGGTGATGGAATTCCAGTGGAATTATTTCAAATCCTAGAGATGATGCTGTGAAAGTGCTGCACTCAATATGCCAGCAAATTTGGACAACTCAGCAGTGGTCACAGGACTGGAAAAGGTCAGTTTTCATTCCAATCCCAAAGAAAGGAAATGCCAAAGAATTGCTCAAACTACCACACAATTGCACTCATCTCACACACTAGCAAAGTAATGCTCAAAATTCTCCAAGCCAGGTTTCAATAGTACATGAACCATGAACTTCCAGATGTTTAAGCTGGATTTAGAAAAGGCAGAGGAACCAGAGATCAAATTGCCAACATGCGCTGGATCATCAAAAAAGCAAGAGAGTTCCAGAAAAACATCTACTTCTGCTTTATTGTCTATGCCAAAGCCTTTGTGTGGATCACAACAAACTGTGGAAAATTCTGAAAGAGATGGGAATACCAGACCACCTGAGTTGCCTCCTTAGAAATCTGTATGCAGGTCAAGAAGCAACAGTTAGAATTGGACATGGGACAACAGACTGGTTCCAAATAAGGAAAGAAATACATCAAGGCTGTATATTGTCACACTGATTTTTTAACTTATATGCAGAGTACATCATGCGAAATGCTGGGCTGGATGAAGCGTAAGCTGGAATCAAGATTGCTGGGAGAAATATCAATAACCTCATATAGGCAGATGACATCATCCTTATGGGAAAAAGTGAAGAGAAAAGGAGAGTCTCTTGATGAAAGTGAAAGAGGAGAGTGAAAAAGCTGGCTTAAAACTCAACATTCAAAAACCGAATATCACGGCATCTGGCCACATCACTTCATGGCAAATAGATGGGGAAACAATGGAAAAAATGACAGACTTCATTTTCTTGGGCTCCAAAATCACTGAATATGGTGACAGCAGCCATGAAATGAAGATGCTTGCTCCTTGGAAGAAAATCTATGACAAACGTAGACAGCATATTAAAAAGTAGAGACATTACTTTGCTGACAAAGGCACGTCTAGTCAAAGCTATGGTTTTCCAGTAGTCATGTATGGATGTGAGAGTTGGACTATAAAGAAAGCTGAGTGCCAAAGAATTGATGCTTTTGAACTGTGGTGTTGGAGAAGACTCTTGAGAGTCCCTTGGACTGCAAGGAGATCAAACCAGTCCATCCTAAAGGAAATCAATCCTGAATATTCACTGGAAAAAAATCAATCCTGAACATTCACTGATGCTGAAGCTGAAGCTCCAATACTTTGGCCACCTAATGCAAAGAACTGACTCATTGGAAAAGACCCTTATGCTGGGAAAGATTGAAGGCAGGAGGAGAAGGCTTGACAGAGGATGAGATGGTTAGATGGTATCACCAACTCAATGGACATGAGTTTGAGCAAGCTCTGGGACATGGTGATGGACAGGGAAGCCTGGCGTGGTACAGTGCATGGGATCACAAAGAGTCGGACACAACTGAGCGACTGAACTGAAATGAAAAAGCAAGGCACTTGACTCAGTTTTAATGAGGTGGATGAACCTAGAGCCTATTACACAGAGTGAAGAAAGAGAGAAAAAGAAATATTGTATATTAATGAATGCATATATATGGAATCTAGAAAGATAGTACTGATGAACCTATTCGCAGGAGAGCAATGGAGACACAGATTTAGAAAACAAACTTGTGAGTAGGGGAAGGAGAGGGTGGGGCAAACTGAGACAGTAGTATGGAAATATATACATTACCCATATGTAAAATTAAATAATCAGTAGAAATTTGCTGTATGATGCAGGGAGCTCAAATCAGGAGCTCTATGGCAACCTACAGGGGTGAGATGGAGTAGTTTGAAGGAAGGAGGTTCAAGAGGGAGGGTTATGTTGATACATGACAGACCAACACAGTATTGCAAAGCAATAGCCTCCAATTAAAAATAACCAAACTTAAAAATATAAAAATATTTTAAAAAGTATACAACTAAAAAAAACGAAGCAGGAGCAGACTTGGGGGAAAGCATGACTTAAATATATGCTGCTTACAAAAAATAATATGATAACAACAGATTAAAAGTAAATGGATGGAATAGATATGCCATGTAAACATGGCAGAGAAGAAGCAAATCTGACTTCATGTTGGAACTCTTTCTTTGACTTCTTTTCCTATTGTTGTTATCATAATCATATATAAGGCCATGCCTCAGAAAACCAAGTCCCTCTGCCTGACTGTTGGTCTAAGTTTCCTTTGTTCAGCTCACAGGGAGATAATTTGACAATCCCCACCTGTGACGGGCTGCAGTAAGGAAGAGAATGTTTGTGCTGTATGTATAGAGTTGCTCAGTCATGTCAGACTCTTTGTGACCCAAAGGACTTAGCCTGCTAGTCTCCTCTGTCCCTGAAAATTTCAAGGTAAGAATCTGGTGTGGTTGCCATTTCCTACTTGAGGGGATCTACCCGATCCAGGGATCCAACTTGTGTTTCCGTCACTGCAGTGGATTCTTAATGCTGAGCCACCAAGGAGGTCCAATTATTGGAGAAATACAAATCAAAACTACAATGAGGTATCACCTCATACCAGTCAGAATGGCCATTATAACAAAGACTACAAACAATAACTTTAAGGGAGGGTGTGGAGAAAAGAAAACTTTCCTACTCTGTTGGCGGCAATGTATATTGATAGAGCCACTATGGAGAAGAGTAGAGAGAGTCTGTAAAAAACTAGGAATAAAACTACTATATGATCTGGCAATGTCACTACTGGGCATATATGCAGAGAAAACCATAAGTGCAAAAGATACATGTACCCTAATGTTCACAGCAGCACCTCTTCCAACAGCTAGGACAGGGAAGCAACCTAGATTCCATCCACAGATGTGCAGATAAAGAAGTTGTGATATATATTTGTACACAATGGGATGTTAATCATAAAAAGGAATGAAATTGAGTCAGTTGTAGTCAGGTGGATGAACCTAGAGCCTGTCATACAAAATGAAGTGAGTCAGAAAGAGATAAACAAATACCATATATTAATGCATATATATGGAATCCAGAAAAATGGTATTGATGAACATACTTGCAGGGGAGGAATAGAGACTGAGATGTAGAAATGGACAATGGAAGGGCTTGTGGAGGATGGAGAGAGTAAGACGAATTAACAGAGTATCACTGGCATATATACACTATCATGTAAAACAGAAAGCTAGCATGAAGCAGATCTGTAGCACAGTACAATTTGTGCAGTGGTCTGTGATGATCCTGCGGGTCAGATGGTGTGGGTTGGAGGGAAGCTCAAGAGGAAGAGGATATATATGTGTACTTACAGCTGAGACATGTTGCTGTACAGCAGAAACCAATACAACACTGTAAAGCACTATTGTCCAATTTCAGGATAAGAAAACATCTACAACCAATAAATGCTGCACAGAGTGTGAAGGAAAAGGTATATTACTACACTGCTGGTGGGAATGTAAACTGACATAGCCACTATGGAGAACAGTAAAGAGGGTCCTTACAAAGCTAAGAATAGACGTTGCTGGTTGAAGATGGTGGAGAGGAAGAAGTACATTCATCTCCTCCTGTGAGAACACCAAAATTGCAACTAGCTGTTGAACAACCATGGAGAGGACGACAGTGGAACCCACCAAGAAAAGGTACCCCATGTCCGAAGACAAAGAAGAAGCTGTAACAAGACAGCAGGAAGGGTGCAATCATGATAAAGCAAAATCCTATACCTGCTGGAGGGGCGACCCACAAACTGGAGAACAATGATACCCAAAAAGTTCTCCCACTGTTGTGAAGGTTCTGAGACCCACATCACTCTTCCCAGCCTGGGGATCCAACAAAGGGACTGGGAGTACCCAATGAATCTGATTTTATGGGCTGGCAGGATTTGACTGTAAGACTTACTCAGGACTGGGGGAAACAGACTTCACCCTTGGAGGGCACAAACAAAATCTTGAGTGCACCAAGACCCAGTGGAAAGGAGCAATGACCCCACAAGAGACTGAATAAGACCTTGCTGCTGGAGTTGGGGAGTCTGATGTGGAGGCATATGTCAGCAGCAGCTTGCAGCAGCAGTCCTGGAAGGGGCCCCTTGGTGTAAGTCCTCTTGAAGTTCACCACTAACCCTACCATAGAGCCCATAGACCTCAGGGCTGGGTAGCCTCAGGCTAAACAACTAACAGAGAGGGAACACAACCACATCCATTAGTAGACAATTTGATTAAAGTTTACTGAGCACAGCCCTGCCCACCAGAGCAAGACCCACTTTTTCCCACCGCCAGTCCCTCTCATCAGGAAGCTTACACAAGCCTCTTAGCCTACTCCATCAGAGGGCAGAAAGAAGCAGCAGGAAGATCCACAATTCCACAGCTGGCTAGAACAAAAATCACATTACAGAAGGGTAATCAGAAGAAAACACAGAAAGTTATGTCTCAGATGAAGGGACAAGATAAAACTCTAGAAAAACAACTAAATGAAGTGGAGATAGGCAAACTTCCAGAAAAAGAATTCATGATAATGACAGTGAAGATAACCCAGGATCTTGAGAAAATAATGAAAAAGATGCAAGAAGAACTAAAGAAGAAACAGATGAATAATACACTTGAAGGAATCAATAGCAGAATAACTGAGGCAGAAGAGACAAATGAAATGGAGGACAGAGTGGTGAAAAACACTGCCACAGAACAGAATATAGAAAAAAGAATGAAAAAAATCAGACAGCCTAACCCACTCCAGTATTCTGGCCTGGAGAATTCCATGGACTATATAGTCCATGGGGTCGCAAAGAGTCAGACACGACTGGGGACTTTCACTTTCACTTCCAAGAGACCTCTGGGACAACAAGAAATGCACCAACATTTGCATTATAGGCATCCCAGAAGAAGGAGAGAGAAAGGACCTGAGAAAATATTTGAAGAGATGATAGCTTGAAAACTTCCTTAACATGGGGAAGGAAATAGTCAATGAAGTCCAGAAGCATGGTGAGTCTCAGACAGGATAAACCCAAGGAGGAATACACTGAGACATATAGTAATCAAACTGACAAAAATTAAAGACAAAAAAAATATATTAAAAGCAACGATGGGAAAAACAACAAATAACATATGAGGGAACTCCCATAAGGTTATCAGCTGATTTTGCAACAGAAACTCTAGAAAGTAAAAGTGAAAGTGGTTCAGTTGTGTCTGACTCTTTGTGACCCTGTGTAGTCCATGGAATTCTCCAGGCCAGAATACTGGAGTAGGTAGCCTTTCCCTTCTCCAGGGGCTCTTCCCAATTTGGGGATCAAACCCAGGTTTCCTGCATTGCGGGCAGATTCTTTACCAGCTGAGCCACGAGGGAAGCCCAAGAATATTTGAGTGAGCAGCCTATCCCTTCTCCAGGGGATCTTCCTATCCCAGGAATTGAACCAGGGTCTCCTGTATTGCAGGCAGATTTTTATTTTCAGTTTATTTTATTTTTTTGATATTTTAAAAATATGGAACGCTTCACGAATTTGTGTGTCATCCTTGCACAGGGGCCATGCTAATCTCTGTATCGTTCCAATTTTAGTATATGTGCTGCCGAAGCGAGCACTGCAGGCAGATTCTTTACCAACTGAGCTACCAGGGAAGCTGGAAGGAAATGGCATGATATGTTTAAAGGGATAAAAGAGAAGAACCTATAACCAAGAATAATCTATCCAGCAAGATTCTCATTCAGATTTGAGGGAGAAATCAAAAGCTTTCCAGATAAACAAAAGTTAAGAGAGTTCAGCACCCTCAAACTAGCTTTACAATAAATGCTAAAGGAACATCTCTAAGCAGGAAACACAAGAGAAGGAAAAGATTTACACAGAATAAATCTAAAACAATTAAGAAAATGATAATAGGATCATACATATTGATAATTACCTTAAATGGAAATGGATTAAATGCATTAACCAAAAGATAGAGACTGGCTGGGTGAATGAAAACATATGCATGTGTACCTTCCCACTTACCACATCATTCTAACTGCAAAAATTGTATGTATTTTATTTATACTGTTAGGTTAATCATGTTTCCATTATTGTTTTCATACCTTATTCAAGACTCCACATTTTATTGCATTGAGCAGCTTCAGCTACATGCAGCACATTCTGGTAAATTCTCTTTTCATTTTTATTCTATTACAAATATTTTCTAATTTTCCTTGTTATGGCTTCTTAGATATACCCTCATCTAAAACTGGACATTTAATTTCCAAATACATGGGATTTTTAAAAAATCTTTGTTATTATTTCTCATTTTGATACTAATTTCCCACTTAAATTCTTTACTCTCTGCAATCACTCTCCATGTTTTTTCAGTCTTTAAACTTTATCAAGAGTTTCAACAGCTAAGTCAAAGATCTCTCTTGGTAAATGTCACATGGCAGTTGAAAATGTAGGTTATTTTCAAATACCTTTTGATAGTGGGCTGTAACATAATTCCACAGTAGTAAGAGAACAGATCTGTATGATTTCAATACCTTTAGACCATGACATTTCTGTACCTGGTCTTATGTCTCTGGATATGTTTCAGTGTCTTCTAGTCTATGGGAACTTGAATAGAATTTGTATCCTACTGTTGTGTGCAAATTGTATAAACCTTAATTATTTTGAATTGGTTCATAATGCTTTTCAGGTCTACTATATTATTCTACTTTTATGAACATTCATTCAATTAATTTCTGAATTTGATATTAAAACTCCAACTAAAAATCTTAATTCATCTGCTTAAACAATTGTCACATATAGTGAACCATATGTAACTTTGTTCTGTATTTTCCAAGTCTCTTATAAATGTCTTATAGCGACCCCATGGACTGTAGCCTACCAGGCTCCTCTGTCCATGGGATTCTCCAGGCAATAGTACTGGAGTGGATCGCCATTCCCTTCTCCAGGGGATCTTCCCGACCCAGGGATCAAACCTGGGTCTTCCGCATTGTAAACAGGCGCTTTACCCTCTGAGCTACCAGGGAAGTCCCATATTATTCTACTTTTATGAACATTCATTCAATTAATTTCTGAGTTTGATATTAAAACTCCAACTAAAAATCTTAATTTATCTGCTTAAACCATTGTCACATACAGTGAACCATATGTAACTTTGTTCTGTATTTTCCAAGTCTCTTATAAATGTGTTATAATTTCATAACTTAAACAAAAGATTTTAAAACCTATGATTGTCACAATACATGTCTGGTGAGAATCATCTAGAAGATCTATGTTATCCTCACTCCTGGAACGCTAACCTGTAGAGCAGAACTTTCTGGAATGCTGCCTGTGACTGGATGCTCTGGCATTCAACGGTTCATCTGGGAGTGACACAGGTTACTTCCGTTCATATTTTATTGGTCTACTAAGCCACTTGGCCATTCCTGAATTAAGTAGGGGAGGGGTGAGGCACAGGCAGGAAGAATAATCTTATGTGACCAGGAGAGAACCAAACGTTTGTGAAAAGCCCAAATAACTTCCACAGTTCACTCCACCCCTGAGAACACCTCTTTGTACTCTCTTTGTAATACTGAGGTAGTTGGTTCCCTTCCCATCTCCATAAATTGTCTTCTGTCAGTTCCTTTTATTTCTCCTTCTCCTATGAGATCATTACCTAAGAGTATGCTCTTGGCTGGATTTTGAGTGTGTGTGTGTGTCTGTGTATATTTTAATTCTCTCCCTTAACTTTACCTGTAAAACTTTAATTATCAAAGCTGTGGGGATAATCTCTTGAATTCCAAACCTATATTTTTCTTTTGGAAAATCTACTTGGATAATTCATGACTTCTGTTTCCTTAATGTTCCAGGAATCAAAACATTCAGTGATTGTATTATTTTGCTTTCTTCCAACCTAGCAATTTCCTTTGTTTTCCTTTTTTACGTTGCTTTGCAAACTAGCCTTTCTTCTATAACCTATTCAAATAAGAAGTGAGTTCTGAGCTGAGACTTTCTATATATAATATTTCCTATATATAATTTGTTGATACACTTCAAGCTGGCTTATCTAAACATTCTTTTGAATGCATTTTTCTCACTTCTGAATCTACTTTGTATTTTTACTATTAGTGTGCTTGACACTTCACTCAACTTTCCTATGACCTCTCACAGTGATTATTCTTCTAGGGAATATACGTTTTTCCTTGCTTTTCATTCTCTGTAGTATCTAGCAAAGATTTTGCTATTGAGGTGATATTCATTTTTAAATATAATATGTAGATGTCAACACTCAATTGTAGATTAATCCCCCAGTGTTAATTAATTAGGTTAAAGTATACGTATTGAAAACATATTTACTACACATTTTTCTCTTACTTTGAACTTATTGCCTAAGTTCTTAGATCTTTTCAAATGAATTATTACTGAGTTGTCTGACTCAGCTCACACCTTCCTATAGTTAATATTTGCTTTATGAATGTGTAACTTTCACTTAACTCTGTTAAATTCCCTGTGTTGATTTTAGCTCTTTTTCCAAGATTTAAAATGTTAATTAGAATAATGCTCACAGAGGTGAGGTAAACACCTAAATATTAACATTGAAGACATACCTATTAATTTGCTAAAAGAATCAAGTATTTTCATTTGGTAAATTCAAATCTATGGAATATTTATCATTCTTTTATTATCTTTTGTTTTCAGTTAAAAATAAATGTGCTGTTTGTAGGCAAAATATATATATATATATAACTACCATATGACCCTGCAATCCCACTTCTGGGCAAATACACAATGAAAACCATAATTCAAAAGTTACATCCACACCATTGTTCATTGCAGCACTATTTACAATATCCAGGAGAGGGAAGCAAGGTAAATTTCCATTAACAGAGGAATAGATAAAGAAGATGTGGTACAAACACACAATGGAATATTACTTAGTTAGAAAAAGGAGAGAAACTGTGTCATCTGCAGAGACATGAATGGACCTACAGACAGTCATATAGAGTTCAGTATGTCAGAAAGAGAAAAGCAAATATCGTATACTAACTCATGGACATGGAATCTAGGAAAATGGTATAGACGATCCTATTTGCACACAGACGTACACAGAGAACAAACGTACGGACACCAAGATGGAGGAGGAGGGGTGGAATGAGCTGGGAAACTGGGACTGACATATGTGTGCTATTGGTACTATGCATAGAATGCATAAATAATGAGAATCTAGTGAAATGCTCACGGAACTCTACTCAATGGTCTATGGTGACCTAAGTGGGAAGGAAATCCAATGACAGGGGACATATATAAACATGTAGCTGATTCTCTTTCTGTACAACAGAAACTAAAACACTGTAAAGCAACTACACTGCATTAAAATTTAATAAAAAATTAGTAGGAGCAGCTCCTCAGAGGAGGCTGTGGCTGCGGTGAGGGAGGAGGTGGCCTGGGCAATGATCTAATCATGTCAGATAAAGATGATCTTGAGACTGCAGTGATAACTAAAGCAACTTCCATTCATGAAGATGAGAACTTCTCATCTTCTCAACTTCTCAACTTCAGCCAAGAATTTTGAGTCAGTTGACCAGTGTCAAGTCAGAGTAAATCAGAATCTATAGCTTCTGCTCAGAAAAGACCAGAGTCCAAACGTTCCAGTGACCCTGAGACAGAAGTTCTCCCTATTCAGGCATCACAAGCTGCAGGCCAAGAGACTGTTTCCAAAGATGTTCCCAGGTCTGGATGGGGCTATTGGGGCAGCTGGGGCAAGTCCTTGCTCTCCTCAGCCTCAGGTAGGACAAGGTATTTCAAATGTCATTGAGAAGGCAGAGGCCTCCCTTGGAATCCCTAGTCCCAGTGAAATTTCAACTGAAGTCGAGTATGCAATAGGAGAGACAAATGCCAAAGAGAATGGAAAGTCCTCTCCAATGAGTGGGCCATTTGGGGTATTCTCGACCATCTCTACTGCTGTACAGGGCACAGGAAAAGTGTTATCACTGGGAGTTTGGATGCCTTAGAATTCATTGGGAAAAAGACAATGGATGTAATAGCAGAAAGGGATCCTGGATTTAAAAGAACCAAGGGTGTGATGAACTGGACTTCTGATCTACACTGTCTCAGGTTTTACAAGAGACAAAGGAGAAAGAAGAGCTACAGACTTCCAATGAGGTTACCATGCAAACAGACAAGAAAATTCATTATGGGCTACCCTTTGATGAATTTCAAGGCCTTTCACATATAGAAGCTCTGGAGATGCTCTCTCGAGAAAGTGAAATAAAGGTGAAATCTATTCTTAATTATCTAAGTGGAGAAAAATTAGAGACTCTAAAACTTGAATTGGAGCAACTCAAAGAAGAATTTTCCCTAGCAGAGTTCTATGAGGAAGAGGAGGAAGAGAAGAAAGGGAATGAAGACTTTACCAAAGAGATAACAGCTATTTTCTCAGCTGCATGTCTCCTCCAAACCAGAGAAACTTGCCAGGGCAAGAAATACAGCCTATGAATGGATCAGGACATCTCTGGCCAAACCACTAGAAGAAGGGAAGGAGAAAAATAGTTGGAAGCAGAAAAACCTGAGCAAATCAATAACAATTCTATAGAGGATATCTGTGTATTTGCAATCCAGAGCCTAGCAGAACTGACTGCCTGCTCAATTGAACTGTTTCACAAAACAGCTGCTCTGATTCTGCATGGCTGGAAGCAGGAAGTAACAACCATAGAAATGAGCAGAGCCCTTTGCCAGATGACAGTTTTGTTGTGTCAAGAGTTGTCCTCTATGTCTAAAGAGTTCACCACCCGCCTACCAGCTGCTGGGGTTAAGGAAAAGGCTGACATCCTTAATCCCCTAATCACTAGAGGCATCAAACAGTGCTTCCTACATTCTGGATGTCTTTCAGTGACTTTTACCCGAATTGGAGATCTCTCTTATTGAGAACAAGACTGAGTTACCAGAGGCATGAACTTCATGTCCAGAAGCCTTTGTCCAAACATCGAGGAACAGAGAAGATTCTACCTGAGACTTGTGATGGCCGAGAAATGCCACTCTCTTCGGTAGCCCTGCAGAAGTGAGGGAGAAAGGTTATTCAAGTATATAAAAATCCCAGCAGGAGAGCTGGTTTGAAGGAAGTCTGTTGTCTTCACTGCCTAGCTGAAGTATTCAGGTCCTCACACTGCTCTTCCCAGTTGTTGTAATTAATAAATTATTTGAAAAGGAACTTTTATAGACAGTTAAAAAAAATAACTCTAGGTGAAAGTTAATGGGATACTCAGGCAAAGATATTGGTCTTTCTTTGACAATATGCAAAACACTAAACTTGTCATGGATGTAATTTTACAGTCCATGTATATAACTGGTTGTTAAGCAAGAGGAAAATAAAAAAGAGGAAAAGGAATTCAGTATTCTGGAATTCATGTGCTTGGTCTATTAATGCCACTTTCTTTCTCCTTTTTATAATAAAATCTATGGCTTTAAGAAAACTGAGTATGTATAAATTCTGTAGTGATTACCCTTTATTACATGGATTCTTGTAACTGGTTAGAAAATTTCATTTACTCTTTAATTCTCAGTAGATATGTGGCATTGAGGAGAAGCTTATAGAATATTTAACTATAGCAAAGTTCCCCTTGAGTTCAAATTGCTCTCCCAATCCCACAATGGTAAGCTTCAATTTGTAGCTGACCCCCACTCTACCAGATTCAAGACCAAGAAGTGCAATTTGGAGAAACAGTTTCATGTTTGCAGATATTCTGAGTTTCCAGGACATTTTACATGCATACCCTTTATACAGGATGAATTCTGTAATAGCCAGCTCCAAAGAGTATTGAAGCTCTTCCAGTCATTGTTTTTGTTGTATGAATATTGTTGAAGTGAACTGTAGAGTCCCATGAAAATGATGTTCATGTATAATAGGATTAAGACAGTATGTTTTCTTCATTCTTTTTTATTTCTTTTAATATATTCTTTAGCATGTTTATAAATATAACTTTTATCCTTCAGATCTTAAGTCTTCTTTTGCTTTCTTCAGCAATTTTAAAATACTTACAGGTTATCCTCTTCCTTAAAGCTATTCTGGTGTACACTCTTTTAAAAAACCGTTCTCTAACTTTATGGTTTTTAATGATACAGGTAATTTTGTGAGCTCTGCCCCGTATCTTTGAAAACCTTTAAATAAAGTGTAATAGTTATTTCAGTTTATCTTTTCATTCATTTTTCCAAATGTAAGCCCCAATATCTTCTCAAACCAAAGAAATAGCAAAATGAACTTATGACATAGGTTGATATCAAGACTATTTCTATGTGTCACCTTATTTGGGATGGGGGCAGTTTGTTAAGCAAGGTAGATTTGGAATAAAAAGGTACACCAACATCAAAAAAAAAAAAAATCCAAAACTCCTAGATACAGAGAACTGATTGGTAGTAGTCAGAGGAGGTGGCTATTGGTGGGGAAAGTAGAAGAAGGTGGTGAAAAGGTACAAACTTCCAGTTGTACAGTAAGTCCTGAGGATGTAATATACACCTTTCTGAGTATAATTGATAACACTGCATTGCAGAACTGTAAGCTGCTAAGAGAGTAGATCTTAACATTTTTTATCATAGGAAAAAATCTGTTAACTTTATGAGGTGATGGGAGTTAACTAAACTTACTGTGATAATCATTTTGCATTATATATATATAATATACATATTAATATATACATAATCACTATGTTGTACACCTAAAACTGATGTTATATTCCAATTATATCTCTAGAACTAACACCCCCAAAAGATGTCCTTTTCATTATAGGGGACTGGAATGCAAAAGTAGGAAGTCAAGAAACACCTGGAGTTAAAAAAAAAAAACACCTGGAGTAACAGGCAAATTTGACCTTGGAGTACAGAATGAAGCAGGGCAAAAGCTAATAGAGTTCTGCCAAGAGAACGCAATGGTCATAGCAAACACTCTCTTCCAACAACACAAGAGAAGAATCTACACATGGACATCACCAAATGGTCAACACTGAAATCAGATTGATTATAATCTTTGCAGCCAAAGATGGAGAAGCTCTATACAGTCAGCAAACACAAGAGCGGGAGCTGACTGTGGCTCAGGTCATGAACTCCTTATGCCAAATTCAGACTTAAGTTGAAGAAAGTGGAGAAAACCACTAGACCATTCAGGTATGACCTAAATCAAATCCCTTATGACTATACAGTGGAAGTGAGAAATAGATTTAAGTGACTAGATCTGATAGACAGAGTGCCTGATGAACTATGGATGGAGGTTTGTGACATTGTACAGGAGACAGGGATTGAGACCATCCTCAAGAAAAAGAAATGCAAAAAAGCAAAATGGCTGTCTGAGGAGGCCTTACAAATAGTTGTGAAAAGAAGAGAAGCGAAAAGCAAAGGAGAAAAGGAAAGATATATCCATTTGAATGCAGAGTTCCATGAATAGCAAGGAGAGATAAGAAGACTTCCTCAGTGATCAATGCAAAGAAATAGAGGAAAACAACAGAATGGGAAAGACTAGAGATCTCTTCAAGAAAATTAGAGATACCAAGGGAACATTTCATGCAAAGATGGGCTCAATACAGGGCAGAAATGGTAGGGACCTAACAGAAGCAGAAAATATTAAGAAGAGGTGGCAAGAAAACACAGAACTGTACAAAAAAGAGCTTCATGACCCAGATAATCACGATGGTGTGATCACTCACCTAGAGCCAGACATCCTGGAATGTGAAGTCAACTGGGCCTTAGGAAGCATCACTACGAACAAAGCTAGTGGAGATGATGGAATTCCAGTTGAGCTATTTCAAAGCCTGAAAGATGATGCTGTGAAAGTGCTACACTCAATATGCCCGCAAATTTGGAAAACTCAGCAGTGGCCGCAGGACTGGAAAAGGTCAGTTTTCATTCCAATCCCAAAGAATGCTCAAACTACCACACAATTGCACTCATCTCACACGCTAGTAGAGTAATGCTTAAAATTCTCCAAGCCAGGCTTCAGCAATACATGAACTATGAACTTCCAGATGTTCAAGCTGGTTTTGGAAAAGGCAGAGGAACCAGAGATCAAATTGCCAACATCCGCTGGATCATGGAAAAAGCGAGAGTTCCAGAAAAACATCTATTTCTGCTTTATTGACTATACCAAAGCCTTTGACTGTGTGGATCACAATAAACTGTGGAAAATTCTGAAAGAGATGGGGATACCAGACCACCTGACCTGCCTCTTAAGAAATCTGTATGCAGGTCAGGAAACAACAGTTAGAACTGGACATGCAACAACAGACTGGTTCCAAATAGGAAAAGGAGTACATCAAGGCTATATATTGTCACCCTGCTTATTTAACTTATATGCAGAGTACATCATGAGAAACGCTGTGCTGGAGGAAGCACAAGCTGGAATCAAGATTGCCGGGAGAAATATCAATAACCTCAGATATGCAGATGACACCACCGTTATGGCAGAAAGTGAAGAGGAACTAAAAAGCCTCTTGATGAACGTGAAAGAGGAGAGTGAAAAAGTTGGCTTAAAGCTCAACATTCAGAAAACTAAGATCATGGTATCAGGTCCCATCACTTCATGGCAAATAGATGGGGAAACAGTCGACACAGTGGCTGACTTTATTTTTGGGGGGGCTCCAAAATCACTGAAGATAGCGATTGCAGCCATGAAATTAAAAGACACTTGCTCCTTGGAAGGAAAGTTATGACCAACCTAGATAGCATATTAAAAAGCAGAGATATTACGTTGCCAACAAAGGTCCATCTAATCAAGGCTATGGTTTTTCTAGTGGTCATGTATGGATGTGAGAATTGGACTATAAAGAAGGCTGAGCACCGAAGAATTGATGCTTTTGAACTGTGGTGTTGGGGAAGACTCTTGAGAGTCCCTTGGACAGCAAGGAGATCCAACCAGTCCATCCTAAAGGAGAAATCAGTCCTGGTGTTCATTGGAAGGACTGATGTTAGTGCTGATAGTCCAGTACTCTGGCCACCTGATATGAAGAACTGACACATTTGAAAAGACCCTGATGCTGGGAAAGATTGAGGGCAGGAGGAGAAGGGGATGACAGAGGATGAGATGGTTGGATGGCATTACTGACTCAATGGACATGGGTTTGGGTGGACTCCGGGAGTTGGTGACGGACAGGGAGGCCTGGTCTGCTGCGGTTCATGGGGTCACAAAGAGTCGGACACGACTGAGCAACTGAACTGAAAACTGGAGGAAAAAAATCCAAATCTAACTAACAAACAAGTGATTGCCTGCTTCACCTAAGCATAAAATAAAGACTTAAATACGCATAACATTAAAAGATTTGTCACCAAAGGAACCATGTATAAGAAATGTGAAAGGAATGTAAAGGAAGTCCTTCAAGTCAAAGAAAATGGTACCAGATGAAGGTCTGGATCTACAGAGAAGCGTGAAGAGCACCAGCAGTAGTAAGTATATGGGAAATGATATAAAAGACATTTACCTCACTATACATCTCTTTAAAAGACAACTGAAGCAAAAGTAATAAAAACATTTCTGGTTTTATAATATATATACTGGTAAAATATAATACATGACAACAATAGCTAAAAGACCAGGAGATGAGAATGAAAGTGAATTGTCCAGTTTTTACACTGTGTATAAAAGGTGTAATGCTTGAAGGTAGACTGTGATAAAGATACACAGTATAAACTGAAGTTAACACAAAAAGAAGTTATGATTACTAAGCCAAGAAAGGAAGTAAGGTGAAATTATTAAACAAAAAAAACTTTCACTATTCCAAAGATAGCAGCAGAAGAGAAAAAGGAACAAGGGACAAATGAGACAACAGCAAGAGAGTAGATTTAAATCAACCATATGAAGAATTACAACAGATATAAAGGTGTAAACAAAAGATCAGCAAACATTAAAGGGCCAGATAGTAAGTAGTTGACCTTTACAAGTTACAAGGTTTCTGTTGCAACTAGGTTAACTCTGCTGTTGTAGCACAAAAGCAGCCACACACAATACACAAAGAAATGGATGTGGCTCTGTTCTAATAAAATATTATTTACAACAAATAAGGCCATAGTTTCTAGTCCCTTGTTTAAGTACCTCATTTCAAAGGCAGAAGTAGACTGGGGGAGAAATTCATGACCTAAAAATATGCTGCCTATAAAAAATATTTTAATATGCTATCTACAGATTAAAGGGCTTCTCTGGTGGCTCAGACAGTAAAGCATCTGCCTGCAATGTGGAAGACCTGGGTTTGATCCCTCGGTTGGAAAGATCCCCTGGAGAAAGGAATGGCTACCCGTTCCAGTATTCTTGGTTGGAGAATTCCATGGAAAGAGGAGCCCAGTGGGCTACAGTCCATGGGGTTGCAAAGAGTCGGACACAACTGAGCACCTTTCACTTTCACAGATTAAAAGTAAAAGGATGGAAAAAAATATACTATGCAAATATGGCAGAGAAGAAGCAATTCTGACTCCAAATTGGAATGGTTTATTTGACTTGCTTTTCATTGCTGTTGTTACTATGCTGCTGCTAAGTCGCTTCAGTCGTGTCTGACTCTGTGTGACCCCATAGATGGCAGCCCACCAGGCTCCGCTGTCCCTGGGATTCTCCAGACAAGAACACTGGAGTGGGTTGCCATTACCTTCTCCAATGCATGAAAGTGAAAAGTGAAAGTGAAGTCGCTCAGTCGTCTCCGACTCTTAGCGACCCCATGGACTGCAGCCTACCAGGCTCCTCCATCCATGGGATTTTCCAGGCAAGAGTACTGGAGTTGGATGCCATTGCTATAAATCCCTGCCTCAGTAAACCCAGCTGCTCTGCCTGACTGTTGAGCTAAAGTGCCTTTCTTCAGCTCACAGGGAGATAATCTGACCATCCTTGCCTGTGATTGGCTGCAGGAAGGATGAGATAGTTTGTGCTCTGTGTGCACATTCGCTCAATCATGTCCAACTCTTTGGGACCCTGTGGACAGTAATCTGCTAGGCTCCTCTGCTCATGGAATTTTCCAGGCAAGAATACTTCATTGGTTGCCATTTCCTAATTGAGAAGATCTTCCTGACCCAGGGATCCAACCTGCATCTCCTGCACTGCAGTGGATTCTTTACCACTGAGTCATCAAGGAAGTCCAATTATTAGAGAAATACAAATCAATGATACAATGAGGTATCACACCTAACACCAATCAGAATGGCCATCATAAAAACATTTACAAACAATAAATGCTGGAGCTGATGTGGAGAAAAGGGAACCCTCCTACTGTGTTGGTGACAATATATATTGACATAGCCATATGGAGCAGAGTAGGGAGATTCCTTAGAAAACTAGGAATAAAACTACCATGAGACCCAGTAATCCCACTACTGGGCATATATGAAGAGTAAAAGACACATAACTGAAAGACACACGTACCCCAGTGTTCACAGCAGCACTATTTCCAATAGCCAGAACATGGAAGGAACCTAGATGTCCATCGACAGATGCATGGATAAAGAAGTTGTGATACACACACACACACACACACACACACACACACACACACACACACACAGAGTAATACTACTCGGTCATAAAAAGGAATGAAATTGAGTCAGTTGTAGTGATGTGAATGAACCTAAAGTCTGTCATACAGATTGAAGTATGTCAGAAAGAGATAAACAAGTATCATATATTAATGCATATAAATGGAATCTGGAAACGTGGTACTGATGAACATATTTGTAGGGCAGAATAGAGATGCAGATGTAGAAATGGACTTGTGGACCCAGTGGTTAAAGGAGAGGCTGGGATGAATGAACAGAGTAGTGCTGACATGTATCCACCACCTTGTGTAAGAGAGCTAGGTACCAGGAAGCAGCTGTACAGCAGAGCAACTCAGCTCAGTGGTCTGTGGTGATCTTATGGGTGGGATGCTGAGGGGGTGGAGGGAGGCTCAAGAGGGAGAGAATATATGTATACTTACAGCTGAGTCACGTTGTTGTGCAGCAGAAACCAATACAACATTGTAAAGCCACTATCCAATTAAAAGGTAAAAAAACCCATCTACAACCAATAAATGCTGCAGAAGGAAGGGGAATGTTCCTACACCGTTTGTAGGAATGTAAACTGATACAGCCACTATGAAGAACTATAGGGAGGTTCCTTAAAATACTAAAAATAGAACTACCATATGACCCTGCCATCCCACTCCTGGACATATACACAATGAAAATTGTAATTCAAAAGGTACATCCACACCATTGTTCACTGAAGCACTATTTACAACACCCCAGAGAAGGGAGCAACATAAATGTCCATGAACAGAGAAATGGATAAAGAAGATGTGGTACATATACACAGTGGAATGTTACTCAGAAAAAGGACAGAGATTGTGTCGTTTGCAGCGCCAAGGATGGACCTAGAGACTGTCATACAGAGTTCAGAATGTCAGAAACAGAAAAACAAATATATATAAACACACATATGTGGAAGCTAGGAAAAGGGTATAGATGATTCTATCTGCACACAGATGAACAGACACAGACACAGAGAATAAATCTATGGACACCAAGGTGGGCGGTGTTTGGGTGGGGTGAACTGGGCAATTTGGATTGACATATATATACCATTGATCCTATGCATAAAACAGATAAATAACGAGAACCTAGTGAACCCCTCAGGGAATTCTAGTCAATGTTCCATGGTGACCTAAATGGGAAGCAAATCCAAAAACAGGGGACATATGTAAACATGTACATGATATTTTCTGTATAACAAAAACAAAAACACTGTAAAGCAACTATACTGCATTAGAAATTAATAAAAAATAAAATAACCCCCCAAATTCACAGATACAGAGAACTGATTGGTGGTAGCCAGAAGAGGTGACTGGTGGTAGGGGAAGTAGAAGATGGTGGTGAAAAGGTACAAACTTCCAGTTATACAATAAGTCCTGCGGATGTAATGTACACCTTGCTGAGTAAAGCTGATAACACTGCATTGCTGACTTGGAAGCTGATAAGAGAGTAGGTCTTTAAGGAAAAAAATTGTTAACTATGTGAAGTTATGAATGTCAACAAAATTTATTGTGAAAACATTTTACATTATATATTAAATATAAATTACTACATAGAAAATCACTACGTTGTACACTTAGACTGATAATGCATTCCAATTATATCTCAATAAAATGGAGGGGAAAATCCAAATCTGACCAACAAAGATGTGATTGCCTGCTCCTTTAAACCTGAAATAAAGACTGGAATATGCATAATATCAAAGAATTTGTTACCAGCAGAACCATGTATGAGACAAGTCAAAATAATGAAATGGTACCACACGGAGGTCTGGATCTACAGCAGAGAGTGAAGCGCAACAGTAGTGGTAAGTATATTGGGAAATTTTACAAAGACATTTACCTCACTATATACCTCCCTTTAACAGACAGTTGATGGCTTTAATAAATAGTGAAAAAAATTTTCTGGTTTTATAATTCACACTGGTGAAATACATGATAACAACATAAAAAATGCCAGGGCAGGAGAATGAAGGTTCACTGTCAAAGTTCTTACACAGTGTATAAAATGGTGTATTGCTTGAAGGCAGGCTGTGATAAGAATACACAGTATAAACTGAAGTAAAATAACACAAAATAAAGTTACAACTACTAAGCCAAGAGGGGAAATAAGGTGAAATTTAAGAAAAAGTTTTCACTAGTCCAAAGGACAGAAGCAATAGAGAAAAAAGGGAGCCAAGGATGGATGAGACAATAGCCAGACAGTAAACCAACCATATGGATAATTACATTAGATGTAAAAGTGTAAACCGAAATCATGAAGACTTTTCTCAAAGGGCTCGTGGAAAATAGTTGACCTTTGCCAAGTTATAAAGTCTCCGTAGCAAGTATGTTAACTCTGCTGTTGTAGCACAAAAGCAGCCATAGTCAATGCATTAAGGAATGGATGTGGTTATGTTCCAATTAAATGCTTTTTACAAAATCAGAAAGTCTACCAGGCCATAGTTTTCCAGTACCATGTTTCAGTACCTCAACTCTGAGGCAGAAGCCTACTGGAAGAAAAAGCATGACCTAAATGTGTGCTGCCTACAAAAATTATTTTAATATGATACCCACAGGCTAAAAGTAAAAGGAAGGAAAAGGATGCACCGTATGAACACAACAGAGAAGAAGCAATTCTGATTCCATCTTGGAACTGTTTCTTTGACTTGCTTTTCCTGCTGTTATTATAATCCTACATAAGGCCCCACCTCAGAAAACGCAGCTTCTCTGCCTGACTGCTGGACTAAAGTAACTTTGTTCGGCTCTCAGGGAGATAATCTGACCTTCCCCCTGTGATTGGCTGCAGGAAGGAAGGGACTGCGTGTACTGTGTGTGTGCACAGTCACTCAGCCATGTCCAACTCTTTGGGACCCCATGGACTGTAGCCTGCTGGGCTCCTCAGTCCATGGAATTTTCAAGGCAGGAATACTGGAATGGGTTGCCATTGCCTACTTGAGGGGATCTTCTTGACCTAGGGATCCAGCTGACGTCTCCTGCACTGCAGTGGGTTCTTTATGCTGAGGCAATTATTAGAGAAATACAAGTCAAAACTACAATGAGGTGTCACCTCACACCAATCAGCATGGCCATCATAAAAATATCTACAAACAATAAATGCTGGAGAAGGTGTGGTGAGAAGGGAACCCTCCTACCCTGTTGTTGACAATGTATACTGATAGAGCCACTACGGAGAAGAGCATTGAGATTCCTTAAACAATTAGGAATAAAACTACCACATGAGCCAGTAATCCCACTACTGGGCTTATATGCAGAGAAAACCTATAACTGACAAAGACACATGTACCCCAGTGTTCAAAGCCACACTATTTCCAATAGCCAGGACATGGAAGCAATCCAGATGTCCATCGACGGATGCATGGATTAAGAAGTTGTGATATAAGTATATACAATGGAATATTACTCAGTCATAAAAAGGAACGAAATTGACTCAGTACTAGTGAGGTGGATGAACCTAGATCTGTCATACAGAGGGAAGTCAAGTCAGAAAGAGATAAGTATCATATATTAATGCATATATACAGAATCCAGAAAAATGGCAGTGATGAACCTTTTTGCAGAGCAGGAATAGAGATGCAGAGGACAAGCCGAAACAGCAGGGGAAGCAATGGGTGGGACGAATTGAGATAGTGCACTCACATATATACACTACCATGTGTAAATTAAACAGCTAGCAGGAAGCAGCTGTATAGCAGAGGCAACTCGGCTCAGTGCTCTGTGATGATCTTATGGGTGGTATGGTGGAGGTGAGAGGCAGGTTCCAGAGGGAGGGAACAGATGTATACTTATAGCTGATTCATGTTGCTCTACAGCAAAAAGCAATACAACACAGTAAAGCAACTATCCTCCAATTAAATACAGTAAAAAAAAAAAGCCTATAACCAATAAATGATGGAGAGGGTGTGGAGGAAAGGAAATACTCCTGCACTGTTGGTGGGAATGTAAATTGATACATTACAATGTAAATTGATACAATACTGCTCTGTGGAGAGCAGTATTCAGGTTCCTTAAAAAACTAAAAATAGAACTACCATATGATCCAGCAATCCCACTCATGGGCATTTTAATTCAAAAAGATACATTCACACCAATGTTCACGGCAGCACTATTTAAAACAGCCAGGACAAGGAAGCAACATAAATGCCAATCAACAGGGGAATGGATAAAGAAGATTTGATACCCGTATACACTAGAATATTACTCAGCCATTAAAAAGAATGAAATAGTGCCATTTATAGCAACATGGATGGACCTAGAGATTGTCATATTGAATGAAGTCAGACAGAGAAGGATTAATATTGTATGACATGCCTTATGATACAGCAAACTTATTTACAAAACAGAAAAAGAAATGATACAAATGAACTTATTTACAAAACAGAAACAGACTCACAGACTAAGAGAACAAACTGATGGTTGCCAGGGGGAAGAATAGGGGGAGGAGGTAGGAATTTGGGGATTGACATGAACGTGCATGCGTGTCCAGTTACTTCAACTGTGTCTGACCCTTTGTGACTCTATGAACTGTAACCCACCAAGCTCCTCTGTCCATGGGGATTCTCTAGGCAAGAGTACTGGAGTAGGCTGCCATGCCCTCCTCCAAAGGATCTTCCCAAGCCAGGTATCAAACCTGCACCTCCTGTGTCTCCTACTGCTGTATTTAAAATGGATAACCAACAGGGTCCTACTCTTTAGCACAAGGAACTCTGCTCAATGATAGGTGGCAGCTGAGATGGGAAGGGAGTTTGGGGAGAATGGATACATGTATATGTATGGCTGAGTCCCTTTGCTGTCGCAACATTGTTCATCAGCTATACACCAATACAAAGTAAAAAGTTAAACCAAAAAATCCAGTATGTACTGTCACAAAAATAGAAAATATAAATCAATGGAACAGGGCAGAGATCCCAGAAATAAACCCACACAGCTATGGTCAATCAATCTATGATAAAGGAGGCAAGGTCAAGAAGCAACAGTTAGAACTGGACATGGAACAACGGACTGGTTTCAAACTGGGAAAGGAGAAAGTCAAGGCTGTATACTGTCACCCCGCTTTATTTAACTTATATGCATAGTATATCATGTGAAATGCCAGGCTGGATGAAGCACAAGCTGGAATCAAGATTGCCAGGAGAAATATCAGAAATATCAGATATGCAGATGACACCACCCTTATGACAGAAAGCAAAGAGGAACTAAAGAGCCTCTCGATGAAAGTGAAAGAGGAGAGTGAAAAAATTGGCTTAAAACTTAACACTCAAAAAACTAAGATCATGGCATCCAGTCCCATCATTTCACAGCAAATAGATGGGGAAGCAATGGAAACAGTGACAAACTTCATTTTCTTGGGCTCCAAATCATGGCAGATGGTGACTGCAGCCATGAAATTAAAAGATGCTTGCTCCTTGGAAGGAAAGCTATGACCAACCTAGACAGCAAATAGAAAAGCAGAGTCATTACTTTGTCCACAACGGTCCATCTAGTCAAGGCTATGGTTTTTCCAGTAGTCATGTATGGATGTGACAGTTGGACCATAAAGAAAATTGAGTGCCAAATAATTGATGCTTTTGAACTGTTGGTGTTGAAGACGACTCTTGAGAGTTCCTGGGACTACAAGGAATCTAACCAGTCAATCCTAAAGGAGATCAGTCCTGAATGTTCATTGGAAGGACTGATGCTGAATCTGAAGCTCCAATACTTTGGCCATCTGATGCGAAGGGCTGACTCATTTGAAAAGACCCAGATGCTGGGAAGGATTGAAGGCAGGAGGAGAAGGGGATGACAGACGATGAGATGGTTGGATGGCATCACTGACTCAATGGACACAAATTTGAGCAAGCTCTGGGAGTTGTAATGGACAGGAAAGCCTGGCATGCTGCAGTCCACAGGGTTGCAAAGAGTCGGACATGACTAACCAGATGAATTGAAAGGAGGCAAGAGTATAGAGTGCAGGAAGGACAGTCTTTTCAATAAATGGCACTGGAAAACCTGGACAGCTACAAGTGAAAAATGAAATTAGAAAACTCTTTACCCACCACACACAAAAATGAGCTCAAAATGAATTAAAGACCTAACTCTAAGACCAGACACTATAAAACTCTTAGAGGAAAACATAGGCAGAGCACTCTCTGACATAAATTACAGCATTATCTTTTTCGATCCCTCTCCCAGACTTATGGAAATAAAAATGAAAATAAACAAATAGGACCTAATTAAACTCAAACACTTCTGTACAGCAAAGGAAACCATGAACAAAACAAAAAGATAATTCACAGAATGGGAAAAAAATATTTATTAACAATGTGACTGACAAGGGATTAGTTTCAAAAATTTACACCCAGCTCATGTGGCTTAATATCATAAAAACAAACAACTCAATCAAAAAATGGGTAGAAGACCCACACAGACATTTTTCCAAATAAGACATATAAATGGCCAAGAGGCACATGAAAAGGTGCACAACATCATTAATTCTTAGAGAAATGCAAATCAAAACTATAGAGATATCACCTCATAACCATCAGAATGGCCATCATGAAAAAAATCAACAAACAATAAATGCTAGAGTGGGTGAAGAGAGAAGGGAAATCTCTTATGCTGTTGGTAGGAGTGTAAATTGGTATAGCCACTCTGGAGGACATTTCGGATCGTCCTTTAAAAAATAGGAATAAAACTACAATATGACCTAGCAATCCCACTACTGGGCATGTACCCTGAGAAACAAAGAGGAAAGAAAAGCTGCTCAGTCATGTCCGACTCTTTGTGACCCCATGGACTGTAGCCTACCAGGCTTCTCTGTCCATGGGATTTTCCAGGCAAGAGTACTGGAGTGGGTTATTTCCTTCTCCAGGGGATCTTCCCAACTCAGGGATCAAACCCAGGTCTCCCGCATTGCAGGCAGATGCTTTACTGTCTGAGCCACCAGGGAAGCCTGAGAAAACCATAATTCAAAAAGGCACATAATTCAAAAAGGCTGCAGTGTTCACTGCAGCCCTGTTTATGATAGCCAGGACATGGAAGCAATCTAGATGTCCATCAACAGGAAAACGCATAATGAAGTTGTGGTACATATATACAATGGACTATTACTCAGCCATGAAAAGAAATCAATCTTGAGTCAGTTAATCTGAAGTGGATGAACCTAGAGGGTATTATATACAGTGAAGTCAGTCAGAAAAAGAAAAACAAATATCGTATATTAATGCATATATATGGAATCTAGAAAAATGGTACTGATGAGCCTATTTGCACGTCGGGAATAAGATGCAGATGTAGAGAATGGACTTGGGAACACTGCAGGCTAAGGGGAGGGTGGGACAGACTGAGTGAGCAGTACTGAAACATATACATTACCGTGTGTAAGATAGCTAGCTAGTGCGAAGCTGCTGTACAACACAGGGAGCTCAGCCCAGTGCTCCGTGGTGACTTAGCGGCGGGGGAAGGAGAAGGCAACGGAAACCCACTCCAGTACTCTTGCCTGGAAAATCCCATCGATGGAGGAGCCTGGTAGGCTGCAGTCCATGGGGTTGCGAAGTCGGACACGACTGAGCGACTTCACTTTCGCTTTTCACTTTCATGCATTGGAGAAGGAAATGGCAACCCACTCCAGTGTTCTTGCCTGGAGAATCCCAGGGACAGAGGAGCCTGGTGGGCTGCCGTCTATGGGGTCGCACAGAGTCAGACACGACTGAAGCGACTCAGCAGTAGTAGCAATAGCAGCGGCGTGGGATGCAGAGCTGGTGGGGGGGGGGGGCGGGTTGAGAAGGAGGGGATATATGTATACTTATGGCTGATTCACACTGTTGTATGGCAGAAATCAACACAACACTGTAAAGCAATTTTCCTTCAATTAAAAATAAATTTTTAAAAATTATGCTTAAAAACAAAAAACAGTTGATTCTGCAATCCCATTCATGGGCACGTATCTGGAGAAAAACATGATCTGGAAGGGTATGTGCACCCCAGTGTTCACCACAGCACTGTTTACAACAGCCAGGACATGGAAGCAACTTAAAGGTCCACCGACAGAGGAATGGATACAGACTACGTGGCACATAGATTCAACGGAATACTACTCAGCCGTTAGAAAGAATGAGATAGTGACTTCTCTGGTGGTCCAGTGGTTAAGATTGTGCCTTCAAATGCAGGAGGTGAAAGTTCAATCCCTAGTCGGGGAGCTAAGACCCCACACGCCTTGAGGCCAAAAAACTAAAACATAAAACAGAAGCAATATTGTAACAAATTCAATAAAGACTTTAAGAATGATTCACATTTTAAAACATCTTGTTTCATTCAACAATGCCATTTGCAGCAACAGTGATGGACCTACAGATTGTCATACTGAGTGAGGTCAGACAGAGAAAGACAAATACATAATGTTGCTTATATGGGGAATCTAAAAAATGATACAAATGAATTTACAAAACAGAAACAGATTCACAGTCTTAGAGAACAAGCTTTGGGTTACCAGAGGGGAATGGGTGGGGGTGTGGGGGGTAGGGGGGTGGGAAGGATAGTTAGGGAGTTTGTGATTAGCATAAACATAATACTATATATAAAATAAATAAACATAAGGACCTACTGCTCAATAATAAGGAACTCTGCTCAGTAATATTTAACAAACTAAATGGGAAAAGAATTTGAAGAATAGATACATATTTATGCTAATTGAATCACTTTGCTGTACACCTGAAATTAACACAACATTGTTTATCAAGAAACTCCAAAAGAAAGAAAAAGTTAAAAAAATTTTTTTTAAATCAGTTTAAGCCGAAAAAGAAATTTATCAAGCCCCAAGTAGCTTCAGGCACACTCAAATTATGAGATTTCAGTCATGTCATCAAAACTATTTCTCCACACTCCATCCCACCCCCAATCTCTGACCTCTGTTCTGTGACCTCTTCTCTGTGGGAAGGCAAAACATTCTCTTCAGATTCTATTCCCAATGGTGACGTAAGTCAAAGAGCTGGAATACGTCCGGCAAGACCACAGGACCTATGTGAAGAAAACTGTAAAAGACCTAAATAAATGGAACAGAAGTTCATGTTCTTAGAAGGGAAAATGCAATATTGTAAACATATGACTTATTTCCAAACTGATTTATAGTCTAATCCCATTCTATTCAAAATCCTAAAGAAAAGTCTTAGTGGATTCTTTATTAACTGGTTTTTAGAATTTATCTTAATTCCTTGGCTATTCAAAAAATAGCCAAGGATTTTTTTTTTAAAGAAGAATGGTGGAGGAGATTAAACAATAAAACCAGATGTTCAAATATGCGATAAACACAAAGTAATTGAGACAGAGTACTATTAGTAAAGAAAAAGATAAGTCGACAAACTAGATAATACATTCACATTAGCTAGGAAAAACTGGACCATCTATAAACAAGGCTGAAATACCACCCCAACTCTTCTTTTAGAAGGACTATGTCCTACTTTATGCTGCTACCAAATGCAAGTTTATGTGCCCACACACAGTGAAACCAAACAAATCGAAATGACAGAGTTTGAAGCACAGAAAGATTTATTGCAGAGCTCTACAAGGAGACAGATGACACCACCCTTATGGAAGAAAGTGAAGAGGAACTAAAAAGCCTCTGGATGAAAGCGAAAGTGGAGAGTGAAAAAGTTGGCTTAAAGCTCAACATTCAGAAAACGAAGATCATAGCATCCGGTCCCATCACTTCATGGCAAATAGATGGGGAAACAGTGGAAACAGTGTCAGACTTTATATTTTTGGGCTCCAAAATCACTGCAGATGGTGACTGCAGCCATGAAATTAAAAGACGCTTACTCCTTGGAAGAAAAGTTATGACCAACCTAGATAGTATATTCAAAAGCAGAGATATTACTTTGCCAACTAAGGTCTGTCTAGTCAAGGCTATGGTTTTTCCTGTGGTCATGTATGGATGTAAGAGTTGGACTGTGAAGAAGGCTGAGCGCTGAAGAATTGATGCTTTTGAACTGTGGTGTTGGAGAAGACTCTTGAGAGTCCCTTGGACTGCAAGGAGATCCAACCAGTCCATTCTGAAGGAGATCAGCCCTGGGATTTCTTTGGAAGGAATGATGTTAAAGCTGAAACTCCAGTACTTTGGCCACCTCATGTGAAGAGTTGACTCACTGGAAAAGACTGAGGCTGGGAGGGATTGGGGGCAGGAGGAGAAGGGGATGACAGAGGATGAGATGGCTGGAAGGCATCACTGACTCGATGGACATGAGTCTGAGTGAACTCCGGGAGTTGGTGATGGACAGGGAGGCCTGGCGTGCTGCGATTCATGGGGTCGCAAAGAGTCAGACATGACTGAGTGACTGAACTGAACTGAACAAGGAGACAAGTGGCTCCTACCCTCAAGCCTGGAACTTCTCAGAGTTTCAGCAAAGCACTTTTGAAGGCAAGGTGAGGGAGGATCTAGGTTAGTTGTTGCAAACTTCTTGGTGTGGGAATCCTTTGTTCTTGCAGCTGCCCACATAGGTCAGGTCAAGATGGTCCTGTAAACCTCCAACAAAACAGATATTATTCTCTGTCTTGCAACTTTTAAATCTATATATGAATAGGCTCTTAAAAGTCAGAGCCCTGAGAATAGGCTATCCTGTATATTTCAGACAGTAGGCAACACCGTTTTACAAGAGGTGCAGAGGCAGCATGACTAAGCATTGGCAACCAAGCACAAATGTTAAAGTAAAAGGAACAGATCAAGCATGGACTCAGATTTGTTCTTCCCTATTACATACTACATTAAAAAGGATTCCAGAATGGATCAATGACCAAGGACATAAAATACTTTCTTTGTAATCCTGGGACAAGAATGACCTTCCTAAAGACAACAAATACCACAAGCTACAAAGGCAAAAGCTTAGGATGATTTAACACTGGCAAGGGTGTGAAGAGCTAAGCATTCCCTGACCTGGTGTAAGTTTGGATTGGTAGAACTCTTTTGAAACGTAGTTTGGCGGCAGCTAAATTTTAATACATATCAACTGTGACTCAGAATCTTTTTCTAGAATTCCTTTCTGTAGACATAATAATGCAGGGCTAGGCACATACACAAAATCCATGCAATATTGTTTGCAATAGCCCATAAAGGGAGAAACACCCTAAAACACAAGGCAATGGAAAGTTAAATCAGCTTATCCTGCCATACTGAACAAGTCAGAACAGAAAGCAGAACTGCATGTTCTGAAGAGAAAAGGCTCATTAGATGAGGCAACAAAGCAGGTCCAATTGTTTATAAAATGCAAATAAAGTAAAGGCCAGGAAGGCCTGGTAGGACACTGCAGTTTTTTCATTTTATAACCAAATAGTTATATTTTCATTGTGTCAAGACAATTTCAAGAGAATGCCAAATGGAAGACCAAGCCCAGGAATGTAAAGAGGAAACAATCTTACCAACAAGAAGGGACACCAAGGCAGTGGTCCACTCCAGCCAGCATCATCCAGATTACTGACCATTTACCACATCATCAGTGTGCCGAATGCTCCAGATGTTTCAGTTGCTAGTGTCAGTACACTGACTGAAGCCAACAAAGGCTGAACCATCAGCTCCTCCAAAACCCTGGAAATACCACCCTTTTGGCCACTAATGCCTACAGTTTTCTCCTTGGGCACACCAGTTGTTCACTTGTTTTTTGTTCTGTTACTGTAGAAATGGGATTCAGCCCAGCAGTTTTAGCTAGCGTAGATGAAATGACCACCGCAACATCTGTAAAGGCACGAACGCAGTAGGATCTCATATCACTCAATGTTCATGCATATCCAGTTAACCACAGGGCCCACTATTTCTGGAGCACGCCCTCCTGCAAGAAGAACTCTCTGCTTCACTCAACAACGAATCACACATAGGGCATCATGAATCAAGGGCTCAGCTTCTTCAAGCGCTGATTTGTTAGGACCAGGAACCACAACCGGAAACTTTTCCTAGGCTTATGCAGCCTGCAACCTTGAGCAGTTTGCCAGAATCATGTAAACTGACCCCCTCAGCTCACTCACCCAAACCTAGCATGTCGGCAGTAAGTTGGTCAGTATGAGCAAGTGGCTTGCTTCCAGTTTCTTTCAGTATCCTTAACTACTGCAATATTCATTTTGATCAGGAAACTTAACACAAGATCACTAAGAGCATGTCTTAAGAGACATATATCCATTTTTAAAATTTGCTTCACTTAGAACATAAGCTGTCTTCCCTCAGGGCTTGGTCCGTCTGGGCAATTCTGGTTATGTCAGAATTGGCCACCTTTTGGTTGAGAACCAGCCCTTCCACCAACTCACAATGAACAGTCCCAGCAAGTTCCCCCCCCCCCCACCGCCTCTTTTTTAAAATGACAGTTTATTTAAACTAAAAACAAACAACAGTTTACCTATTTCTCTCACCTTCCACCCCCTACCTCTGGCAACCACCAACTTATTCTATCTATAAGCTTGGTTCTTTATTATTTTTTAGATTCCATCTGTAAGAGAGATCACACAATATTTGTCTTTCTGTCTGATTTATTTCACTTGGCATTACACCCTCGAGGGCATTAGCAGGTTTCTTAGCTATTCTGACATCTCTAAGATCTATGCCAGTAGCTGTGGTGGGTCTGTCGCTCTCCTCCCTGCATTTACACTTGATACTGAGAGACAATGGCTGAGTTCAACGAAGTGGTTGTACTGTTTAACAACTTTTCTCTGTCACTTGGTTCCACAGGTCAAGGCATGTCAAGACTTTAATACCCTTTTCCAAATCCTTCAAGGATGACTCAGAAATAATAAACCCATTTCTGAAAACAGTTGTTACAGCAATCGGAGAAAGAGCGTGAGCCAGCAACAACGGCCACTGAGGTGGCGCCACGTCCCTGGTTCTCTTGAGCCATAGGTCTCCCAGCATTCCGGCTGCTGGATATAACTCTCATATTTGTTTCAGAACGGTAGCACCATTTCTAATGATCTCATTACCTCTCCCATCTTGAACCATTTTATCCATTCCTTTTGGTCGAAGTCTTGTTCTAATAGCATCAGCACAGCTTCGTCTATGGAGACATTGCTGAAGCAGATCTAGGCTGGCCTTTTATCCACACAGGTGTTTTTCCCCTGGCTGCTGACAAGCTTGGCTGGGTCCATGTGGGCTCCAAAAGGACATATGGACACAGATTCCAGTGGGCAGCAGGATAACTATGCTCAGTTAACCACTGAAAGGGATCAGAACATGTTACCCCCAAATATGCCACTTTGGCATATTGATTAATTTGAGCTGAAGAAAACTGAGAAATAGCATATATAGGAAGGGCTCTCTATTCTCCCTCTTCCTGCCTAAAAGGAGGGCATAAACTTCCTGTGAGAAAGGTGCCTTTTTGTACCAGGAAGGGGAGAACACTTCCATTACTGGCAATGGGAGCTAATACCAAGATGAATCTGCATTAATTTTACTAAAATAATCCTCATCTTCCATTTGCTTCCCCCATTTATTTCCTAGTCACTGTCCCACAATATATTGGGTTGGCCAAAAAGTGCATTTGGGTTTTTTCATTAAGATCTTACAGAAAAACCCAAACTTTCTTTCTGGCTAACTTTCTGGCCAGTGCGAAATGAGCCCTGGAAGCCCAACCCCTTTCCTTTGTTCAGTCATGCTTGTGTGGCTCAGTCATGTCAGACTCTTTTGAGGCCCCATGGACTCGCTCCTCTGTCCATGGAGTTTTCCAGGTGAGAATACTGGAGCAGGCTGCCACTTTCTACTCCAGGGGATCTTCCCCAAACAGGGATTAAACCATCACCTCCTGCATTTCCTGCATTGTCAGGCAGATTCTCTACCACTGAGCCACATGGGAATCCCTCGTCTAGTCATCTCTCCACACTTTACCATTCTTTGCTGAAATGGTATACAAACCCCAAGTATGTTTCTTTTTCACTTGTTTTCTACAAAGTGAAAGTGAAAGTGAAGTCGCTCAGTCGTGTCCGACTCTTTGCGACCCGTGGACTGTAGCCCACCAAACTCCTCCGTCCATGGGATTCTCCAGGCAAGAATACTGGAGTGGGTTGCCATTTCCTTCTCCAGGGGATCTTCCTGACCCAGGGATCGAACCCAGGTCTCCCACACTGCAGGCAGATGCTTTAACCTCTGCGCCACCAGGTATAAAGTCCCCTGTAAAAAACAGCGACAAATAAAATATATGTTTTCCTCCTGTTTTCTATCTTTTGTCTTCTAAATTCATAGGCCTCAGGTACAGTAGCTAAGAGGCTCGAGTTTTCTCTCTCCGTCAGCTTCAACTGATGAGCTGAATTCAGAATGGAAGGTGAAAGATAAGGGCCTGCTAATGCTTGTGTATTGATTAAATGTTTAACATGATTGTCTGTGTTATATTTAAACAGCAATAAAAGGAAACTGTCAATCAAGTTACTCCTAAGAATAAAGGCTTACTGAACCCCAAGCAACACCAACTACATTTTTGAAAAAGATGCATAAATTTATTAAAACTTAAGATTTTAAAATTTATTGAAATCAAAAAAATAAAATTTAATAAATTTTAATACATTAACTCTAGAAACCAAGAAGAATTTAGAAAGGATTCCTTTAAAAAGATTTACTATTACATTCTTTGTCAGACTGTGACTCAGGGAACTTGTGGTATCATTTTACACCCCTGACACACTGCCTTGATAAATCAGTCAGCAGTAGCACATGAAATCATGGATGAGAGACGCATATCCACTTTTATCCAAATGTAGCAAATAGCACCATATTTCGTAGTTAATGGTAAGCAGTTTCTTCTGTAATTCTTTGGAGCAATAAGCCTTTAGACCCCTGTGTCCCCCATTTTAAAAACAGCCATTTGTGCCTTTGTCCCAATATATTGGATTGTCAGGAATTAAAACTCTGGCTGAAACACTGTAGGACTCCTTATATGAATGCAGATAAAAATGTCTCAGAAGGTGGTTTACTCCGATTTGGTCTTTCACATTTCAAATTTGCTTGGTTGGTCACAGTTAGGCAGGTAGAAATGAGTTAAGAATTTTAGAACTCACGATAATTTTATCCAGAAGTAGATTATGATTATTGCTGTCCAGTATGAGAGGAAAAACCAGACCAGCTGTCTTTCCCAAGATGGCTGCAATGAGTGGCTGAAGGAGAGACAAAATCCATCCTAAAAGGGGACGGAGAAGAGAATTAGATTGTTTCATAATACTCAAAACCTGTACTCAATTAAACACACAGTGCTTCTGGATGAAGCACTAAGACAATTCCTGGATTTAAAAAGTTTAAAAAAAGTCCTGACCAGTAGGTTACTTGTAATTAGGAATCTTTCAGTTAGGGTTTGTAAGACATTGTCTAACACAGGAGGTAGAAGAACACAGAGGACGTGATTTTGTCACTTAGAGCAGGAAACCTCATCTTTTCACTCACTTCTTTCAAAACCCAAGAGGAAAGTAGAATACTATATCCTGTTTTTTCCTGATCACAAAACAGACGCTATCTGGGAAAATGACAAATGACTAGCTTGAAAGGTATCTCCTGAGACAAGAAAGCAAGTAGTTCCGTTCAGAAAAATGGGCAGGAAGGGACCAGAAATCCAGACTGTGGGATTTTAACTGCAGCTGAAAGAGATGTGGGCACGTCTTCTTTACCCAATTGGAGAGTTTCTGCTTTTTGATATTAAAAAATTATTCCTTACTCAATGGTGATTAGCCAAAAGTTGAGAGAAAAAAAAAAAAAAACACACCACCTCCCCATCAATTTCCTCTTTAGTGTGGAAGGCCCTTGGGGGCCAAATGCCTTGTTAAGACTAATGGCTCAGGTGAGTTTCTGACAATTCACAGGCCTGGAGAGTTGAAGACCTATGCCCCCATCCCTTCATATACCAAAAGGATGGCATTAATGCTAACACCTTAAACTGTTCGTATAAGGTCAAGGTTCTGACTCAAACACTATCCTTCCTCCACAAAAGGAACCCAATTCATCAATACACATCTGTCAGGAAATTGCAAACAGTGCAGTGTCTTCCCTAGATTATTTTTAGATTATGTTCCAATTGCTTTTTAGATTATGTTATTAACTGCTGGTTTTAATAATTTGGCTGCATTTCTTCTATAACTTGGGTCATTGCTTTAACTCCAGTAAGGAAGAGAAGAAAGAAGCAGGGGTCTCGCTCAGAACTCAGCAGGGCATTCTACCCTCTTACTGCAGGCTGGCCAGACTCTCCTTGATCATCGGGTTGGTTTTGGAGCCACAGTGAAACTCCTGCTCTAGCCTAGACCACAGTGATCAATGACTTACAGCTGAGAGCCAGGGCGACAGGCTATCTCGCAATTGAAGGCTAAGTGCAGTAAATTAGAAGTTAAGGCACCGCAGGTCAGCACCACCACAGGGTGCAGTGCACACCCCACCCTCAAACCCCTCTGCCTTAGTGCTTCCTGAGAGATGTGCGGATGGACCAGGGGCTGCTTTTGCATTCTCATGTTTTAGGCTGGTGTGCTCTGACCTGCAAAGCTGTGGCGTCCATAAACAAAAGTGCATCTAAAAGTTTTGTATAAAGAATCCATCTGGCCCAGGTCACCCCATTGCTGACTTCATCACTTTGGGAGTCTACTTAACTAAACAAAGAACTAAACAAACTTCACTTCACATAAAGTGAAGTGAAGTTGCTCAGTCGTGTCCGACTCTTTGCGACCCCATGGACTGTAGCCTATCAGGCTCCTCCGTCCATGGGGTTTTCCAGGAAAGAGTGCTGGAGTGGATTGCCATTTCCTTCTCCAGGGAATCTTCCCAACCCAGGAATCGAACCCGGGTCTCCCGCATTGCAGGCAAACGCTTTACCGTCTAAGCCACCAGGGAAGCCCAGACCTAACGTGAGCACACCCTAAAACCGGAAGGTGGTCAAGGAAGGGCCAGAGTGTGCCAACCCAAGTCAAGTGCTGCTTTTTCAGAATGGCTTAGTATGTGAGCTGTCTAGCTAGGCCTGTTTTGGCAACTGACTCTACCAGTACAGAAAGTCAGACTTCACCCCAAACTTCTCAGTCCCGCTGAAACGAATGCTCTACAGGGCTGGCGTCTTGGAGTCCCTCTGCTAGCCGGCGGGGTGGGCGCGTCCCAGGCTGCCCACCAGCCCCGCGTCCTGCGCGCTCACCCAGCCGCCGTTCGCCATCAGCCAGGCGCGGTGCCTTTCGCAGAACTGAACACACAGAAGGGCCACGAGGAGCCGACAGTCCCTGCTAACGCTGCCGTCGTCTCTCTTCTGCCGTCGGGGCGTCTGCGGCGACCTCTCCAGCAGAGACCCCGCGAAGGTCATGAGTGAGGCCACGCGGCCCCAGCTGGGGCCAGGGTCTTCGTCGAGCAGCCTCTGCGCCATCCTGGCCACCAGCTCGACGCGGTGCCTACGGTAGCGGCGGTATAGGGGCAAGACGTTTCGATTTGCTTCCTGGATACGGGCAGCCACGTGGCGCAGCACAGCAGCCTCAGGCGTGGACGGCGCAGGAGCTGGAGTGCCGGGCTCCCGGGCGCAGAACTCCAGGTAGTCCATCAGCAGCCGGGCGGTGCGCTCCCTAAACGGGTCCACCATGGCTCCGCCTCTACCCGGGTCCGACCCCGGCCTGTTTTCTGGGCCTGCCGGCGCCCCGCCCCTTCTCGCATTGGTTCGGCTCAGCCCGCCCCCAGGCAGTTGCTTTCCCAGGTCTGGAGAGGAGCCTTTGATGGGAATTCCATCTACACTTGTTCCGGCCGCAACAGCCGAGGCCCCAGTGGTGTACATGGATTCACGTAGCAGCCAGGGCCAGAGTGAGACTCTTTGGGGGTTATTGTTTTTAGCTTTCGGCTTGGGGACTAAGAACCCACAGGGGACAGTCTGGGCAGCGGGGCTAGACTTGCCTCTCCTTTAGGAGAGGTTCCCTGGTGGCTCAGATGGTAAAGAATCTACCTGCAATGCAGGAGACCAGGGTTTGATCCCTAGGTGGGGAAGGTACCCTGGAGAAGGGAATGGCTACCCACTCCAGGATTCTTGCCTGGAAAATTCCATGGACAGAGGAGCCTAGGGGGCTACAGTTCATGAGTCGAACACGAGTGAGCCACCAACACTTTCTTTCATACTAGGAGAGGCTGACAAAGGCTACACACAGCCCTCCACTGGTGACCCCCTTTTATTAGCATTTTCTCAGATTGGATGGAAGCATCCAGGTGTGTGTTGGAGTCTGGCCATACGGGACAGGAAACAGGGTAATTCTCCTGCATGTTGCTACTGCTGCTGCTGCTAAGTTGCTGCAGTCGTGTCCGACTCTGTGCGACCCCATAGACGGCAGCCCACCACCAATATGATCTACTTTCGTGCATTCATTCATTCACTCATTTACTCCTAGCCTTTGGGGTGCTAGGTCTCCCCCTTAGCATGGAGATACAATGGAGAACAAGGCATGTGGTCCCTGCTCTTAAGGATCCTACAGTCTAAGTGATGGGACAAAGAAACGGCCAATCACAGCACATTTAAAAGGTCGCTGTAATAGAATTATCCAGCTTTTGGCTGTTTCTTATAGCTACCATCCTTATATTACTCAGAATTCTCCACTTTTTACTAACCAGTCCCTCATTACTCCACTCCCCTATTATAGTTAATGTACTTCTTATACTAATCTTTCTCTGTTCATGTTACTCCATGGCTTCTTTCTCCTGAATGGACTCAGGCGGACACAGAATTGGTATCAGCTGTGAAATTTGAGAGGGTTCATTGGTCTGGAGCATTTTGAAATATCCCCACCAGGGTGAAAGATGAATAGCTGTTATCTTGTATCACCTACAAAAACAAAGAGGCACAAACTTGGTAGGTCACTTTGGAGGCAACATACACACTGAGTATGCAACCTCAATCCATCTACAGGCTGGGGGACTTAGGGGTAAAACAAGAGAAGGCTCTGCAGCTGTTCAGGCTGCAGTACAAGCTGATTTCCCAGGTGGTGCAGTGGTAAAGGCTATGCCTGTAATGCAGGAGATGTGAGTTCAATCCCTGGGTTGGGAAGATACCCTGGAGAAGAAAATGGCAACCCAATGCAGTATTCCTGCTGGGGAAAGCTCATGGACAGAGGAGCCTGGTGGGCTACAGTCCATGGGGGTGACTAAGCAGCATCAACAAGCTGCTGTATTACTTGGGTCTTATGATCCAACAGATCCAGTGATACTTGAAGTGTCAAATAGGGAAGCTGGAAGGAATCTCTGACGAGCACCAATAGCACTGCAGTGCAGACCTGTAGGATTCTAAAGCAAATCTATGTCCTCTTTTGCCAGTAACTATTCTCCTTTTGAGAAGCAGGTTCTGGCTTGCTACTCAGTCTTGGTAGAAGCTGAATGGTGATCATGCAGTTTGAGATCTCATCATGATATGGATGCTGTTGGACCTATCTGGTTATAAAGTTAGGCATGCCCAGTAGGAATCTATCATCAAGTAGAAATGGTAATTAAGAGACTGAACTCAGGTCCATGACGTAGGATTGTATGGGTAGGTGGCTCAGACCACTGCAACACCAGCTCCTGTTGCTGTGCCCCCTCATTCCATGCCTATGGCCTCCAGGGAGTTGCTTCTGACAAGCTGACTGAGGGAGAACTCAAGCCTGGATTGTAGATGTTGTGTTGTTTACTTGCTCAGTCATGTCCGACCTCATGAACGGCAGCACACCAGGCTTCACCGTCCTTCATGATCTCCCAGAGTTTGCTCAAACTCGTGTCCACTGAGTCGATGTTGCCATCCAACCATCTCATCCTCTGCCACCCCCTTGTCCTTCTGCCCCCAATCTTTCCCAGCATCAGGGTCTTTCCCAATGAGTCAGCCCTTCACATCAGGTGCCCAGAATATCAGCTCCAGCATCAGTCCTTCCAATGAATGTTCAGGGTTGATTCCCTTTGGGATTGACTGGTTTCATCTCCTTGGTGTTCAAGGGACTCTCAAGGGTCTTCTCCAGCACCACAGTTTGAAAGCATCAATCTTTAGCACTCAGCCTTCTTTATGGTCCAACTCTCATATCTGTACATGACTACATGTGGTGGAAACACCACAGCTTTGGTTATACAGACCTTTGTTGGCAAAGTGATGTCTTTGCTTTTTACTACACTGTCTAGGTTTGTCATGGCTTTTTTTCCCAAGCAGCAAGTGTCTTTTAATTTCATGGCTGAAGTCACTACCCACAGTGATTTTGGAGCCCAGTAAAATAAAGTCTGTCATTGTTTCCATTTTTCCCCCATCTATTTGCCATGAAGTGATGGGACCAGATGCCATGGCCTTAGTTTTTTGAATGTTGAGTTTCAAGCCAGCTTTTTCACTCTTCTCTTTCACCTTCATCAAGAGGCTCTTTAGTTCCTCTTTGCTTTCTACTGTTAGGGTGGTGTCATCTGCATATCTGAGGTTATTGATATATTATAGATAGGTCTATATGATATGCTGGTACCACATGAAAGTGGATGGCTAGAGCGTTATAGCTCTGCTCGGGGTCCGGGGGGATTGTGAAGACAGTGGTGAAGGAAAATCCTCCCACTGGTTAGAAATTCAAGCAGGATATATGACTGTACCCTAAGTCTGGGGTGAGAGATGGCTAGAGTAGAGATCTACATTGATACTTGGGCAGCTGCTGATGGTTTGGCTGGATGGTCAGGACCTTGAAGACTGCTGACAAGGAAATCTTGGACACAGATATGTGGGTGAACCCCTCTGAACAGGTGCAGATTGAAGATACTTGTCTCCCATGTCAATGCCTCCAAAGGGTGGCCACTGTAGAGGGTCTTACTAATCAAGTAGACAAAATTCTGTGCTATGTGGCTATCAGAGAGCTTCTTTACACAGCTGCCACGGTGCCTGCTCTACGAATGCCCATGAATGAAGAGGCCATGCAGCAGAGACAGAGGATGTGGCCGTAACAGAACTCTCTCTGTGAAGGCTGAGCTGGCTAATGCTACTGCTGAGGGCCTGATCTGCAAGTGCCAGCGATTCTGATGTGGTAAGAAACGAATTTTGCCACAAGGGAATATAAACCTTGTCAAACTGAGCTGGTTGGGACATCTTATGAGTTCCCTTATTAAGTTAAATGTTTTGATATAGGTTCATGTTTTATTTTCACGAGAGTCATGATTTTATATTTTTTAACTTTATATTTTAGCAGCAAGCACAGTTGTTTCTTAGATTTGGAGTAGCCTGGGTGTTAGTAGTAAATCCTCTGGCCCTGCCATTGGTTAATATCAGCTGAATCAAACAAATGAATAAATAACCTCCATACGAAACTTCTTATCCAGTTTGCAGTCAGACTTGGCTATAATCCCCCCTCTGCCACTTAGAAGCTGTGCAACTGTGAAAAAAGTTTTTCAGCTCTCCTGGCCTCAATTTCCTAATGTAAGAAATGGAGGTGATAAACTGTTTGCCTCATAGGTTGTTACAAGGGTTACACGAGTTGGTATGTACAAAGGCTTTAGCATACTGCCTGGCACATAGTAAAAGCTCTTTACAGAGGAGCTTGTATTATTAATATGAATTGATCAAGGTTACCAGGCTCACTTCCACCACTTCTAATCCAAATGCAATTTGCCACATTTTTGGTGAGCCTTACCTTTACGGTTTCTGGTTTTGTTTTTAAAATACTGAAAGTAGCTAGAGACCACCTACTATTTTTTTCATATAGATTTTAACAGCTTTATTGTGGTATAATTCATAATACCACAAAATTCACTTTTAAAGTATAGATTTCAGTGGTTTGTAGTATATTCAAAGTAGTGCAACCATCACCATTGTGTAATTTCATTATCTCAAAGGATATCCTATCTCCTAAGTAACCACTGATCTACTTTCTGTCGTTATGGATCTGCTTATCATGAAATAGGCAGATTTCATGTAAATGGAATCATTCACTATGTGGTCCTATGTGCCTGGCTTCTTTCACCTGGTATGTTTTCAAAGCTCATCCATGTTATAGCTTGAATCAGTACTTAATTCCTTTGCATTGCTAAATAACATCCCATTGTATAGATATACCACACTTTGGGCATCCATTCATCAGCAGTTGAACCTTTGAGTTGTTCTGCTTTGAGCTGCTCTGAACATTTGTGTTCAAGTTTCTGTGTGGACATGTTTTCGTTTCCCTCAGGTACACGCCTAGGAGGGGGAGGCCACCTATTACTGGGGAACATAGGCAGGTTGGAAACAGTGACTTCTGGTTCCTGGTTTACATGAGTAACCAGGCAAATGTTAAGCATTCCCCAGTGGTGTGTTGGTTAGATAACCCGGGGTTCAAAGATAGGCAATTTTTGTTGTCACAGTCTTTGCATAAATGTTCATACCGTATTTGCACCGAGTTTTTCTTATGTATGTGGGTAAATCAACCAGCACATTGCTTCTGATCCCATCTCCTCCCTGGAGGGTCTGCATCCTTTCACAACTACAGAAACAGATTCATTTCACTTCTTTCACCAGAATTACTGTGAGTCCACCCACCGTGGAGACTGACCAGTCCTGAAGGCCAGCCTAGCTAGCACCAAGCCCTGGTTAGAGAATGAGGGGTTGGCAGATGCTCTGAAGACTGACTTGATTCTCCCCTCTCACTGGTGAGACAGCGAGTGGTTTAACTTCATGTGCTCCCAAAGGATCTACAGACAAGAAGATTCACTGAGACCTTTCCCCAGCTTGCCCCATTATCAGAATTCGCAGCCCACTTCAGTCCTGCCTGATTCCGATCTCCAGGGAGGGGCCTTAGGGTCTGTGTGTTTAACTTGCTGTTGAGCCAGTGGGCACATTTGGGGAATGCGGATCTACAGATGCCTGTTCAGTCAGCAATGCTAGGCTTGGAGGGAAGCTCCAATCCCACTGCCAGTTAATCTCTGAATGCAGCAGTTGGGCTTACCCCAGAATCCCAAGGGTCTTCCTTTGAAAAGACCATCAGGGATTCACAGCTGGTCTCTTGCCTTGCCCACTGCCTCTCTGTGCCCAGATACACTGCTTTCAAAGTCAGTATGACCCTGGGAGTCCTTCTGGGGGACCCTCCAAAGTCAAAACTATTTTCATAATAATAGTGACTCCTTTTTTGTACGTGTGGCTTTTAAAACTCTCATTTTCTCAGGCGTTTTCAAGAGGCTACTGATGGGTGGTAGAATATGTGCTTCTAGAATCCTGTGTTTTATAATTTTTCTGTTTTCATTTCTAATATGATAAATATTGATAGATAAAAGCCACATAAACAAAAAGCTCTTTGGGGTCCTCAATAATTTTTAAGAGTGTAGAGGGATCTTTAGATGAAAACTTTGAGAACCACTAGCCTAGATGAATCTTTAATAATTACGATTTTGATACATGTGTAGGGACTGTAGGGGTGAGAGGAGAGGAAAGAATGAAAAAGGAGGAGAGTAGGGAGGAGGGGGAGAGAGACAAGGAAAGAGGTGAAATAAGGAGAGAGAGGAGGGAGGAGATGGGGGGACAAGGGGAAGAATGAGGGAGAAGGGACAGGAGGAGTTGGAAGGGAGAGGATGAGAACAGGAAAGGGAAGAGGGGAAGGCACTTTAGAGCTCTTCCATTTCCTAGATGAGGAAACTGAGGCTGAGAGGCATTTAGATATTATATATCCTGTAAAAGTGGGAAAGCTCGGTCTAAACCTTTGTCCCCATGCTGTCCTCCTCTTAAGATCGATCAAGTGTTAGCAGGATCACCTTCTAGCCAGATGGCCAAGCAACTAGGAGAGGCCAGGTTGCAAGGGCCCTTACAACTTGTGCTATTTTAAAGTCACTTACAATCCAGGGAACGGTGTGGAGGAGGCCCAGGATGGGAAGAGGGAAGTGGATAATGGGTGCCTGCTCTGGCCCTGGGCTCACTGCACAACCCCGAACCCAGACCCACTTCTGGGAGACCAGCCGCCCACTCCCTCAAAGCAGCTGCCTTGGTTTTAGTTCACAGGTATTTCCCACACCACCTGTCATCACACAACTCCTTGTTAAATCCCTTCTCTGCCTAATCTTTCTCTTCTCTGGCTGGAAAGGGGGTGTCCAAAGCTACGCAAACCTGTGGGCACATCTGTTTGGCCTCTTCACCACAGTGGTTTAGTACCTTTGCCTCCTAGTCCTCTAAAAACAAAAGAAAGCCTTAACAAACTCCACTCAGTATTATTTTCAATATGCAAAATACGATTTATTACCTAAAGTTTAATCCTTGAATCTCCATGTAGTCTGAACACCCAGGTGAAATTAAATACTTACAGGGGAAGTGGCTTACTGCCCATGGGGGTGAGTGTTGGAGGGAATACTTTCTTAGGGCCCTGAAAGTCACTTTTCTGATTGTAAAGTTAGGGACTACTTTGCACATATACTGACGATACCGCCCACCTCTCCAAATATACAACCTTGAATTTGCTTGCATCTGAGTGACTTCTTTGCCCTGTCTTCCTTCACTTCTGGGAGGCCCAGGTCAGAGTGCAGACACATGGAAGGGTCTGTGGGAGACAGGAAAGGAAGTACCATAACTAGGAGCCCAGGAACAAACTTGGGAGAACCTTCTGGGAGCGGAGCTTGGGGATTTCACAGGACACGTTGTGGGGCCAGCACTTCAGCAGTTGGCAGGAACTGGGTGGAACTGCTGCTCGTTTCCCTGACCCACTGCTCAGAATGGAGTCCGCTAAAATGGAGAAGGTGCTGAAAGTTGTCCCTCTGGGCTATGCTCCTGCCTGTCTTCTCTCTTTTTCTCAAGGTGGGTAGAGCAGTAGAGATGGAGGGGGTACAGATTGGAGGAGGTGAGTAGGGGCCTTTCACATTGTCTCTGTCAACTCCAGGACCAACTGTGTAATAAAACCCTTAATAAATGTTTTCTTGGCAAATGATTGAATATAACCATTACGTTTATTTTAAAAGAGTTTATGGAAAAGCTGGCCTGGGGAATTTCTGACTCATTTTGATATCTGAATGAGTAGTTTTGTAGGTGGGCCTGGTGGACCCGCTGAAGTTTACAGGCCTATCAGATGGCCCCAGGTCTGGAAGGGCCTCTGCAAGCAGCAGAGCCTGGGGCTGGGCCTGCAAAGCTGGCAGGAGAAGGGCCAGGCTGCAGCAGGGCCATGAGAGGGGACCGAGAATATGGGGGACTCAGCATGCACAGCCCTCAGACACCACAAGGACATGGCCTGGCAGACCCCAGACCGCTCAGAGGGCAAGCCTCACCCAGGAATGGTTTTTGGTTTGAGGTGACCTTTTATTTCCCTAAGTTTAGCATCCTGTCTTTATGAATGAGGAATTTTCTAAAACAAAGGATAAGCTTCTACACTTGAAAATAAGGGATCCTATAACTAAAGCACTTGGTATCTTCCAGAAGGCTCTGCTGAATTTTAAATAAAGGCAGGATATTATGGTTTTTTCCCTCCATATAAGTGAAGCAAAGACATTCAAGAGCTATCAATCTGTGTATGTAATTACACTTGCAATGCAATAAATACGAGTATAATTGATATGGACAAGATTCACTTTAGCTTGAGTAGATGCTACTAATCCTAATACATCTAATACCACAAATAGGTTTTTAAATAAGTTTACTGTCCTCTGTTCCCACACAGAAAGGTTTTGGTTCCTCTGAGAAGCGTTTGTGTCCCAAACAGCACTCAGCTTTTCCCTCTAATGATAGAAAATGTCCCATCCTCCCGATACAAGCCACCATCACAAGATACACAGATCAAACCTGTCTATTTTACCCATATCTCTGCTTCATTTGTAACATGGAAATGTTTTACCTGAAAAAAAAAGACAAGAGGAGGCAAGGCTGAAAAGGATACTTTCACAATAAAAACACATGTAAAAGAATTGATTTTGTCTCATTACATTTGAAATTGTAATTTTCTTCTAAGACCAAGTAACATGGTCCTCACATAGTCCATTAAAATCAGCAGTTCCTGGGGAAGGTTTCAAATGTCAAAATGCACACTGAGAAAAATCATCTCTTAAAGTGCTCTGAAAAAAAAAACTTGATTCCAGGAAATAAAACGGAATATAGTAAATTGTCAATTCTACTGGGAATAGTAGAATTCTACCAGGAATAGAGAATGAGTTGGGACTAGTATAATTTATAATAATCTTAAAAACAGATATATTTTCAAAAATGTTCAAAATGATAAACACTGTACTGGAAGGTGTTTTCATAGTGTTGGGGGTTCACACTGGGATCTTTCCAGGGTGATGGTTTTAATAGTAATGTTGGAGACATTTGGTGAACTTTCAGTCACAGAGCTGCTCACTTGAAGCTAAGTTGCAAGAAACTCTCAGACCCTCTAGGAGTAAGATCTATTTACATGTGATGATTTCAGATTCTATTCTCAGGTGCCTATGTGCACTGTGATTAAGCCCAGACCTGCAAAGACACAAACAGATAATCTTCAGTCTGTTTTTCAGTTGACATTTGTAAAATCTGAGTTTAAAGAGAGAAAATCAAAGTCTTTAATACACAAACATACACACTGCATCCAAAACGGAGCACTCACATGTCTTAGAAGGATAATACTTCATTCCTAGCAACTCAAAGGTACTTCTTTGGCCCTCGCTTTCCCTCTCCCTTAGTTAACTGTCTGAAGGGCATCTGTGGCCCCCCCTGCTAAAGAATGGTAATTCTTAGACTGACAACCGGAATTCTCTGTACACATCCAGCTCTCTGGGTATACTGACATGGCTTTATTAATTTAGCAAACTCTTGCCCAGGATGGTGGAATCACAAATAACTTCACTGTTTATTTCATGAATTTTGAAAAAAACCCATTTATCCTAGGACTGGACTATTCAATTACTCATTTTAGAAATGACACACACTTCTTAGGATAATATGCAGCATCAAATGACCAGCTACTTTTCTAGACAGTCTTTGAAATTCTCTCCCTCCCCTGACCCTGTGTCCGGCAAACAATCTTAAGCTATGCCCCAAATTTGTTCAATCCTACTTAAGTCCCTCCATCAAAAGATTTACCTTCAATCAGACCCCTAAAACCTTTGGCAGATAATATCTGCCTTTGCTCTCTCCTTCTGAAATGCTAATAAGACTGTCGCGTTGGTGATCTTCCATAGTGAAGTGAGTTTTGCTTGCTGAACAGTTATTTTGGTGGCATTTCTAGGGAGCACACACCTGACACAGTGATGGAGCTCTTTGAGAATCTAATAAAGCCATGAGGACACTATTCCTGGAAAAATGCACACATATACACAGTTTAGCATGTAACTGCACGGACTTCATAGGTCTCCTGAAGCCTCTGTGTGGACTTCACAGGGGTCTGTGACTGGGAAAAGGACCCTGGTGCTCCTGGGAGGTGAGATTGGCAATTGGATTTGTCACAGGCTGGAATCAGACTTTTAGGGTATCTGTGCTGGAATACCTGCATTGATGGGAAACTCACTACCTCCCAAAGCAAATCATTCCTCTGTGGCCATAGACTTGAAATTAGAGCTCTCTTTTGGCTGCCCAGGCCCATCCTAGCTTACTCTGACCTCTCTACTTTCAAGAAGACCAATCACTCCTGCTCTCACACACACAGTAAAGTAGAAAAGCCTCTCTCTTACTCTGAGGGTATGATCCCATGATCCTGAGCAAAAGGCAGTCCCATCAGGGGAAACTCGTAGAGTACTAACACGGTTTTCATGTCCAAACAAGATGGAGACTCGAGACCCCTTGAGGACATCCCAGACGTTGATGGTATAATCATTGTATCCAGCAAACAGCAGGCGACCTTAAGGCAAGAGGTAAGATGGTTACTCAAGCAGTTCCTTCCTTTTTTTTTTCTTTTCATGACTCTGATTCATGTGCTCGTTCATTCACTCATTCAATAAACAGTGCTTTAGAGCCCAGTATGTGCCAGGCATTGTGGTTTGCCCTGGGGATTCAAAGAGGAGAAAGCACAGTTGCTGGCCCCTGTGGAGGGTGATGGTGGGCAGGCTGACTCCTGTATCATTGCAGCACCATGTGGAAGGGGCTGTAATGGAAGTGCTCAGCTATGTGTAAAGTGCTATGTGATCATAGAGGAAAGGGGATCAAAGAGGATACTATGGGAGAAGCACTATTTGTGTTGGCCTTTGAGGGTTGAATAGGAGTTTGCCATGCAGAGAAGGAAGGGAAAATGATGTTCCAGGCAGCAGCAGCAGCAGCAGCACAAAGGCACAGCTGCATGGCTAGAAGGTGTCTGGGAGAACTGAATGGTCTACTGACACAATATGCCAGCACTGTCCTAAGTTTCCCTGGTACCCTCTCCAGCTGTGAAGGCAGAGGTGACGTGAGCTTCAGGGCATCAAGAAGGGGACTCTTGCTTCACTCCCTCCGCCTCTGAAAAAAGTCCCTTTTCAAGTGTGAAAGGGAAAATGGAAGGCTGGAGAGGAAATGCCTAAAGGCATAGCAGATGGAGTTCTGATATATCATTGTTCTGAAGAAGAGTGTTAGATGGGCCCAGCCTTCATTTATGAGCTGGGGAAGCTGCCTCAGGCTGGGCAAAATGTGGTGTCAAAAATGCATCGGAGGAAAACCAAGCAGGTGCAGACTCTTGGCAGGTGGAGCCTAGGAAGTTCAGCTGAGGGGAAGCTTGCCGGATTCTCTGAGGTCCCGTTTCACAGTCCCAGGAAAACCTTACCACTGAGGGAGAAGTCCACGCTGGAAGCTCCAAAGATGATGCTCTCTTTGGAATAGATGGCGACCTCCCTGTCTGCCCGGAGGTCATAGAGGCGACACTGGGGTGACAAAGAGGACAGAGAGGCACTTGTTTCTGGGTCCTGTTTGGTGCATCAGTGATCACAGAGCTACAGGCAGGTGCCGGTAGCTTGTGTGGTTTGAGGGTCAAGGGGAAAACCTTTCGTTTTCTCTCAGTATTTTCTTCCTCAATCCCAATTCTTATTATACCCCCATGAAGCACTGGAGATTCGAAGAAACAGCAAATGCAGATTTCTTTAGTACAGAAAACAAAATGTAAGCCTTCTTTTTTTCTGATAAGGGATATGTGTTCATTGTAGAAAATTCAGAAAATTTCAGAAATGCATGAAGAAGGAAATCCTAGAGATATTTACTAACACCTGGCTATTTCCTTCAGTCTTATTCTACTTTTTAAAAAAATAATTACTTATTTGGCTGCAACAGGTCTTAGTTGTGGCACACACAGGGTCTTCAGTCTTTATTGTGGCATATAGAATCTTCAATTGCAACATGTGAGATCTAGTTCCCTTATCAGGGATCAAACCCACGACCCCTGCATTGGGAGCTCAGAGTCTTAGCTACTGGACCATCCGGGAAGTCCCAGTCTTAATCTATTTTATGTGTGGATTTAAATAGGGTGAATGTTTCATTATTGCTCCAATTAGCACAATGTTATGAACATTTTCTAATAACATTAATAATCTTCAAAAAATAGGATTAATGTGGTTGTTATATTCCTCATGTGGATGTATCAGAATCTACTTAGCCATACTCTGCTAAGTGTCTTGATTGTGTCTAATTTTTCTCTTTTACAAATAAAATTATGAGGAAGCCATGATCATCCCGCTATCAAAATCTTTATATGCATCTTTAATATTTTCTCAGAATAGCTAAGGAATGGAATCCTTAGAATTGTTTCCAAGAAATTACAAAGGATAAGGAAAGCTTTTAAAATTCTCCAAATGTATACCCTTATATTTTGTTAAATGTTCTTTGGCATACAGAAGTTTTAAATTTTCATTATTATCAAACTCTCAATCTATTACTTGTAATTTCTTTCACAATAGCAAACTAAGGTGAAATTCATTATTTAATAAGATATTTGCTATTTTGAGAGCACAATAAGGTTGTGCCTACTGAAAAACAGGTCAACATTATTTTTCAACTAGTATCAAAAGCCTTAAAATTAGGCCAGTTTTTGACTCATCAAGTTTATGTATGAGAATTCATCCTAAGGAAACAATAAGAGAGGTACCAAAAATACTTGCTTATAGCAGAGTTTTTAACAGGGAAAAAAACCCATAAAAAAACCTAAATGTTCCCAGATTGAAGATTGGTTAGTAAATGATGACATATCCATAATATGGAAAACTATTCAATAATTAAGAAAATATAATGTAGGAAAGTATTTCTTGGCATGAGAAAATGTTCACAATCTATTGCTAAGTACAAAAAGCAAACTATAAAACAGCATTTGTTTAAAAACTAAAAAGACAGAAAGGAATTTACTCAACTGTGATTTTTCTTGTGTAGAATGATTAACAAAATTTAGTTTTTCCCCCCTAAGTTTTCTTTATAGAAGTCATATCAGTTCTGTAATCAGGAAAACAATTATTTTTGAAAAATAAAATTAAGTCAGCATCTCTCTCCTTCAAATAGGAAAAGCTCTTGAGGGCTTAAACATACCGTAGCATCATCTGATCCCGAAGCAAAGGCATCTCCACTTGGGTAGTACCTGCAGAGAGAAAGTGCGGGGAGAAGGCACTTAGAGCAGTGATTCCCAATCTTGGGTGACCATCAGAAGCCTCTGGGAAGGCCGTCCCACGCTGGGCCCTCGGACTCTAGGGACACAAGGACTACTCATTACAGAGACCAGAAATGGAGGCTCAGCCGGAAGGCCCCACTGGCCTACCTTAGTTTCTTCTCTGTAAACAGGGGACAGTGACACCGGCCTTGCAGAGTGTTGGTGAGGATAAATGAGACAATATGTCTGTTTATATCTGACACTGAACACAGGCAGATGCCTATATCCGTACTTTCCCTTGATCACACACCCCATTCCAAAGGCTTGGCCAGAGCTCAGGGATAAGACAGTGCTTACAAACACAGACACTGCAACTGGATGAAAGGGGACTACACTGACCACTCACGACAGGGGATACTTTTGGCAAGTGACTTCGACTGGCCCAGCCTCAGTTTCTTCATCTGAAAAGTGAGGAAGATAATGTACATTTCCTAAAGACTGAATAAGACAGTATTCACAAAAAGCATGGCATGGGGCCAGGTAAAATGCATGCAACGAATGATATTATTATCGTTACAGTCCTCCTCTCCTTAATAATCAGGCCTTCTGGAGAGAAGGTACTGTAAATTGAGACCTGATGAACATTAGAAGAGGGTTCTGGGTTGAGGGAACAACATGGCTGAGAGAATATGCAATTTTAAGCTGTTATTTCATGAATATATAGGAATTTATTTTAGTAGCTTTATAGTCTATCCCTGTATCTTAATAACTTCACCTACTGTAGTAATTTCTCAAATTATTTCCTTGGATTTTCTAGGTATTCTCTACACATTTGCAAAAAGTGATAGTTTTTTCCCCCTTCCTACATTTTAAGGTCAGTGAGCTAGAAAATTCTTATTAACATTTCCACTAATAAAGTAATTATTCTTACTGTGTTCTAGCTTTTAAGGGGAAAAAGTCTAGTGCTTTCCTCTAAGTATAATGAAAATTCTTCAGTGGTTATACTTTAAATGCTGTCCTGATGGTGCCATCTTCTAAATGTGTACATTAAGTCCTGACTTCTCTCTTGGAATCCAGTTCACAGATCTGGCTACCTACTTGACCTCTCCACTTGGTCATACAATAGCATCTCAAACTTGGCTAGCCCAAGACAGAACTCCAGAATCCATGTGCAACCATTGCCTTCTCCCTGCAGTGCTTCCAACCCTCCCAGTTTTAGCAAACTGATCAGTGTTTATGTCCTTTATAAAAGATTCAGGTTCCCTGAGCTCAGGGTTCTCCTCCTGAAATGCAACCCCTTGCACATGCAGGTGTCATTTAGCCCTTTTCATGTCACCCTGTGATATTGGAGCTTGGATAACTAGCATAGCTACTACCATCACTATTAGTAATCAACTACCCTTCATCTCTAACCCAGGAATCTTGTGCCTTTTACCAGCACCCATGAAACTCTGGCAGCCTTACTTGATGGCCTGCAATTAGGGTAAAATCTCAAATCCTTCCCAATTCTAGACATTTCTATCCTCACTGTGTCTTCTTTAGTTTCAGCCACCATCATTTCTATCTGGAACTCACACAACAGCCTTCTAACTGGCCATAATACTTCCATTCTCATTCCCCTACAATGCATTCTCCATACAGCAGCCAGAGTGATCTTTTAAAGACAAAACATGCATCATGGTAGCTACCTCAAGTGGTCACCTGGCCTTTTGTTAGGTCCCTGAGCATCTCATCTCCCTGATCCTCCTCCCAGCTCTTTGAAAGCCTGGCTCCTCCACTATCCTGGTATCAATTTAAACATCAATTTCTCAGAGATGCTTGACCAGTCAAAGAAATAACCTATCTCCATCACAGTTTCCTGTTTTATTTTTCAATGGAACTTATCAGTATCTTTGTACACTGTACAAAGCCTCTGGGAAGGCCGTCCCACGCCACAGATAAAGTACATTTATCTGTGCTTTGTCTTGTTTGTCTCCTATAGGAAAGTAGAAATTTTTATCTTGTTTAAAACAGTATTCCCAGTTCCTGGAATAATGTTCAGCAGATAAGTACTTAATAAATATTGGTTGAATGAATGAACAAAAAACACTGACTTCATTTAGACAGGAAATAGCCATTGCCTCTAGTGCAATTACATTGAAATTCTCCAAGAAGTCTGGAGTACAGTTCAGTCTCACCACACATCAGCTGTTATTGCTGGAAAAGCCTCTCTCAGCAAAGTAAATTGAGGCTGGAGGCTAAGCATTAGCCCAGGCTGGGAGACAGTGGAAAATAGAGAAGCAATGTGAACATTCTACTCACGGACCGGACACTATTGATGTCAGATTCGTGTGTTTCAAAGGCCTGCACGCACTGTCCAGAGCGCATGTCCCACACCATGGCTTTCTTGTCACATCCCTGCAAACACAAAGTTGCCCAGAGTTATGACTACTGCAAGGACTGCCCACAGACAGGTATAAGTTCTCATTATGTCACAGAGATCGTTCAGTTCCCATTAGTAAATGGCTCTGACAACGTGCTTTTTTTTTTTCCTGAGACAAGCTTTATTTAAGGCCACTTCCTTCTGACCTCAGGAGGTCAGAGCTAGGTCCTGGGGTAGGGGGAGCAAAAGAAAGTACCCAGACACCCTTTTTATAGCATGTTTTCTTCTCTGCCATCTTTCTAAATGGCTGCAAGTTGTCCAGGGCCTCCTTCTCCCCTTCCTCCTAAGCATTTCTCTTCATGTTTCCCCCTCCTCTCTATCTCTGCTTCTAGAAGGCCAGAGGGGAGGGCAAGTGGACAGTGGGTATGGTGGGACCTCCCAGGCTTGCCTCAGGTGTGTGGGGCAGCCTGAGCACAGGTGGACAGCCAGGTGCTTCTGGCCAGCTGCAGCCCAGCAGCCTAGTCAGGGGGCTGCCCATAGTCAGCTGGGTGGCTCAGGCAAGTCACTTCCCTGGGTTTCCGCCTCAACACCTATAAAATGAACCCTCTCTGGGTAGCTAACATGATCCAGAGAATCAAAAACACCAAGTTTATGCATACTATCCTGCTTCTAGGAGCATTCTGATAAATTTCTGCAGAACAGTCTGTGATCAAGCATGAGCAGTATAATTAGACTCTCAAAGGACAAACAGAAGGAAAAATGGGTTAAAATTAGATTGTTGGTTTCAACTCAGAGGAAGGGGTGGGTGAGGTACCATACTGATGTTTCAGAAAGACCTGCAATGGGGATTCAGCTCTCCAACATCTTTACTGAGAATGTGAACAAAGAAATTAGAGTGTCTTCAAATCTTTGGAGGACCCTAAACCATGAAGTTTAATACTCTGAAAGAGAGAATATGATCTATAATGATATCAACAATCTGAAAAAACAGTGTAGTTAATTGGAGATAAATACAGTTATACAAAGACACGGGAATTAAACTTACATAGATGGGGCCAAATATCCAAGAAGAAAATCAGGGTCCCTGCCAATTAGAGGCTTCACAACCCTCATCTGAGGTCCAGAACTAAGAGGTGGGCAGCTTGGAACAAAGGGCCTTTATGTCTTCCAGTTGCAAACATCATTAGATGGTGTCTGCATCTCTGTCCCCTCCCACCACTGTCTCTTGACAGAGATGAGACAGGACCAGAGTCAGGTCAACCAGCTCAGTTCTCCACACTTATTCCCAGATGTTCTACAAATACTTGCTTCTCTTACTTGCATAACACACTGGAAACTCTTCCCTCTACTATTCATAATACAGTAGAATATATTGGGAGGTGGGGGGCAAATGCTTTTGTGCCTTCTGCACAATTTACAAAGGATAAAATGTGGAGTCAGGCAGCAAAGGTGGGTCCCTGGTGTCCTAACTCCTCCTCTGGTGCTCCTTTGCCATGGTGGCCTGCCTGCCCGACTCAGCCTTCAGACATACTGTTCCCTGTGCCTGGGAGTTGGAGGGGCTGGAGGCTGGGAGGGATGGAGTGGGAGAGTGTCCCACTAGTGCCAAAGCCCTGATCACACCACAGCTATGCCTCACCGCTGTTTCTACCTGAGCTGCCTGGTGCCCTGGCTGCTGTCTCTACTGCTCTCGGATGCCAACTCTCTGCTACTCAGCCAAGGAGTCTCAGCCCTGCTCCAGGGGTGTCCCGTTTAGTCCCACAGATTGACAGGAAGTGCCACCCTGAGGCTCCCTGGTGGACAGAGGGCTCCTGGAGATCTTCCTGGGATCTTTACCCCAGACACGAAGGTGTTCCCGGTTTCTGATGGGGCCAGGTCCAGGCAGAGCACGTCGGCCCCATGCCCATGGAAGCTCTGCAGCAACTGCCCGCTCTCCACATCCCACAGGGCACATGTGCCATCACCGCTCGCCGTCAGGATCTGCCGCCGGAAAGCACAGGAAGGGTGTCATTAGGGCCTCTGGGGAAGCCAAGCAGACGCTTGCAGTTCCACAGAGAAGAGAAGGCTCCTCACACACACACACACACACACACACACACACACACACACACACCCCTGCTGAATCTGGACTCTGGCACAGAACTCTTTCTCCAGTACTGAGAAAGACAGCCCATTTTTGACACCCTTGCTGTCGTGAGCTGTTTACATACCTGTCCTCTTGTAGAGGATGAAATCTGGAGGCCTTCCTGCAGTACCTGCCTGCCTGACACGTAGGAAGCACTCTGTGAACACCTGCTGAACAGAACCCCCAGCGGGTCCCACAGGCAGCCAAGCCTACCACTGAGCTTCCCAGACATTAACGTGCGCCCCACACCCAGAGGCTCCCTGGGCCACTGAGTGGTGTGGACACACGTGCAGGGCCAAGGCCTTTGCTGTGTGCTGACCATGTCCAGGCCGTCCACTAGGTGGCAGGGCTGCAGAAAGACTGTGCCTTGGTTGCTGCTCTCCTGGAGCTCCGTTAACAGGATTGGCAGGAAACCCATCTGATTCCCTGTCCCCATGTTAATCAATTCCAGGGCAAGCCACCCTTTCCCAGTGCTGCATTAGACAATACTGAGACCAGCTAAAAATAAACTAGCTGCTTGCTCCAGGAAATAACCTGATCCTGTGAGATAAGACTCTGAACTAACTAAACAACTTACTTATCAGGACTAATAGCTTTGTAAAAAATTAATGAAACAGAGTGTGCTGTGCTAAGTCGCTCTAGTCATGTCTGATTCTTTGTGACTCCATGGACTATAGCCCACCAGGCTCCTCTTTCCATGGGTTTCTCCAGGCAAGAATACTAGAGTGGGTTGCCATTCCCTTCTCCAGGGAATCTTCTGGACCCAGGGATTGAGCCTAGGTCTCCTTCATTGCAGGCAGATTCTTTATCTTATCGTCTGAGCCACCAGGGAAGTCCTCAGTCTAGCTCTTTAATGGAAATTTTTCCTGGCATACTCTTTGATCAAAGAAATGAATAGTTTTTAAAAGTTAACAGTAAATTCTTAATCTTTAAACTATTTTAAATATTTGTGATCTTCATTATGATGTAAGTAAAAATAAAATTTAAAAATCAAACATTCATTATGATAAATGCACTAAACAGATCCTCTAACTCCATTGTCACTCATTTATTTTGGAATGCAGAGAACTTGCAGGTCTTACACCAGCCTTTTGAGGTTTCCATTTTTCATCTTAGATCCCAGGGCTGGAAGGAGGCTTAGTTCATGAGTTCAGTGGTACCCAAAAAAGGCCATACATCTGAATCACCTGTGAAGCTTTGTGTTAATAATAAAATAATAAGAGCTAGCATTTATTGATATTTACCAAGGTTTATACCAAGTACTTCTGGAGAAGGAAATGGCAACCCACTGCAGTAGTCTTGCCTGGGAAATCCTATGGACAGAGGAGCCTGGTGGACTACAGTTCATGGGGTTCCAAAAGAGTCAGACACAATTTAGCTACTAAGCAACAACACTAAGTACTTTACATGAATCATCTCATTTAACCCTCAGAAAACCTCACAAGGGAGGAATACACTACCATCCCCACTTGTAGGTGAGAAAAACGAAACACAGAGGATAATAAAACCTTATTTAGAATTGACCAGCTAGAACATCAGACTAAACATCTTCTGTTGCTTTGGCTGCTCCTCACACCCAAAGACATGAGGAACGGCCACGGCAGCAGCCAGGGCCACTGTGCCCCCTCCTGCACAGACCCGCGAGACTCCTGGTGGCAAGCAACAGGGGTAAACACTGCCCTCCCAATCAGAACACTGCCCCCAGACAGCAACCAAACAATTTCCCATCACCAGGTCTCCCTACCACTACCCTTGCTGGCCCGCCTCCTGACATCAGTCAGCTGAACCCAGAACGGGCTTTAGTCTGACTCAGACAATCTCCTCCTTCAAATAAACCCAACCTGCCCCAGCCCCCGCAGTGGCCGCCTACCGTCTGTAGGGTCCGCTCCACCATGCAGGGCATGTAACCTAGCCCTCCTACCTCTCAGGCTGCCTGCCTCCCACAGTGCTCCCCTCACACCTCACTGGCAACACACTGTCCGCCAAGGCAGCCTCTCAAGGCATGTTTATGAGCCCCCACTCCTGCTCCAGGCTCCCAGCCTCCCCGCTGTGCAGCCACCACTGGTAGCTGGCCATGTGGGTGGTGGCATCTATGAGGGTTTGCTGGAGAGACGCGACAAAGGCAGTGCAGGATGTTTAGGATTCTGAAAGAAAACGCAGCCTACGTATTACCTCCACTTTATGGCTGATTCAAAGCAGGGTACAGATTTTCCATATGAAGCCTTCTTTTTTCCCATTTGTTCAAATGGAAGTCTAATATAGGCACAATGAGGTGTGCCAAGTACACAACCCTGAAAGTCAGCGCTCAGTGAAATTCTATACACAAAAGGACCTTGGGACCACTTCTCCAACCCGAGACGGGAATTTCCACCACCCCAGAAGGTTCCCTGATCCACTCCCACCCCCACCAGCTCAATTAGAGGAGGAGGTCTAATATGGCAGGGAATTCATTTCAACTGTACCAACAATCAACAGCCTCGACTTTACCCATTTCTGATTTTATTAAAAACAGTAATGTAACTAGAGTTCCCTGGTGGGCTAGTGGTTTGGATTCCACATTTTCATCATTGTGGCCTGGGTTCAGTCCCTGGTTGGGGAACTGAGATTCGGCAAGCCATGTGGTGTGGCCAAAATTATAATATATATACATATATATATATTATATTTGGGCTTCCTAGGTGGCACTAATGGTAACGAACTCGCCTACCAATGCAGTAGACATAAGAGACGTGGGTTTGATCCCTGGGTTTGAAGATCCCCTGGAGGAGGGCAGGGCAACCCACTCTAGCATTCTTGCCTAGAGATTCCCATGGACAGAGGAGCCTGGTGGGATATGATCACAGGGTTGCAAAGAGTCAACTAAAGTGACTTAGCCTTCTGTATAAAATTATATATATATATAAATAAATTATAGTACATATAAAACCAGTGAGAAGCAACAGGAGCTTCCTCTTAGGGCCAACTTCTGGAGCATACACATTCTCCTGCAAAGAGGGATACTGGAACAGTTTCCTCATCTGCACCCTCTCTTTAGTTCTCTGTGACCGAACTTGCTCCCCCTGCAGGCCGGCGCATCATCACCCAGGCCCCTGATTTACCTGCATGTCAGAGTTGGTGAAGCTGCAGGCCGACAGGTAGTTGGTGTGCATAGCAACAGACTTCTTTTTGGCAGCCATGTTTTCATTTTTGTCAAATGTCAGTGGATACACAGAACATTTATTATCCAAACCACTAGCAGGGAAAGAAAGAAGTGTCAAATGTTAATACAGGGCAATAGAACATGTGTATACTTTCTCATTCACACATACTTTCAAAATGTTTTCCTTTGGCAGTATTATATGTTGTAACCTATCCCTAAACTTTTACTTTGAATATTTAAAAATGGATAGTAAAACTGAAAGAAAAATAGTACAACGAACTCCCAGATCCCTTCACATGGATTCGCTAACTTAACATTTTGTTGCATTTGTGGGAGCAAATTCTGAACCATTTGAATGCAAGTTGCAGATATGACTTACTACATCTAAATACTTCAATCTGCAAATTACATTTCCTAAAAATAAGACCATTCCTTTATAATCACTAACTCATTATCACATCTGAGAAAACTAACAAAAATTCCATAACACCATGTAGTAAGCCATCCATATTCAATTTCCCAACTGTCTCAAGGATCCAGAGCCCAAACAGGTCTACACATTACATTCTGTTTTTATATCTTTTTAAGATCTTTTAATGGAGAAGGAAATGGCAACCCACTCCAGTCATCTTGCCTGGAGAATCCCAGGGACGGAGGAGCCCGGGGGGCTGTAGTCCATGGGGTCGCAAAGAGTTGGACACGACTAAATGACTCAACAACAGCAAGATCTTTTAATGGAGGACAGACACAGCTTTTGACTGTTTATAATGAGAGACTTCATTAGGTCAGTTGTCTTACAGAATGTCACACAGTCCGGATTTGTCGTGTTGGGAATGGCTACCCACTCCAGTATTCTTGCCTGGAGAATTCCATGGACAGAGGAGGCTGGTGCGCTACAGTCCATGGAGTCACAAAGCGCTGGACACGACAGAGCCACTAACACTTTCACTTTTATTAATGTTACATTTAAGGATAACATTTTTAGCAATAATATAAATGTGCTATATAAAGGTGATACTGTGTATTTCTTTCTTACTGCTTCACTTTAGGAGGCTTGCCATGCCTCTCATCCCAAGATTGGTGATGCCAACTTTGATTACTTGGTCAAAGTGGGGACCACAAGATCTTTCCACAGTAAGGGTGACTTGCTGGTGATTACAAGCATACCTTGTTTTACTGCATTTTGCTTTATTGCATTTTTTATAAATCGAAGGTTTGTGGTGACCCTGCCTCAAGCAAGTCTATCAGTGTAAGTTTTCCAACAGCGATTTGCTCACTTCATGTCTCTGTGTCATGTTTTGGTAATTCTCACAATATTACAAACGTTTTCATTGTTATTACATGTTTTATAGTGATCAGTGATCTCTGATGTTACTACTGTAATGGTTTAGGAATGCCACAAACTGTGCCCATTTACAATGGTGAACTTAATCGATAAATGCTGCATGTGTTCTGACTGCCCCACCGCTCAGCTGTTCCTCCATCTCTCTTCCTGCCCTCAGGCCTCCCTATTTTCTGAGACACAACAATAATGAAATTAGGCCAATTATTAACCCTACAATGGCCTCCAAGTGTTTAAGTGAAAGGAAGCATTGCAAGTCTCTCACTAAATCAAAGGCCAGAAATGATCAAACTTAGTGAGGAAGGCATGTCAAAAGTGTTAAGATCATTACTATCATCATTTCATGTGATGCTGAAATTACCCCAAATTTGGACACTGGGGGCCCCTTCAAGTGGGTCATATTTTACATTTGATATGACTCCACTGATATGACTGAATGCTCCCTTGCTTCCGGAACAAGGAAACACCTTCAGCTTGCTTTATTCTCTTCCTGCCCAGAATGACTCCAAGGAGCCCTGCTTCTATTTAGTGGGGAATGACATTTGGGAGGGGTTCTCTCTTCTGAGGCCCTGTGCGTTTCTAATTGCTTGGAGGTACAGGTGTAGGCCTGGCTAGTTTATGACCAGTGACTGGCCTCTGCAGCTTGTTTATAGACCATGTGGGTGAGAACGACTGGCACTTGGCTGCAACAACAGACAAGCATGCTCCAGACCGGGCTTCCCTAACCCTCGAGGTGAAATATGTTCTCCTGTTCTGAAGCTTCAGGGTCATTGCTGTAGCTCTGTTGGGATACTCACACTTAGGATTAGTTGTAATGCTACGCGAAGCAGAAAAGCTCTGCAGTGTGATGCAAGAAGAAGGAAGGCCCTGTGACTTCACAGGGAGGGGATGACTGGACGCTCCACGTTTGGACCCCTCCTGGGCTGTGCTCTGTGCATCTCCTCCTTTGGCTGGTTCTCATTCGCATCCTTTCACTGTGATGAAACTGTGAGCGTTAAGTATAGCGCTTTCCTGAGTTCTAGTTAATTACTGAGCCTGATGGTAATTTTTGGGCATGACCCTGTGCCTACGTGAAGTTGAGGAGAGTTTAGTGGGGGTTACGCCGTGGAACTGCTGAGCTGTCCGAACTCCTTCACACTTACCTTATAACTGTGTCATATGTACATAAATGTGTTAAACATGTATGTGTGCTCACATCTATATTTATACCTATATCTTTTATTGTGGTCCCTTCATATCCTTTTAGGAAGTACATGGGTATACAGTTTACATAAATATCGCCATCCAGTTATAAAATGATACAATCTACTTTTGAGTTATTTAAAAAATGGGAAAATATGAAATGCATGTATGTAAGCAGGGTCTCCAGAGGGATCTCAACAAGTGGAGAGAGTGGGAAGTTGCCCTAAGACAACAGTCTAGACAGAGAAGATGTGGGGAGTGATGGCTGGGGTGACCCTGGTTGGAGAAGGCTCCAAAGTTTTTGCTTGGAGGTCCAGCATTTTCATATTTGAAATAAAACCCTTTTCTCTTGATTATAAAAATAACATATGCTTAAAAAAAAACTGAAAATAGACAAAATTGTGACAAAGAGAAAAACACCCATAGTCTCAACATCCAGGAGAACTATAATTGCATTTTGGTGTAGTTCATTACAGCCTTTATGCTGACGCTTCTTCTCTAAATATGGCTGAGCTCCTACTATAGAAATACTTTGAATGGTCCAGAATTAACAAAAGGACATGGAATTATAGTGCTTGCAATTCTCACTCCCAACTCTGTTAAACTGAGCACAAGAAAAACAAATTAATGCACAATTCCTATTACTCTTGATGCTCTTTTCACTTACTGTCATTAAGATTTTCCTTTTTAACAGCTGCATAATATTCCATCCAATTCATGGACCACCATTCACTTAATTTCCTTTGGTGGGCATATTGTTTCCCCATTTTTGCTTTATTTTAAATAACAATACAATAAATGTTATTGCATATATGTTTTGTTTCTATATTTCTTTCTTTCAAACAAGTTCTTAGATGTGGAATCACTAGATCAATGGTCATAAATTTTTCAAGGCTTTGAATACATATTACCAACATGCTTTCCAAAGTTTCTGCACAAATTTGTGGTCTCTGCCAACAGCATCTGAGAGCAGAGAGAATAGATTTTAAACTTATACTAATGTCAATCTGTAATGAAAATAAACTATGAAAGACATTCTGCAGGGTTTTTTTCCCTTGATAAAATTTAAGGAGGATTACACAATGCTTAAGTAATCAACAAAAATTACAAGTTCTTATCTGTATGTTTTGTTTATAGAAAAGTGTTTTATGGCTAACAGGACATATGAAAGGCTGCTGTCTCCCCTACTTACCCACATGCAATGGCACATCCCGATGGGGCGTATGCACACGCCATCACCCACGTGCAGGGCATTGTGACTGCATGCTCCTGAAACACAGCACACACCATGCTTAGAATAAATGAGGGCGCTTCTACACAAATGTCAGCTTTTAACAAGTAAAATCGTTGAGGCATCTACCAAATTACATTCCAGTTTCAAAGGGGTTGAGACTGGTGAGGAGACTCAGCTCTCCAATAATCATCCAAACCTTATATCATATATTCTACGAGTTAAAAAATCTCACCTAGCAAAAAGATATTCTTAACATCTTCTTTCTTACCGCTATACTCCCCCTGTTGTTCTGAATGAATACTGGGACTCGTTTTCTTTGAAAAGACTATCCAAATTTCATTTCAGATATATATGTATATGTATGTATACACACACTTCATCTTATTTACTCAGATGCTATTTTTAAAACATACTCTTGAAAACATACTCTTGACTTTTTATATGTGTAGGTTTGTTTACTTGTGAGTGAGTATATGATCGCCTCTGTCCCCTGTGGGTCCTAAATCATTCCAGGCAGGAACATGGGTGAGGGTGGGGAGGGGGCGTGGAGGGAGAAAAGGGAACCAGTAAAATGGAAGCATTAAGAGGACATCAAAGTCCTTGGATTCTGCCTGGGGTCTGAGTCACCCATATTCTCCTGCAAACACAGATAAGCAACCAAGGCACACTCAAAATCTTCGGAGTCTGTGGCCTTACTTCCCTGGGAACCCTGGGCCCTGGTCCCAGTCCCGACACCAAGGATATGTGCAGCCTCACACAGGCTGGCCATCTGATCTACCTCAGTCTCCCTCTCCGCCTGGCGGGGGAGAAGATGGGACTAGATGGTTTCCAAAGCACATTCAAGCACTGGTCTTCTTTCCTGTTATGATCCTCTGTGTTTCTGTGGGGAGACATTGGCCCTGATACTCCTGTCAAGATTCTGCTGTCACTCCCAGTCTAGCAGCCCTTTGGACACCACGAATAGCCTCAAGGTGTCACCAAGGAGGTGAGGTGGCCCCTCTCAGCACAGGGCCTCCCGCCCTTCTGCTGACCAGCAGTGACTACGTGCCCTGCTGGGGGCCTCCAGTGGCAACACCACAGCTCCCCAGAAACCAGGCAGCATGTGCTTTCCGCCATGCTAAGGCTTCAGTGGAAGGATCCCCACTCCCCTACTCCTGAAGATGCTGAGGAGGGCTGGGAGAGGCAGGGTGACATGGAGGGAAGCCCTCTGCTTTTGCAAACTGCTATATTGTCATGCTTGTCATTCCCCAGGGGCGTGAGCATTTAGGACTTTGCTCTACAAGGTGGTTCTTGACCAGACCAACTGCCTATTATGACATTTAGTGAACATGTTCAATAGTGCACAATAAGGATGCTGTTGAGACAGATATGGGTTTTCTTTTTTATACAGTGAAAGGGACACTGTCTTTCTAAGTAAATGTTGGAGTCCATATTTAATATACAGTACTTGTTACTGTAAATGCCAACACAATGCAGGCACTCAAGCTCACCTACACATAGATTCTGCCCTTTCCATTTAGTTAATAGTTTAAACTTAGGTCTCATTCAGAGCAGTACATGTCTATGCCAGACTTGCAAAGGGCTCAGACTCCATGGCACCTCCATGAAGTGCAGTTTAACTCCACTGAAGTCTCAGCTCCCCACCCACCATGCGGTCTAGTGGGAGACAGAGATGGAAGAGAAGACTGGGGATTTGGTATCTCTTCTCATCAATCAGAATAAAAATCATCAATGCAGTAGCAAGTGTGAATGTGACAAGTTTCTGGGCCACACTCTTTCCTGTTTCCATGTCAGCCTCCTCATGCTCTTCTCTGGGGCCAAGGGCTGGATTTGAGAAGAATGAATGCTACAGTGGGCTGCTGAGCCATCTGAACACAGATGGGCTTTCGTGGAGTTTACACCCCCAAGTAGGCTCCTGAGGGGCAGGGCAACCACTAGGGCGATGCTTGGAGAGGATGAGGACAGGACTGGGATTCTGGAGTGCCTCAATCCGCCGGAGACAATGCCTTACCTTGTTAGTGGTGAAGGAATCCCACACGATCACTTTCCCATCCTGGAGGAAAAGAGTAAAGAGTTCAACAAACTAGTGATCACCACTGGGGAGATGGCGGGGGGAGGGGCAGCATAGGGGCGGGGAGGGGGAGGTACCAACTGTTACACTGCTAGATGCCAGGGGCTGGGGGTGGGCTGGGCTGGGGAGTGGGGAGTTAAGTGTTTAACAGGAAAAGTTTCAGTTTAGGAAAGTGAAAAATTTGGGAGATGGATGAGGCTGAGAGTGGCACAACCGTGTGAGGGTGCTTAGTGCCACTGCACTATACAGTTAAATCTGGTTAAAACAGTATCTTTTATATTATGTGACTTTTACCACAATAAACAACATTTAAAAAAGAGGCACAAACTGTTACGTATGATATATTGTACAACACACAGAATATAGCCAATATTTGTAGTAACTATAAATGGAGCATACAACCTTTAAAAATTGTACATCACATATAATATTGCATATCAACTACACTTCAAGAGAAACAAGACAAAAACAAAAAAGAGTGAACAGTTTAAGAATCGTCAACAAGACTTAACAGGTGAACTGCTCAGAACCGCTTGGAAAACCAGAGCAAGCATCTGGACAATCAAGACCCTACAATGCACCCTTGAAGAAACAGGAGTAGATGGGCCTACACTTCCCGGCCTGGTGCAAGGCTCAGGCCTAAACCCTGCATCCCTTGCACAGATACAATGACGGAAAGCAATGCTCAGGCACTTTTTTTCTACCATTTATAAACCAAGCACAAATTGCAGGTAAACTCTCATCGCCACCATACCCCGAATGTCAGTGAGTTACACCGGGATGAGGTAATCCTGAAATGACCTTCAGATGCCTAACAGCCACTAACAGTCTCTGTCTCCTCACCCTCCCCACCAGTATCTCCTCTCTACCGCTCACCTTGGAGTCCACATTCCCTGTAGGACTGTCTAAGAGCCTCACCCGACTCCTGGCCTCCCCACCCCGTGTGGAAGCTGTGGAGCAGTTCCGAGATCAGTCTGACTTCTCCAGGTGCTCAGGAACATCCCCTACCCTGACGTTTCACACCTACCACACCTATGCTGCAAACATGGGACTCACACCTGTGATAGTGGGGACCCCTGTGGGCAGCTGTTCAGGAAACGCAGAGCGCTCCCACAGAGCTCTGGGCTGGCAATGCCATGGACAATGTGGCCACGTTCCCTGCAGCCACTGCTGCAGCCCTCACTGGGGGTGTGGGGAGGGGCTATGATCTCCTCCATATAATACAAACTCGCCAGAGATAAACCCACATGAGCCCCAGTCCCTATAGCACAGTCATCTGCCCAGAACGTGGTGTGCGCGTGGTCCGGGCCCCCAGGCTCCGGCCAGCAGTGGAAGAGAATGGCCAAGTAGATTTCTTCCAGCACATGGGTGGAGGATGTGCAATCCTCAGGAATGGAGAATCTGCAGCCTCTATGGTGGGCTGGATTTTTCATTAATCACTCAAGCCATCTGGAGCCAAATCTGGTGAGTGAGGCGGATGCCACTTAGGGACACCAGCAAGGTCTACTGAACTAAAGTGACACAGCGGCTTGCTTCACTTCATCTGATGCTGAGATCACGCTGCGTGGGCCTGAGGAGTCATGGTCAAGGTCAAAGCTGGCAGCTCGGAGACGCCTAAGCACATTGGTTCTTCTAGTCTAATTTCTCCAACTAAAGGCCCAAATGCAAAGTTTGGGTGGATTAGATAACAGAGCAGAGAAGAGAGCTGAGGGTGAGGTGGGGTCTGGAGCTCCTGCTTGCTGGGGTGGGGGTAGAGACTCAGTGCATTGCCCAAGTCAGCACTCCCTTCAGAGGCTTCCTCCAGCGCACAGGTGGCCTGCCTGGCCCCACCACCCACCCACTGTGTGCTCTGGAGAGACAGAGGCACCCATGAGGCTAAAATCAGTCTCAGAACTAAATGCGGTGCCTCCATGAGCACAGATGTATACACCAGGGGCCTATGTACCTGGAGAGACTGAGCCTACCCAACCCCACCCACACAGTCAGGTGGATTAATCTCGTGCCTTTTAGGGGAGAAAGGCTGCTCTGCGTCACTCAGAGTCTGTTCCAGGGCCCTTCTGCTGCTCCCCACCTTCCTCCCACCTCCACCCACCTCCAGACGCCCTCTGGCAGTCCGGGTGGATGGATGGCGTGAGTCAGCAGTGCCGACGCAGCCCTCCTCCCCTCCCTCCCTCTCTAGTAAGAGCGGTACAGAGTGACAGAAACCCAACATATGGTGTTCTTTTAAGAATTAAAAAAAGTCTAAAAGGCTAGGCAGCAACACAGACATCTGAACAACCCCTTTGTAAAATGGAGCATTTGGGAAGCATAAGCCTAGAAAGAAATGCTCTAAAATAATACCGACTATGACAGGGTGGTAGGAGTAAAAACTCTTTGCTCTCATTTCCAGTAAAATACATAACCAATAAATTAAAAAGCACATCCAATGTGATATACTAGATTTGTAGGTAATACAGGAGATTAATAACACCTGTCCTATACTGTACCGGCATGGATATTAGAGCTCATGGGTTATTTAGAATAGGTATCTCCCTGGTGGTTCAGATGGTAAAAAACCTGCCTGCAGTGCAGGAGACCCAGGTTAGATCCCTGGGTTGGAAAGATCCCCTGGAGAAGGGAATGGCTACCCACTCCAGTATTCTTGCCTGTACAGAGGAGCCTGATGGGCTATAGTCCATAGGGTAGCAAAGAGTCAGACAATGACTGACTGACTAACACTTTCACTACCCCCCCCCACAGTTTTAATATTTATAAGGGCTATAAACAAAAATCAAGTTTTCCTTTGAAAAAGCTGGACTGAAGGAAGCGGCAGGAGCCAGGGGCTAAACCAGCCAAAAAATATATGACCTAGGCGTGTGGTTCAATGCATGTAACACCGACATAGACGTAAAAAGCACTAAGCAGTGTAGTCAGCCTCCTGAGAGACATGTCCTTGTCCAGGCCCCTCCCTCGTTACAGCAGGGTTGGTCTGTGGGACCAGCGGTATACAGCAGAAGGGAGGGGATGTCACTGCTGAGCCCAGGTCATCAAACACAGCCTGGCTTCTGCTTCTGTCTCCTGTTGCTGTGGGAGGCCAGCTACCGCGTCATGAGCAGACCAATGGAGAGGTCCACACAGTGAGGAGCTAAGGCCTCCAGCCGAGAGCCAAGTGAGCGAGCCATCTTGGAAATGAACTTCTGCCTTAGCTGAGCTGTCAAATGACTGCATCCCCAGCCAATGTATTGACTGGAACCTTGTGAGACACCCTGAGCCAGAACCATCCCGCTGAGCTGCCGGATTCCTCACTCTCAGAAACCATGTAAGATACCAAATATCCACTGATTAAGTTGCTAAACTTGGGGGAAATTTGTCATGCAGCATTTTAATAAGTAGTACATAGGATGCAAAATCAATGATGTGACCTATATAAGCTGAACGACAAAAATTATATTTCACAAAATACATAGTTTAAATGTGTTACTTAAGGTGTAAAAACTGCTAAACTCTTAAGCTGAAAGTAGCCACGGTGGCACCTCACCTATGCCCTCAACTTGGGGGAGAAAAACATATTAATTTAAAAATGGTTTCCCTTACAAATACGACCATGAAATATGCTCAGGAAGAAAAACTTTTGAATGGTTTGTCAACAGAGTTTATAATATTTTAGTTACTGCCAATTGCAAAGCTACCCAAATTAGTTAAGTTCTTAAGCATGCCAGAGAATTCTTAACGAGGTAACTTGTACCCTTTGGCAAACAGGCAGAGTCAGAACGTCCTGAGAGGGTTTTTGAAAAGGACGGCTCCTTCCCTTCAGCTTTACAATGAGAAGCATGCCCACCATCGCCCAGCAGGTGTGACGTACCTGAGAGGAGCTCACGAGCCTCCTCTTATCCTTGCACCAGTCCATGCACAGAACCTTGTTCCCATGGCCTTTGAGGGTCCTTCTGGTCTTCATGACAAACTGCCCCAGGGCCTCCACGCGCTCGGCCACCTGGTGCACTGCAAGGACAAGGGGCGCTCAATCCCATGACCAAGGACCACGTCTGAGCCACACACGGGAGCAGGGAGGCTGTCAGGGCTCTTCCTCCTGCACTTTACCCTCATGACCCGAAATGCTCTCTCTTTCAGGCTCAGCCCCCATAGCTCAGTGGGTGAAGAATGTGCCGCATTTCAGGAGACACGGCAGATGCAGGTTCCATCCCTGGGTCGGGAAGATTCCCTGGAGGAGGAAACGGCAACCCACTCCAGTATTCTTCACTGGAGAATCCCATGGACAAAGGCGCCTGGTAGGCTACAGTCCCAACGGTCACAAAGAGTTGGACACAACTGAGCAACTACACACACACAAAACACAGAAGGTAGAGACATGTTGCCATTTTCTGTGGGTTTCAGACTATGTTTACAACTTACATAATATCATATATCAACTACGCATTCATGAAAAAAAACCCTATGTTTTTCAAAGCGCTTGCATCCATATATGCATATTGAGGGACTGAGGAAGAACTGCCTGCTATCTGCAAAGCTTGACACAGAATCCTCCCACTGAAAGGCCACAGCTCTGCGATGCGAGGGGAGGCAGTGGAGTGAGGTCGCTATTCCCACTGACGGGCGAGGAGACTGAGGCTCACAGAGGTTATCTGGCTAATACCAGTTCATACAACTAACTGGGAGTGAAGAAGGGGCTTCTGGCTCTCTCACCTACTCCTTTCCAGTCACAAGGACAAATGACTTTACAGAAACTGCCCCATTGGGTGCCGGGATGTGCATCCACCTGCTCAACAGCAGGCCCTGTGTGTCCTCTCTGGTCCCCCATGCCTGGCTCAGGCCTGGGACGTGGCTGGTGTCCCCTCCACGTGCTGCTGGAAAGAACTAATTGACCAACTCAGCATACAGTACCCCATGGATTTACTGAAAACTTACAGAGCTGGCAGAGATCAAGGCAACATTCTACGGGTCTGAACACGAGGTGCAGGAGGTATGTACATCAGAAAGATGCTCCAAAAATCAATCCTTCAAGGGCTGGGACCACAGCCTTTTTTGTGAGGCTTAGGGAGAGCTTTTGAGGGGCTTTTAGAAATGTAGTCAACTGACGAGTCTTAGAAGGAGACAAGTTGACATGAAACAGCAGAAAGGGCCCCAGAAGCCATCCAGTCCATCCAGTCATCGAGGGGGTGGGGGAGTCACACGGCATCTGCCCCTTGCTGCGCTTGCCTCCCCCTTCCAGGTTAGAGGCTGTGCCCGGGCTCCTCACCTCATCTCTGTCGCTCTTTCCTCCACACCTCTCAGTTGAGCCTTTTTACAGGCAGGTGGGGAGGAGAGAAGGGGGCATTCTAAGCCAGAGGTCAGCCCCAGGAAAGATGTAGGGTCTTGGTACAGACAAAGCATCAGGGGTGGAGAGAGACAAGGCACTGGCCCCTTCCTTCCTCTCTGGGGAGGCGCCCACCTCCCTCGCGGGAAGCCCAGACCGAGGGGCTGACTCTGCAGTAAGCCTTGTGACAACAGTGCCCCTTCTTGGGAAACCTTTCCTTCTTCCCTCCCCTCTTCCCTTCCTTCTCTCTAAACACTTCCGTGTATATTTCCCCAAAACAAGGAACTTTCTTACATAACTACTGTATAATGATCAGTCAGAGAACAGTCATTAGAACCCTATGTCTAATCTATAGACCTTACTGAGACGTTCACCCAATGATATCTCTATAGCAAAAGAAAACCTAAGATCACATGTTGCCTTCAGTGGTCATTTTCTTTTGTCTCCAGTGATTTGTTCCCCAGCTGGGCTTGTCTGATGCTTCTTCCAAATGAGCTTTGGGTAAAGGACACTGGCAGGAATGCTGTGGACCAGCGATAAGGTCCTCCCCATGCATCTGTCCCACCAGGAGCCATCTGCTGTCTGCTAGTCCATCCCCAGCAGTGTTTACTCTGATCTGGTCAAGGTGGCATCTGCCATGGTTCTCCATGTACAGTTATCATTGTGCCTTTTGTCATGAAAAAGTACTTTGTGGGGATGTACTCTGAGAGCACATACATATCATGTTACCCCTCAAACTTGAATACCCCACTTTTAATATCCATTAATGATTCTTGCCTGAACCTGATTATTACGACGGCTGGCAAGTGGTGACTTTCCTAAATCATTCCTTCTGCAGTTTTCAGTTGGCCTTCTAGTATACAGAGGAAGGTTCCCTCTTCCCCAGTGTATTTATTCATTTATTTACATTAGCGAACTCATGGATTCTCACTTAATTCAAGAGGTTATAATCCTTTGCTACTATTTATTTTGATGCCCAGCTGGGCCCTGATTTGCTCAGTGGGAGCCCCATCAAGCAGGCTCCGGAGACCTTCCCACACAGCCTCATCATCCTCTGACAGCGTCTTCTGGCAGGGTCATGTCCCCCCCATGCTCTGGCCCCGGAAGCAGCCACTTCTCCAAGAAGTCTTGGTTTCTTTTAGTTGTCCCATTTTTTATGATGAAAGAAAAGAGTATGCAGGTTAAAAGTCTTTGTGAAAACTCAAGTTGTTAAAAGTGCTTGCTAAACTATAAAATGCTACATGAATGGGCAATTAAAACACCACTGCTTCTGCTAAAACAGCGCATTTTTTATTGCCACGAACAGCACATTAGTGTTTTATGGCAATGTTCTTCACAAAAACATACTGAATGCAATGAACAGACTGAAGTTTTCTAATTTTTTACAAGCCTTTTACACAAGCTTGCACCAGAGCTGTGAGCATATCCTAGTTAGTATTTAACTTTGAAACGTCATATCTGTACTAGCGCTGCTTCCCTCAGTTCAGCATTAGGGCAATCCTAGCCATTTAATGTCCCTCTTACCAAAAAAAGACTCACCAACCAAAATGGGGTCTCCCTGCATAACATGAATTTGAACACACTCCAACTTATTAATTATTTTTTCTCGTGACATTTTCTCTTCCTATACAGAGATTCACTCCCAACCCACTCTATCCTGCTTCTATTTGCCAAATCTCACATTCACTAAATTCGAGTTAAAAATTTTTTTTTCTAATGAAATTAAAAACAAAAACCCGGAAATGAGCTGAATATGTCCTGTAAATCATTTGTAGGAGCTTGGTTCAGGGCAGATGGGGTTTCTCCTTTGCCTTCTGATGAACTATCCCTTCAGGATTTAACTTTTTCTTGAAAAACAAAAAAGAAAAGAAATGATGAAGACAACCAGCTGGTTTCTATAAGAAGAATTTCTAGACTATAATGATAACCTGTGAAGAAATTCCTCTAGAAGGTAAGTGGCAGGAGGATGGGGTGCTTTCTGCTCGGATCTCCCTGGAGCATGCACTGGAGCAGAGCCGTCAGGAGCCTGGGCTCTGGGTCACAGCCCCGTGCCGCTGCTCCACATCCATGAAGAGAGGCTCACCCTCCTGCAACCTCATCTTCCTCATGGGGTTGTTGGCAAGACTATTCCAGTCCGGCACAAAGGAAGCACACTTATATCCTTGAAAATGAACACTGTGAAATCAATTATAAATATAGAACATAAGTTTAAAGATGAGTGAGGGGTCTTAAACAGGAAAACAGAATTATTTTTTAAATGATCTTGATTAACTTCCTAAATTGTGCACCAATATACAGTTTCTGTGATGGCCACAGTTTGGTAGAAGATAAAAGGAATCAAGCAAGAAAACTTAACCAAAGCAAATTTGTAAAAACTCATTCTGTCTCTACCCCAAGGCAAAATGGGGTGGGATGTACACAAAACCCTCAAACACCTGGATGGAAGGAAAACATTTACAATTATTTACCTCACTTATGTTTGTAAGAGATTTTTTAATTGCCCCCAAACTATGAATTGCGCTTCCCTGGTGGCTCACACAGTAAAGAGTCTGCCTGCAACGCAGGAGACACGGGTTCGATCCCTTGGTCAGGAAGATCCCCTGATGAAGGAAATGGTAACCCACTCCAGTACTGTTGCCTGGGAAATCCCATGGACATAGAAGCCTGGTGGGCTACATACGGTTCATGGTGTTGCAAGAGAGTCAGATACGACTTAGTGACTAAACAACAATGAAAACCATATATTAGCCACAGACAAAAAACCTACTCTGAAATCCCGAATTAAAAGTTGGAAGGGTTAAATTATGGTAGAGCCTTTATGATGGACTAATATGTGATTTTAAATCATACTTTTAAACACTGACATTAAAAAGAACTATAAAAATGATACAAGGGGCTAGTCAATTAACTGGGTTAAATTAAAACTAGGCTCAAACAAAAAACCAACTCAAACTGTACCTGGTACAATTACAAGCATGCTTATAAATACATACACAAAAGTGAAACCATAAGCTATAAAACACAAGATACCTAACGTGATTGCCTCTGGGTGGGGGGCTTATGGATGATGTGTTTTTCTCTATTTCTGAATCTGCTACAGTGGCATGAGCTTATTATGACAGTATTCTAGCAAGAGGAAGGGGTGAGGAAATGAAAGGCAGGTTTGCTTTCTGCTCCTTCTGACCTAATAGGCCACACACACAAGAGCCAGAAGCAGATTACTCTGCTGGGAAACTCACTTTTTTAAGACTCAGTACATGGTTTTTCCAGTAGTCACGTATGTATGTGAGAGTTGGACTGTGAAGAAGGCTGAGCACCGAAGAATTGATGCTTTTGAACTGTGGTGTTGGGGAAGACTCTTGAGAGTCCCTTGGACTGCAAGGAGATCCAACCAGTTCATTCTAAGGGAGATCAGCCCTGGGATTTCTCTGGAGGGAGTGATGCTGAAGCTGAAACTCGAATACTTTGGCCACCTCATACGAAGAATTGACTCATTGGAAAAGACTTTGATGCTGGGAGGGATTGGGGGCAGGAGGAGAAGGGGACGACAGAGGATGAGATGGCTGGATGGCATCACAGACTCGATGGAAGCGAGTCTGAGTGAACTCCGGGAGTTGGTGATGGACAGGGAGGCCTGGCGTGCTGCGATTCATAGGGTTGCAAAGAGTCGGACACGACTGAGCAACTGAACTGAACTGAGCTGACACATAGCATATTTCCTTAGAACATGGAAAAAGTCAATCAATAAATTTGCTTCAGACTAATCCAGAAATATGGTTTTCCTAACACTGGAACATCAGAATAGTCCAAGGCTCCAGCCATAGAGCTTTTGAGATAAAACCTTTCACAATGTTATATTTAGAACAGATAGAAAAGGGAATAGCATTGGGTGATAAAGCCTGTGGTTTCCCATATTTTGCCTGGATTTGTACCTAGAGATGTTACATAAGTCTCTTTTTTTGAGTTACTCTGTTCCTAGACAAAAATAGAATCTTCCCTTAAGGGGCTGGGAACCTGCATGGAACCCCCACACAGGCCCACGAGACCTTCACACATGTAGGCTGAAACGAACACAGCCTCCCTCCGGCTGTCTGCTTTCAGCCTGTCTTCCAGATCATTTGTCACTTTAATTTCAAATTAAGAACTCTTTAGAGTGAACTCTCTCCTTTTTTTCCCCTTGATCTTAACTTTCATTCCAGTATTCACTTTTGATTACAAAAGCAGTAAATACACCAATGGGTATAAAGTTAAGAGTACCTCTACATCCCCCTCTACTCCCCTCTCTGGAGGTAACATCTCCCATGTATCCTGCCACACATTTAATGCATATACAAGCATCTCTTGTTTAAGCTAATAAGATCATGTTATATACACTGTTGGGCACTTTGGTTTACTTACTTCATATTGACAATTTTCAATATACACACAGACTTAGTTTCTTTTCCCCTTTTTAATGTGAATGTCAGCTTTCTGAGAGATGGCCTAGCATGGTGAGAAGGAGAGCTACTAAGAGCCTGGTGTCTACTCTGCATATGCTCTGAGAGTAGCTGGATAACATCTGGGAAAGCCCTAGGCCTTCGGCTGCTTCTTCATTCACAAGGAAAGGGGAGAGGGGTGTTGACAGGGGAAGAAAACTTTTTGTGCTTGAAGACTGAGGTTGAAGCAGGTGACCCCTGTAGTTGTAAGAGTTGTATGATAGCCGCACCCCCCAAAGATGTTCACATCCTAATTCCCAAAACCTGTGAATATGCTGGCTTCTGTGGCAAAGGCGATTTTGACGATGTGATGAAGTTAGGGATCTTGAAATGGGAAGAGTATCCTGGACCATACAGGCGGGTCCAATGTAATTAATTACAAGGGTTCTTATAAGAGGGAGCTGCTGCTGCTGCTGCTGCTAGGTCGCTTCAGTCGTGTCCGACTCTGTGTGACCCCATAGATGGCAGCCCACCAGGCTCCTCCGTCCCTGGGATTCTCCAGGCAAGAACACTGGAGTGGGGTGCCATTTCCTTCTCCAATGTATGAAAGTGAAAAGTGAAAGTGAAGGCACTCAGTCGTGTCCGACTCCCAGCGACCCCATGGATTGCAGCCCACCAGGCTCCTCTGCCCATGGGATTCTCCAGGCAAGAGTACTGGAGTGGGTTGCCATTGCCTTCTCCAAGAGGGAGACAAGGGGTCAAAGTCAAGAAAGAGATGTGATGACACAAGTGGAGTTGGAGTTATGTGGAGCTACAAGCCAAGGCATGCAGGCAACCTGTAGAAGCTGGAAAGACAAGGAATGGACTCTGCCACAAAGCCTCAGAAGGAATGCAGCCCTTCTGACCGCATTTAGACTTCTCACCTCCAGAACTGGTAAGAGAATAAATTTATGTTGTCTTAAGCCACTGTGTTTATGGAAATTTGGACAAAAGCAACATGAAACTAACACAAGCTGTCACCTCATGGTTCTAAAATACCTGAGAATCAAGTGAGGAAGCACCTACTCAGGGGGGGAAGGTAATCAGAAGGTCATGAGAAGGTGATGAAGGTGATGATGGGGAGAAGCAGGAGGGGCTGGCGGAGTGAGGGGAAAGGCAGGGCAGTGGCACAGGGCCTGGCGCTGTGGAGTTTGATGTAGGCTGCCTTCCCCTTAGGTCACCCATATGAACCACTTCCTGTAGTTAAGAGTTGGCCCAGGGTTTGACCTGGGGATGAGGGTCCAACAGTATGGATGCTGGTCTGAGGGTCAAAGGGAAGGGAGCTGAAGAACTGAATCTGGAATTAAGTCCACTTTCCTCCAAGTTTATGTTCTAGTTTTGTCGTGTTGACTTTTTTAAGGCAAGAATTTGGGCAAGGCAGAGCAAACAGAAGGGTGACCAATTGTTGCAGTTTGCCCAGGACTGAGAGTCAAGTGGGCCTTAGGAACCATCACTACGAACAAAGGTAGTGGAGGTGACAGAATTCCGATTGAGCTATTTCAAATCCTGGAGGATGATGCTGTGAAAGTGCTGCACTCAATATGCCAGCAAATTTGGAAAACTCAGCAGTGGCCACAGGACTGGAAAAGGGCAGTTTTCATTCCAATCCCAAAGAAAGGCAATGCCAAAGAATGCTCAAACTACCGCACAATTGCACTCATCTCACACGCTAGTAAAGTAATGCTCAAAATTCTCCAAGCCAGGCTTCAGCAATACATGAACCATGAACTTCCAGATGTTCAAGCTGGTTTTAGAAAAGGCAGAAGAACCAGAGATCAAATTGCCAACATCCACTGGATCATGGAAAAAGCAAGAGAGTTCCAGAGAAATATCTATTTCTGCTTTATTGACTATGCCAAAGCCTTTGACTGTGTGGATCACAATAAACTGTGGAAAATTCTGAAAGAGATGGGAATACCAGACCACCTGACCTGCCTCTTGAGAAATCTATATGCAGGTCAGGAAGCAGCAGTTAGAACTGGACATGGAACAACAGACTGGTTCCAAATAGGAAAAGGAGTACGTCAAGGCTGTATATTGTCACCCTGCTTATTTAACTTATATGCAGAGTACATCATGAGAAACACTGGGCTGAAAGAAGCACAAGCTGGAATCAAGATTGCCGGAGAAATCTCAATAACCTCAGATATGCAGATGACACCACCCTTATGGCAGAAAGTGAAGAGGAACTCAAAAGCCTCTTGATGCAAGTGAAAGAGGAGAGCGAAAAAGTTGCCTTAAAGCTCAGCATTCAGAAAACGAAGATCATGGCATCCGGTCCCATCACTTCATGGGAAATAGATGGGGAAACAGTGGAAACAGTGTCAGACTTTATTTTTTTGGGCTCCAAAATCACTGCAGATGGTGATTGCAGCCATGAAATTAAAAGATGCTCATTCCTTGGAAGAAAAGTTATGACCAACCTAGATAGCATATTGAAAAGCAGAGACATTACTTTGCCAACAAAGGTCCGTCTAGTCAAGGCTATGGTTTTTCCAGTGGTCATGTATGGATGTGAAAGTTGGACTATAAAGAAAGCTGAGCACTGAAGAATTGATGCTTTTGAACTGTGGTGTTGGAGAAGACTCTTTAGAGTCCCTTGGACTGCAAGGAGATCCAATCAGTCCATCCTAAAGGAGATCAGTCCTGGGTGTTCATTGGAAGGACTGATGCTAAAGCTGAAACTCCAATACTTTGGCCACCTCATGTGAAGAGTTGACTCGCTGGAAAAGACTCTGATGCTGGGAGGGACTGGAGGCAGGAGAAGGAGACTACAGAGGATGAGATGGCTGGATGGGATCACCGACTCGACAGACATGAGTTTGGGTGAACTCCGGGAGTTGGTGATGGACAGGGAGGCCTGGAGTGCTGCGATTCATGGGGTCGCAGAGTCGGACACGACTGAGCGACTGAATTGAACTGAACTGAAAGTCTTCCCAGAATGCAAGGCTTTCCATTTTATAAAATTGAGAGTCCCAGGCGCACAAAGATGACTTGGTCACCTTGGCTTATGGCTTAAAGACCCTTCCCAGACCAGGACAGGGGCTACAGGGTCAGCTATAACAACATCAAAACACAAACACACACACACACTCAGGAAGAGGCTGAGAGAATGGAAGTGGGACGAGCCCAGCGACCCAAGGTCAAGGAGATCTCTAAGGGAGAGGCTGCGGTCAGAGGAGCTGTGCTGTGATTCCAGGGGGCTGTGGTGGCGTGAGGGGCCAGTTTCTGATGAGGGTCACCCTTGTGGATCCTGAAGACGCCAGGGATGGGACAGGGCTTAGCGTCAAAAGAAGGACTTGAGCCATATGCTGAAGTCCTCAAGAAAGGAGGGAGCCTGGCTGGGAGGTTGGGAGACAGTAGAACAGAGGTGAGGGGAAGACGGAGGTCAGCTGAACGCTCAGAGCCTCAATGGAGCAAGGGTTTAACACGAGAGTGAAGAGAAGTGGTCCAGAAGCTGCAGAGGGAATAAACGGGACCCTGGCCACGTGACCTCTGATCTTTTCTACTCAAAAATTCTGCCATATACAGGTGGGGATAAATCCTTCTGCTGTGGGTTCATGATTTGACCCCGGTTTCTGAGAGCCCTGCATTTGGGGCAGGACAGGGGTTCCCTGTTGAAAAGCTGCATTGTAACCATCTCTCTGGCTCAGGCAATTTACCAGATTCACAGAAAAGGCTGCAAAATATCCCAGTGGGCAGCCTGTACTGTTGAGTAAAAGAGTTTCTAGAGAATGCCCTCTGCACTGAGCACTAAGGTATTTGGTAAAACAAACAAACAACAACAATAAAACAAACTGAAGTGAGGCTGGGCTGGAGTCCTGGGTCCTCTACTTAGTAGCTGGGATCATTTGGTAAATCCTTTCACCTCTCTATGCCTCAGTTTCCTCATCTGTAAAATGGAGATATCAGGTGACCCAGAGGCACTAACACCATATTCAGAGCATCATCATTATTGTCTGTGGAGCATAGGAATTTGCAAAGGGAAATGGGACAGACCCATCAGCCATTCCCTACTACTCTGATAACAAAAGCCAACTTTGTTTGGGGATGGCAGCCTGCCCAGCTTACTTCCTTTCTCAGCCTCCCTTGCTGTAGCCATGTGACCTAGTTCTGGCCAATGACGTACAAAGAGAAATATGTTGGGGAGAAAGGAGGTTTTCGAAAAAAACTTTTGCCTTCCTGAAAAGAAGGAGAAACAGAGGCTGGTGCCCACATTCCCCCTTCTTCCAGCCCTGGATACAAAGGTGATATCTGACGCTGTAGCAGTTAGATCATAATCACAGCGCAAACACGAGTGCCTTAAGTAGTAGAAAGAAAAGAAGCATGGGTTCCTGATGACACACTGGGCACTTGAACCAAAGCAGGTGATTGCCTACCCTGATTCTTGTTAAGAAAAATAACTCCCAATTTATTTAATTACTTTGGGGATTATAGCTAATTGTAACTGAATATATTTCTGAAAGATATAGGGGCTCAGCTTACCTATTTAAAGGAGACTCCTACAAAGGCATAACATATTTGAGATTCAGGTCATCTGCTTCTATCAAGAGGTTTGTCAAAGGAAGGAATCAGGTGCTAAAGCCTCTAGCACTAACCTCACTCTTTTTTTCCAAAGAGGATGCAGACAGGGTGGTACCAAAATGGCAGGAGCACAATGCTCCGGTGTGCCTGAGGGTACCTTGGGAAGGTCTGGATCAGCAAAGAGGAGCCGCCACCCTCAGGGCTGAACAAGAAGCAGATAAAGCCACTTCCCCAAGCCTGGCCTTAGCCCAAGCTCTGCTAGGGATAAACCATCCGATAGAGTAAAGGGAAGCTGATGCCGCCAGGAGTCATGTCACTGGGTTATTTAATTGCTCACTCATAAAAATCACAGAGCTGGTTCTGCATTATGGTCGTAATAATGTAAATTTATTTAAGACTGCTGCTCCTCTTTTATGCCAACCACACCGCATCCAAACAAAAGCATCTTAAACAGCCTCAGATGAACGAAATGTTTGCGTTTGGTAAGCCTCGCTGCTTCCTTTCCCTATTTCCATCCTCAGATTGGAAAAGTGAGATTTTAAATCAGAGTCTGGTTCCTTACAAAAGCAAAACTGAGAAAAAACAACAGTGATGGAGAGAGTAAAATGATAATCGAAAAAAACCTCAAACCAAACCCCAAACCAGGAGTTTCCCCTAGGCCGTGTCCACAAGAGTTCGGGGCGCTTGCCTCCCCTGACAACCCCCTACACCCCGCTCGGCTTGGGAATCGCAAGAATGAGATCAGTTTGCTACGCCCAGGCAGGTGATGACGGTAACTGGTCCCACGATCCCTCGTCAGGAGGACAGCGGCCAGGAGCTGCTCCGCCCAGAGGCGGGCTGGCCTCCGCCAGTGGGCGGGGGGCTCTAAGAGGTGCTGGGAGCCCGCGAGGGTCCGGCTCGGGCCCCCGACAAGCGCACCCGGGGGATCGGGCTGCGTCTCAAGCAGCGCCGGGGCGCCGGGCCCTCAGCCAGGGCGGCGGCGCGGGCCTGACTCCTCCATCCTGCCCCCCTGCCCCCGGACCCGCCCCGCCGGTCTCCTTCCCACCGCCCGCCTCCCGGCGCGCAGCCCCCGCCGCGGCCCGCACTCACACTCCACGTCGTGCAGCTTGGCCCGCTCCTCCTCCAGTTTGCCCTTGAGGCTCTCGGCCTCGCTCTTGAGCGACGCCAGCGTCTCGTTCTCATGCAGCCCGTCGGCTGCCATCTTCGCGCAGGGACGCGGTGGGAGGGAAGCGGGGATGCGAGTTAGCGGGCGGCGGAGGCCGGGCCGGCTAGCGGGCGCCCAGCCGCCACCGGCGCAGCTCCAGTCGCCTCCCCGAGCGCGCCCCGCCCTCCGGCGCTGACGCCGCCGCTGAGAGCCCGGCTGCGGAGGCCGGTCCTCCTCCGTCTCCGCGGGCCGCAGGCACAGCGCCACCTCCGCGCCCTCGCGCCCCGGCGCAGTGCCCCGGGCGAGGCTAATGTTAGCGCACATTCTGCGGGCACATAGGAACGTTGTGCCCATTTTGCCGGTGGAAAAACCAAGGCTCCGAAGTGATACGCAACTTGCTGAGGGATGCGCACTTACTGAAGGCCAGGCTGGGATTCCAACCCAGGACTGCTCCTGCTCCTGGGAGTTTGGCGAAGTGCCAATGGTAGAGCCCTTCCAACGCCCCTTCCTCCCACTTCCCTTGTTTGGGACGTAATGTTTAGGTATGCCTGAGGGTAAAATAGGAAAAGGAGTAGTCAAGGCTGTATATTGTCACCCTGCTTGTTTAACTTATATGCAGAGTACATCATGAGAAACGCTGGGCTGGAAGAAGCACAAGCTGGAATCAAGATTGCCGGGAGAAATATCAATAACCTCAGATACGCAGATGACACCACCCTTATGGCAGAAAGTGAAGAGGAACTTAAGCGCCTCTTGATGAAAGTGAAAGAGAAGAGTGAAAAAGTTAGCTTAAAGCTCAACATTCAGAAAACGAAGATCATGGCATCTGGTCCCATCACTTCATGGCAAATAGATGGGGAAACAGTGGAAACAGTGGCTGACTTTATATTTTGGGGCTCCAAAATCACTGCAGATGGTGACTCCAGCCATGAAATTAAAAGACACTTACTTCTTGAAAGAAAAGTTATGACCAACCTAGAGAGCATATTCAAAAGCAGAGACATATTACTTTGCCAACAAAGCTCCGTCTAATCAAGGCTATGGTTTTTCCAGTGGTCATGTATGGATGTGAAAGTTGGACTATAAAGAAAGCTGAGCACTGAAGAATTGATGTGTTTGAACTGTGGTGTCAGAGAAGACTCTTGAGAGTCCCTTGGACTGCAAGGAGATCCAACCAGTCCATCCTAAAGGAAATCAGTCCTGAATATTCTTTGGAAAGACTGATACTGAAGCTGAAATTCCAATACTTTGGCCACTTGATATGAAGAACCGACACATTTGAAAAGACCCTGATGCTGGGAAAGATTGAAGGCAGGAGGAGAAAGGGATGACAGAGAATGAGATGGTTGGATGGCATCACCGACTCGATGGACATGGGTTTGAGTAAACTCCGGGAGTTGGTGATGGACAGGGAGGCCTGGCTGCAGTCCATGGGGTCACAAAGAGTTGGACACGACTGAGCGATTGAACTGAACTGAACTGATAAAAAAAAATAATAATAAAGCTATTTCTGGCTTCTGAAAAGCTCCAGAGTCGTTGCCCGTTCTTGGTTTTGCTCTTCTCTTATTCACTAGAGAATCAAGTCCCTGTCCTGGGGGGCAGTCAAAGGAAGTGATGATGGGGTCAGGGACCCACAAGGACCCAGACTCAGGGCTTCTGAGCCCCTAATCAGTGATCTCAGGCTGGTCACTTATTAAGGGTCACTCCACCTTAGAATGAAGGGCTGCTGCAGTTCCCTCATAGAAGCAAATTAGTGATTTTGTGGCAGACTCAAGCATCTGTGCTTTCCAGTCCCTTTCGTGCCAGGCACTGTTCCAGTGCTTTACATTAGTAACTCACAACAGTCAACCTGAATGGGGACTGTTGTCACCCTCGTTTTACAAATGAGGCACAGAAACGTGAGATGATTTGCTTGGTTCATCTCCCAGAAACAATTTCAGAGTTCTTAGGCTCTGTCCACATTCCACTGCCTGGGGGTGAATCCTGGTTGCGCTGTTCGGCCTTGAGTGGCTTACTCAGTTTCTCTGTGTCTCAGGCTCTTCATCTGTAAATGGGGAGCACACCTTCCTCATAGAATCCTCATAAGGAGTGACTGCATAGAGCACTCAGAGCAAAGCACGGCACACAGTTACGTGCTCCTTGTTATTATGAGGGCTACCTGGTCCACATGAGCAATTAACAGGAAGTATGAGACACTGGGTCATGGGGACACCTCTCACAAGGCCATCTCAGAAGGCCTGGGAAAGCAGCATCCTTGTATCACCTCTTCAGGACCTCATGACCCACTGTGGGATACGTGTGCCTAACTCAGGGTCTGCGTGTTCGTGAAGATCTGGGGTGAGTGGAGCTTCATACTGGAGTATGCCCTCTTCTGAAGGTTCTTTGTAAAATAACTCCCAAACATCCTCCAATCTAGGGAGTTTACCATCTGGAGAGGAAGCCAGGGAATGCTTTAATGTCTGGCAAGGTTTGCAAGGGCTTCCCTCATAGCTCAGTTGGTAAAAAAATCCGCCTGCAATGCAGACTTCAGTTGGATTCCTGGATCGGGATCCCCTAGAGAAGGGAAAGGCTACCCACTCCAGTATTCTGGCCTGGAGAACTCATGGGACCGCATAGTCCATGGGGTTGCAAAGAGTTGGATGTGACTTTCACTTTCAAAGTTTGCCAAGTGCCTTCCTTTACTTTGCTGTGCACTGTTTTTTTAAAGTGTAAGTCAGAAAAGTTATCTGCTGCATTTCAGCAGTGGTGGAGTTAGAGGGTTGCCCCATGCCTGAAAAGTACCCACTGGGGGCTGTGTCTACACAATCCCAAACACCTGGATTAAAAAGTTAGCTGTTAGTCATTTGGAGGTCTCCACAGTCAAAAGAATCTGACTGAATATTTGGGAACCTTCCAAGTGCTCATGGTGGAGCAGATGGCAATCCTCTGTAGAACATCTCCAGGCAGGGCTCTGACCTGGAAAGAATCTGTGGTGCTACAGAGGGCCTGACATCTGGGATTCTGGGCTCCTTCTGTCCACAGGGAATGTTGTTTCAAGTAGAGAAAGATGAACACAGTACTGCTCCAGGATGGTAGGGCCATCAGAAAGCAGGTTTAAGAACTGAGTGTCCTCAGCTTGCAGTGTGCAGATCCAAGTTTAGAACAAAATGTGCTGCAGGTAGAAGCCCATAACAATGAACCTGAATCCTGTGACATCAGGATTACTATATACTGTGCCAAACCCTGTATGCCCCTTTAGGCTGCTTATTTGTCATTTGCTTTACAGGAATAATTTTTTAAAATGTGTTCTGTTAGGAGTTATAATGGGACCAAAAGGATGAATACAGTTTTCCCTTCAGTTGGATAAAATGTGAAAGTTATCTTTCCCCACTTAGCTAAGTGCCTTGGTTTTTGTTTTCTCATTGTGTCCACGATGGAGATTTCCTACTGAGCCTGTGGGGAAGTGACCCCACTTGTGACCAGGTGGGGGCTCCACTGAGCTGCACTGCTGAGCACAGCTTTGCAAATCCTTTGAGACAGGACTCATTCCTAGAGCCTCAGCCAGACTGTGGACCTTGCTGCTATAGGATTTGAAGCCTGTGCAAAGCCATCTCTGGTGAAAATTGACTTGTATACTCTGAAAAGTGCCAGGTTTTTTTGTTCAGTTCCTACTCTGGCTGAAGGCTTAGGTCCAAGGAACAGTTTTCCTTGAGCTTGATTTTGCTCATAACTGAGGCCCTATGTGCTTCAGTCTTCAACAGAGCTGTTCCTAGGGACAGCTGGCACAAAGCCTCTGGGAAGGTGCTACCTGGCTGTTTATTTACCAGAGTCCCTTTTAGCTTGCTTGTTTGCCAAGCTGACTAGGAGAAGACAGAAGGAAAAAGCATTAGCTCTAAAAAATAATAAGCTGAAACATTTATTGAGCACTTTCTCTGCTGAGTATAATTTTAAACACTTTATAAAATAAACTCATTCTTCTTCCTCCTCAAACCCTGAGATAGATGCCACTATTGTTGTTTTCTGATGGGAAAACAGATCTCCTGGCAGAGCTGAGGTCCACTGGCACAGGGCTTCCGAGGAACATAGCTGGGAGTTGAAGCCAGGCCATCAGACACCAAAGCTCACGTCCTAAACCCTCACACTGCACTGTCTCACTCGGCCTGGGTGTGATGCAAATGTTCGTGTGTGTATACTGATTCCATGGCAACCCACCAGTCACAGGACCTTCACATTAGACATTATTTAAAGACAGGTAATGACTTAAATGTTTTTTTAAAAAGTGGCACTTACAATTTCTGCACATAGTGAACAGTAGCTGAGCTGTTCAGATTTCTTGAAAACTGGTCTCAGAGCCCGCTGTTTGAAGCATCTGTCACAGGAGCCAAATACGTTAACTAAAAAGGTCTGATCCATATTTTACCCCAGCTGATGCTGGAAAAGAGGGAGAGAAAAAAAGGGAGGTGTGTGTATGAGAAAAGTTTCACAAATTAAGAAACAACCTTTAACAAGCTCTTTAGTCTTATTTCTCTGATTTCTTGGGCATTTCATAGCAACTGAAAGTATTATGAAACAGTCTTAAATATTTTATAATGGCCTGCAAATTTTTACTTTCTACAGTTTGTTCATAAAAGAAACTTTGTATTAGACTTTAATAAACTTTGTATTAACATGGTAGTTAGCATAGATGTAAAATCAACTTCTTGAGCTGAAAGCAGAACAGAGAGCAAAGAGTGGAGAGTTAGATAAAGTGACTTGTTAGACAAAGCATGCATCACCCTCCCATGCAGCTTCTATTTTCTTTCTTTCCTTTTTTCCTCCTTTCTTTCTTGTTTTCTTGGCCATACATGTGGCATGTGGGATCTTAATACCCCAACTAGGGATCAAACCCTCACCCCCTACATTGGAACCACATAGTCTTAACCACTGGACCACAAGGGAATTCCACAATACATGTTTTCATTGACTTTTTTTTAAAAAAAAGAAAGAAAAAGAGACAGAAAAGAAAAGGGGGAAAGGGATGAGTGTGTATGTATGAGAAAAGCCAATGGAAACAGCTTTTTAAAACCTCATCTTGGGTCTTCCTTGGCGGTCCAGTGGTTGAAGCTCTGCTCTTCCACTGCAGGGGACTTGGGTTCGATTCCTAGTCGGGGAACTTGGATCCTGCATACCATAGGTGTGGCAAAAAAAAAATCAACTCATCTTCCTGTTATCATGGTAGTTGCTCAGACCTGTACATGCAAATAAAGTCTATGCAGTTAATTTGTAACCTTCAATTTATTACAACATGCTGGGTCAACACCAGCTCATTTATTTAATCAGTAAGAAAGTGTCAGACAATAGATTTTCTAAACAGACATGGACACAATCGATCTTTGCAGTACAGTATTTTACTCCTGTGGGGCCTTACAATGTTGTTGTTGTTTAGTCTGTAGGTCGTGTCAACTCTTTTGTGACCCCATGGACTGTAGCCCGCCAGGCTCCTCTGCCATGGGATTTCCCAGGCAAGAATACTGGAGTGGGGTGCCATTCATTTCTCCAGGGGATCTTCCCGACCCAGGGATTGAACCCACATTTCCTGCATTGACAGGTGGATTATTTACCACTGAGTCACCAGGGAAACCCTTTGGAGTGGATTCTGTAATTAAAAACTTAAAAAAATTCCTCCTCTCCAGATGAACTTTTGGAGTAAGATTAAGAGTCAGAAAACCTGGAGCCTGACCCCAGCCAAGTAAATGTGGTGTTGGTTCCCTGTAAGGAACACACCTCATTTATGAAACATTTGCCAGTCACAGATCCAGGGGTCACTGCCTGTCCACCCAGAAGTCAACAGACAGGCCCAGGTCACCGAAGGGAGGGCAACCTTGAGGAAACAAGCATTTGTGCTAAAAGGTGGGGTTCTGGCTGACCCAGTCCTGGCTCCACTACTTGGGCAAGTGACTTTACCTCTCTGCATCTTTGCTCATCTGTCAAATGGGAATCTTAGCATCTGCCATCATGGGGGTGTCAGGGGAATTATGAGAGATAGCATATGAAGTATTTAGCTCAAGGCTGGAATACAGTGAGTGCTCCATGGATGTTATGCTGCCCTGTGAGTGCCTACAAGAGGAGAAGCTGTGGCAGCAGGGAAAAGGAGGGGAGTGGGGATGAGGCTGGAGGTGAGGAAAAGGCAGAGAGGAGTCTATGCCACAGTTTAGACGAGATGAAATCCTGTATTAAGGCAATGCTGTGGAATGGATTTGGACGGTGCTTCCAAAGGAGAGGGAACTGGACTTGGTGATGTTTGGGGAAGAGGGGAGGGAGATGTCTAGGATGTCTCTTAGGTTTCTGTTGGAAGGCTGAGGGGTCGGGGCACCACTGCTGGAGAATGAGGACCCGGGAGTGAAGGTGGGAGGGGACAGCCATCGTAGCCACCCCAGTTTAATACATGTGCCAGAGGGTGGGCCATGTCAAGGTTCAAAGAAGAAATCCCTTGAGTATAAAGGGCTTTGGGGGCACTAGCCTGAATGTTTGAACAGAGTCCAAATTGAGAGGGATGTATTTGTGGGGCAGGTGGCAGTGGGGACACCCCTGGGGGGGATGTCTACCATGCAGGGGTCCCCATGGGGCTGGGGAGACCAGGGAACTCATGAGTTGAAGTGGACTCCCACAGCCAAGAGGTGGCTGCAGAGTTCTTGAGGTCTCTAAGAAACAAAGGAGTAGAAGACGGTCCCCTAAGGACGAGGGATCTGAAGGCAATCAGCTACTGACCACCGCGGAGTGCTGACCTGACCTCTCCCAGCCACCCAGGGAGGGAAGCAGGACATCTGTGTTACCACAAGGGAGACCTGAGGGATTAACAAGGGCAAGGCCAGTGATGGAGCCTGAATCTGTATGCAGAGGAAGTCCACGACCCTTACCACAGAGCCAGCACATCAAGCTGTTCTGCTTTGTCACAAAAAGAGAGTTAAAGAAGGGGAAAGGGCCTGCCCACCAGGGACTGGCCTGGGGTGGGGGCCTGGTAATGCTGCCTCACCTCCCCCATCCCCCGCCACTGCCCAAACTTGCCAAAGTGGCCAGTCACAAGGTCGTGCTCAGGACTCCAAGTAATAGCATTAGGAAGGTGAGCCATGGGTTTTCAGCAGGGAGTGACGTCATTCAAGTGGATTATTCCAGCATTTGCCCTTCTGCAAGTAGGTCAGACAGAGAGTGTACAACAGGAAAATCAATTAGGTTAAGAGACTTTTATCAAGTACTGGAGAAGAGGAAATAAGCTCTGGACAGAGTAGTAGCTGCAGGAATGGAAGGTGAGAGGAACCCCAGGAACTAAGTGCAGAAGGAATAGAAGGATGACTAGGAATTATGGGAGATTGACTCCCACCAAGTAAAAAAACTGCCACACAGAAAGACAAATATATGATATCACTTATATGTGGAATCTTTTTTTTTTCCAAAGGAACAAACAAACTTATTTATAAAACAGAAGCAGAGTCACGGATGTAGAAAACAAACTTATGGTTACTGGGGGATGGGGAGGAAGGATACATTGAGAGATTGGGATTGATATATACACACTACCATATATAAAATAGATAATGAATAAGTACCTATTATATAGCACAGGGAATTCAGTACTCTGTAATGATTTATAGGGGAAAGAATAAAAGAAGAGTGGATATATGTATTTGTATAACTGATTCGCTTTGCTGTACACTTGAAACACAAAATTATAAATTAGCTATACTCCAATAAAAATTTTTAAAAATTGCCAATATTCCAAATCTGGATAAAGACTTTTCCCATACTGAATTTTATATTTTTTCACATTATAAGAGATGTACATGTCCATTATACATAATTGGAAATAGAAGGACATGAAGAAGGAAAATCTGTCATCTACATGCCTTGTCCTAACAAGTAACTGACCTCTGTTAGCATTTTGTTTTATTCTAGTATCTCCATAGGTATCTAAGAGTATACATTAAAAAAATTGGAATTACCAGCCATATGCAATTTTGAACTTTAGTTTTTTGCTTAATAGTGTTTTCATCTTCGCATGTCATTGCATATTCTTGGAAAACACCAATTTTTAAATGGAGACCACAAGTCTTGAGTCATATCAACCATAAATTATATTGTATAGCCAGCATTTTAGATCTGGTTGGTTGAACATGAGCAAGTGACTAAGTAAACTTGGAAGATTATAGCATTTTAAAACTATAAACGTTATACATGCTCATTGTAGAAAATTTGAAAAAATCAGAAAGGTATAAGGAAGAAAACAATCACCCATAATCCCATCGCCCAGAGAGACTCCATTTCACATTTTAGCTATGCAGGAATAGATTTTTAGGACCAGGAGTCATACTCTTCGTGTGCACTCTTTACATCCTGGAATTTTCCATTTAGTTTTTATAACATGGGCTAAATTTAATTTTAGTACAGTCTATTGTACTTATTGAAAATAATCATTTTTATGATGAGGGAACTTTTCACAGCTAGAGCAAAAGCTTCAGTGGGCACTTTGACAAGAAAAAAAAAATACCCCATTTTTAAGAAATTCTGACATGAGATTGCACTGCAGTAGGAGTTACCTAACCCTAAGCCAAGCACAAAATTTCTTTGAAATGTTTTACTGAAATATACAGTTCCAAAAAAAAAAAATTTACCAAATCACCTACTACCCCATGTTTATTTTTTTTAAAAGTCAGTGCCAAGGATAGAAAGTCAAAAGTGAAAGTTCCCATTACCTGCCCTACACTCGGCTCCCTGAGTTTGGAGGCTATTCTTCCAGAGTTTTCTGATGCCATAGATAAAGCTTTGTTAGTTACGTAAATGGAACTGTTAGCCACTTGCTTTTTTACCTAACTTATTCTGTTACTGCTTACAGAGCTATCTGTTTTTTTGGTATAGCTTTATTATTATTTTATACAATGGAGTGATGGAGTATCACAATTTAATAAGCCAACATCCTACTGCAGGATATATAGGATACCCCCAGTTTTCACTTTTAAAATTGTGCTTCATTGACCCAATTAAAAATGGGCAAAATTACCCTCATACTTTGCCCGTGGGAATGTAAAATGTTGCTGCCTCTGTGGAAAACAGCTTGGCAGTTACTCAAGAAGTTAAACATGGTTGCTACCAAATGACCAAGCAGATTTACTTCTGGGCATATTCCAAGACCATCAAATACATATGTGCACATAAAAATTTACACATGAATATCTGTAGCAGCATTTAAGCCAAAGAAGTGGAAACAACTAACCTGTCCATCAGCTGAGGAATGAATAAAGAAAATGTGGTCTGTTCATCCAGTAGACTCTTATTTGGCAATTAAAAAAAGGATCAAGTTCTGATGTGCTACAACATGGGTGAACCTAGAAAACTTTACGCTAAGTCAGATGCAAAAGGCCACAGATGATGATTCCATTTATACAATACATCCAAGATAGGCAAATGCAGAGAGACAGAAAGGAGATTAGCGGTTGCCAACAGGTGGGAGGCAGGGGGTTGGAGTGACTGCTTAACGAGTATGGGGTTTCTTTCTGGGGTGATGGAAATTTTCTAGAATTAGATAATGTACTTTGCTTGTGAATTTACTAAAAACCACTGAATGTATGCTATAAAATAGTGAGTTTTATGTTGTGTACAGTTGTATCTCAGTACAGACTATTTTTAAGTGGGCAAAAACTTGGACACTTAACAAATGCAGATATGCATATGATCGATAAACAGATAAAGAGGTGCTCAGCATCATTAGGCGTCAATGAAATGCAAGTTAAAACACACTGTGAATCTACTACTTACCCACCAGAACAGCTAAGAGTAAAAAGACTGATGGCGTGAAGTGCGGGTGAGAATGCAGAGAAGTGGACCACTTCAGCTGGTGAGAGAATAAACTGGTGCAACCACACTGGAAAACCAACTGATAGGATCAACTAAAGCTACGCAAACATATCATTTTACTCCTTGATATATACTCAACAGAAATGAATACTTACATCCTCAAAAAAAAAAAAAACCCATGAATGTCATAATAGTTTTATTTATAATAGCCCCAGGCTGGAAAAATCCAAATATTCGTCAATTTAGATAGATACATAAATTGTGATATGTTCATCTAATAAAAAATAAACTGCTGATACACATGGCAATGAACGGATGAGTCTCACAGGCATTAAAACTGTGTAATGTTTAGTGTTAGAAACCTCTTTCTGTTCTATATGCTGCGCTCCAAGATTTACGTTAACATGTGAAGTGTTATGTGGGTCAGTTTTTAAAACTGATTAAATTGTAAAGATGCTTAATTTGCCCCTGATGTCAATACTAAATATATTCTTAAAACAAAGCACCTATCTCAGAAGAAATACATGTGAAATGTGGAAAAATTAGAACATACAGATTAACTACCATAACGTCCTTTACCTATACTCTCACTGCCCAGAAAGCCCCCTGTCAACAACTTGGTATGCACACATCTGAACACTTTTCTGAGCATTTAAGGAAGCCTGAGTACTCTAATGTTAACACATACATACCTTCCAGAGAGTCAACACTTGGAACCGATCAGCAGAATGTGGAGAAGTTAGAGCTGCAGCTTCAAGGTGCTAAGGCAACTGCATCCGTCTAACTAATCTCCTTATCTGGACTTTACAGCTCAGTGGCTCTCTTCCTTCCCACCTCCAGCTCTGTGTTCACAGCTGGGGCACTCACTGCAGGTTACATCACTCACTCACCCCTTAGGCCTTCTGACCCTCCATACCACCAGGTTCCCTCAGAAACCCCGTGGACCAGTTTTTAGAGCTTAGTTCTCTGCTCTTGCAGGAAGCAGAGTTTGGCAGGTTTGACCCCCGTGAATTCACACCCTGCTTCACTGAGTGACCCCGACATTTACCTGTTACTGAAGGTTAGCAGCAGCTCCTGCCTTTTCACAGTCCTCACCCCATCAGTACCTCAAGGTTTTAGCCACCCTTGCCACCTTTGGCTTTGTAGAACGGATCAAGACAGTGCGGTGAGCGCTCCCCTGCCCCTTTCTCCATGCGTACGCTTTTCAGGCTCTGCAGGTCCCCTTGTCTTCAAACAAGATCTACTCCTTCCCAAGACTGACCCCCTACAAACCCTGCCGCCTCCAGTAGGACTCTGCTCCTGAAGTTCCACTTGCTAGCATTGAGATGACCTTTTCTCCAGGAGCTCACCGGGTATCGGAGGGAACAGCCAGTGTTACTGTCCTATAGCCCATGATGGGTGCTATAAAACAGACAGGAAGCTTGGGCTATGGGAGCCAAAAAGGAAGAGTGATGGGCTCTTTGTGGTGTAGGGGAGACTTGGAAGGGGGCAGGAAGAAGGCAAAATCCATGTGAATCAAAACCCAGCCAACTCTCTGCCAAGTAGCCCCTAATGCTGGCACAGTCTGGGAGCTACATGGAGATACAACCAAAGAGGGAATATTTACCTCCTCGCTAAAAAATTTTATATATGTTTTATGAGGTGTTATGAATCTGTAACATTTCCAGCATCTTTAAGTATGACCCTTAAAGAAAAGCATAAACCTTGTGCACTTAGGAAACAGGTAATCTCCTGGCAAATAAAAGAATTTGACCCAGATCATGTGGTAATTTTATTGATTAAAGTATTACAAAGTTCTACTTCTCATTTCTTCATATACAATATATCTGAGTGAACTAAATTAGATCATTTATGATATGAAAAGACATTATTACGTATTGGAAGGGTGACATTGATTCATCATCATGGATTATTTCTACTCCTAAGGTATATGCCCATATTACAGAGTCAGCCATGGCCTGTGACTTTGGAGAGGTATGGAAGAGCATTGAGTCCACAGGCTAGGAGTGCTTATCAAGTCACGTTTTCTGCTCTGAAAGGAAGAAATAAGGAAACCTGGAGGAACAAGGAATAGTCAGTTCCCACAAAACTTGGGAGATTTCTCAAAAGAAGGAACTGACATAATCTTTCAGTTATTTTTATGAGGAAATCTTAAAACATATTTGAATGCTGATAAGACAGAAAAAATCATTTAGGTTGCCTTTTCAAACTATTTTTTAAGTCATTGTATGAAAGATATTAAACAATGAAAAGTTATGGCAAATATGTTGGCAGAGAAAATTTAATGACGTGTTCTTTTGGAGGAGATGATAAATGATATGGGAGTTAGACTTGAATGATATATTAGTTTTAAATGAATATTTACATAAAAATACTTCATGATTTATTTCAGATTGAATATTCTCTTAAAAATTAGAGGGGCCTGAAATAAATATTTTTTAATGCAGAAGTATCTTTAGTAAAAAGAGTTGGTGAAGCACCCTCACCCTCATCAAGCAAGCATGTGGGTGAGAGAATTTCTGATGGGTTGTGGTCAAATGGGATTATTTGAAAGACAATCCTGGAACCCATCTGTGGCTTCATAAATATCTGGGCTTCACATGAACCTTAGAAAACAGGATAAGCTGTGTCCCGAGAGTCTCACTCCCACTGAGTGGACCCTTGTCACAAGATAGAGGCACCAGGCAGAAAATATGAGTATTGAAGGAATTCTAGTAAAATTTGGCTGAGATTCCAAAGGTAGATGTGGCCATTCCAACCTCAACTGGTGTGTGTTAATTCTTACAAGATGACAGCGGTAGCACCATCACCATGAGCAAGAGGAGATGTGGCCCATTTGGGAGAATTCTTGTTTTCTTCATTAAATCACATTCCAAAGCATTTCCAGTTCCAATCAGGTGCAAGCCACCTCCCTCTTATTTGAGCTTCACTGAGCTTTTGAAAGAAAAGTGCACTTATGCTCTTTTCTCCTGCTATAATCTGTTGAGAAAGCCAAGCTTAAAACTGATGGGGATTTGGATCATTTCCAGAGCATGTGGAGAGGGAGTGAAAGGAAACGTGACTTGAAAGAGGTATTTGGTGTCCAACATCAGGTGTGAGGAATCCTCTCGGCCGGCGAGGAGAGCCTGAAACGAGAACCAGGGGGAAAATGAATAAGGGAACCAGTGCACTCTGCTGTGTTGCTGTCTGGAAGTCAAGAGTAAGGAAAACACAACAGTGAAAAACTCCTTTCAAAATCATGTGAGATAATACACAAAAGGGCTTTTCAACAGCACAGCACAAGGTGAAATGGTCTATTTGGGTCTTCCAGGCCAGCTCTCGTGAAGACTTACTTGCTCTTTTTCACTTCAGAAGTTAATTTCCCCCAGGATGGGCTGACTGTAAATCGATCTAATTTCTATTCTTACCTATTCTCATGGCATAATTCTCAGCTTATGAGTGGAGCTCAGTATTACATTTTTATTGCATTCACAATTATTTTTAGTTCAGTGGTTTGCAAACTTTTTGGTCTCAGGACCCCTTTAAAATCTTAAATTACTGAGGACCCCAAACAGCTTTCGTGCATGTGGTTAGAGCTATGGATATTTATCATATTAGTAATAAAACAATAACTTAAAATACTTATTAATTCATTAAAATAACAAGAAAAGCCCAAGATGTGTTAACATATTTTTATTGAAAAATAACTCAAATTTGAAAGAAAATTTAAAAAACTACTGAGAAGTAGTATTGTTTTTTAGAATTTTGTAAATGTTAATGACTGGCTTAATATGACAGGCGGAATCTTGTATCTGCTTCTGCATTCACCTGTAGTGCTTTGCTATTCTGGTTGCAGTGTGTGAAGAAAAGTCTGCCTCACACAGGTATATATTTGGAAAAAGGAAGACTTTGCAGACTCTGAAATTATCTCAAGGATCCACTCCTTCTCACCTCACCAAAGACTCGTGAATGAAACTCTGAGAACTGCTGCCCTAAGGCATTGGGAAAGAAACTTTAGGGATTAAAATAAGAAAAAATGAGTACGTAGGTTCTCTGTTTCCATTCAGCCTCTGTTCCCTTGTCTATGCTCAAAGCTGATGAGAAACGACACGCTGAAGGTATGTAGACTGTGAGTCATGGTTTTGGTGTTTGCAGTCCCTTCCCACCAGGGCTAAAATGGGTTCTGAAAACAGGGGGAATTTGACAGGGAAGATTTCTGCCATTTTCCCTGTGTGCCTTTCCTTTGTATCTTTGGTACATGCACTTTAATTCTGAACTTCTATAGTGGTCATTAAATATCGCTTTCTCATACTAAAAATTAAAAGGCACATCTTAAGCATCTCACCTGCACTTTGCGAACGAAGGATGGAGTCACTCTTTTTTCAAAGTCATCTATAGGTGTGTATGAATTAAGAATCTTTATGATCTGCAAACAATGCATAAGATAGTATAAGGCCATGAAAAGGATAACTTTGTCCATGAAATGATGGTTCCAGTGGTCTGGGAACAGCTGGGAACCACAAGTGGTTCTTTAATATTGTAATTTGGCTCTAGGAACCATGTGTTATTTTTTTCCCCAAGAAAAGAGAAAACAAGCTGAGAAGAGCATAGATGGGAGCAAGGACATCATGTAACTAGATGACTGTGAGACAATTCCCCATTTCCAGCCTTCTCTACTCCTACATCCTCTCCCCCCAACATACATCTGTGGTTTTATGGGCAGGGAATGTGCCATACGAGCTTTTAGGTTTTCAAGGTCTAGAGTTAGTATTTAATAAATGCTTGTTAGATAAGTGGGTGGGCCATGGAGATATGTATGTTCCCCAAAGAGCACACAGAGATGCAGATGCACCCCATGCCAGCTAAGCCAGGAATGGGGATGCCAGTCACATGATCTGCTGGTGAGGATCGGGAAGACACTGAACAAACCTGATTACCTGCACAGCAGACAGGGAGGTACAGCGTTCATAGATCTCCTTGGCATCACTGTCGGTGGTCTTCTTGACCTGAAGCAACCATGCTGCCTGTGAGAGAGGCTCCAAAGTTTCCTTGGCCAAGTTGTTTTGTAAATTCTTATCTTTAAGCCATTCTTCTAAGTAACTGATGTTGCACCTGGAGTAAAAGCCAGAGGAGCAGAGAACAGTGGGTGATCCATTTAGAACACTTTAGGGGAAGGTGTAGAGTCCCCAAGCATGTCCTAACATGGTACAAGTGTTCACTAAGATCCTTAGGACCATGTCCAGCAGTTTCTTCATTTGTAACAAGAGGGGGTTGGGCCAGGTGATCAGCTCTCATAATCCATGATTCCAAGGATCATGATGGTATAGGGTAAGTGGCCATAATAGCAATAAACTTTGGAGAAAATCTGAGCAAAGAGCAGTGACTACAATAATTTATAAAAAAATCTATTAATGTACCTTTAATAATAGATTTGCAAATATCTTAAAGGAAAAACTCATAATGATATTTGAAGAGGGGACTTCAGTTCAGTTCAATTCAGTTGCTCAGTCGTGTCCGACTCTTTGCGACCCCATGAATCACAGCATGCCAGGCCTCCCCGTCCACTCATCAACTCCTGGAGTTTACTCAGATTCACGTCCATCGAGTCAGTGATGCCATCCAGCCATCTCATCCTCTCTTGTCCCCTTCTCCTCCTGCCCCCAATCCCTCCCAGCATCAGGGTCTTTTCCAATGAATCAACTCTTCACATGAGGTGTCCGAAGTATTGGAGTTTCAGCTTCAGCATCAGTCCTTCCAATGAACACCCAGGACTGATCTCCTTTAGGATGGACTGGTTAGATCTCCTTGCAGTCCAAGGGACTCTCAAGAGTCTTCTCCAACACCACAGTTCAAAAGCAGCAATTCTTCAGTGCTCAGCTTTCTTCACAGTCCAACTCTCACATCCATACATGACCACTGGAAAAACCATAGCCTTGACTAGACGGACCTTTGTTGGCAAAGTAATGTCTCTGCTTTTGAATATGCTATCTAGGTTGGTCATAACTTTCCTTCCAAGAGGGCACTTACACTGGTATAAAAATTGTTTGAACTCTTTTCCTAAAGTAGCAGAAAATTTTCAACTGGTAGAAGGTTTTCTAAGTTCACTGGGGTTTCTGTCACTTACTATCATAGGTTTATGAGTTAAGAGGCATGGGTTTTAAACTCACCAATCTGTTTTGTGAGCCTGGAAAGTTACTCTACCTCTCTTGGTAAATCAGGGTGTTAAGAACACTCTGACATTGCTAGTGAGAATGTAAATAGTACAGTTGCTAAGGAAAACAAGCATTTCCTCAAAATGTTAAACACAGAATTACCATCTGACCCAGCAACTCTGAATTGAAAGGTCCACACAAAAAATCATATACAAATGTTCATAGGAGCATTAATCATTATAGTCAAAAAATGAAAAGAACCCTAATGTTCACCAATTGGTGGACAGATAAATAAATTGTGGTCTATCTATACAATAAGATGTTATTCAACAGTAAAAAGGAGTGAGATACTGACACATGCTACTACATGGGTGAAATATGAAAACATTACACTAAGTGATGAAGCTATTCACAAAAGACAACATATTTTATGATTTCATTTATTTAAAAATGTCCAGTATAAGCAAATCTGTAGAGAAAGAAAACATATTTGATGTTGCCATTGGATCAAAGAAAAAGCAAGAGAATTCCAGAAAAACATCTACTGCTGCTTCATTGACTACACTAAAGTCTTTGACTGTGTGGATGACAACAAACTGTGGAAAATTTTTAAAGAAATGGGAATACCAGATCACCTTACCTGCCTCCTGAGAAATCTGTATAAAGGTCAAGAAGCAACAGAACCGGATATGGAACAATGGCCTGGTTCAAAATTGGGAAAGGAGTACATCAAGGTTGTATATCATCACCCTGCTTATTTAACTTATATGCAGTACATCATGTGAAATGCTAGGCTGGATGAAGCACAAGCTGGAACCAAGATTGCCGGGAGAAACATCAATAACCTTAGATATGCAGGTAACACCACCCTTATGGCAGAAAGCAAAGAGGAACTAAAGAGTCTCTTGATGAAAGTGAAAGAGGACAGTAAAAAAGCTGGCTTAAAATTCAACATTCAAAAATAAGATCAAGGCATCCGGTCCCATCACTTCATGGCAAATAGATGGGGAAATGATGGAAAGAGTGACAGACTTATTCTCTTGGGCTCCAAAATCACTGCAGATGGTGATGGCTGCCATGAAATTAAAAGACACTTGTTCCTTGGAAAAGAAGCTATAACCAACCTAGACACCATATTAAAAAGCAGAGACATTACTTTGTCAGCAAAGGTCTGTGTAGTCAAAGCTATGGTTTCTCCAATAGTCATGTATGGATGTGAGAGTTGGACCATAAAGAAAGCTGAGCACTGAAGAATTGATGCTTTTGAACTGTGATTTTGGAGAAGACTCTTAAGAGTCCCTTGGACTGCAAGGAGATCTAACCAGTCCATCCTAAAAGAAATCAGTCCTGAATATTCATTGGAAGGACTGATGCTGAAGCTGAAGCTCCCATATTAAGGCCACCTGATGCAAAGAACTGACTCACTGGAAAAGACACTGATGCTGGGAAAGATTGAAGGCAGGAGGAGAAGGGGATGACAGAGGATGAGATGGTTGGATGGCCTCACCGACTCAATGGACATGAATTTTAGTAAACTCCGGGAGTTGGTAATGGACAGGGAGGCCTGGCGTCTATGGGGTCACAAAGAGTTGGACATGACTGAGCGACTGAACTGAACTGAACTGAAGTAAGGAGGAGGGGACTCCTCAGTGGGATGTGGGTAGCGGATAAGAGTGGCTGATACTGGGTTTAAGGTTTCTTTTTGGAGTGATGAAGCTTTTCTAAAATTACATTATGGTGATGGTTACATAATTCAGTAAATATACCAAACTTCACTGAACTCTACACTTTAAACAAGTGAACTGTATGGCATGGAGATTATATATCAATGAAGCTGTTTAAGAAATTGAGCAAACTAGGTGATCTCTAAGGTCTGCTCTAGCTCTGACCTTCCAGATTAGCAGCTCCCCATGGGTTATATCGCTGGGACAATGATGCTGAGTTGATGTATTCCATAAGGAGGTGATAAGTGTGAAATGACCCCTCTTGCTCTGGTGAGCACCCCCACCCCCCCAACACTGTCACTGTCACTTTCGTCCCACTCGTTTAAGTTCTCATTATAGTAGATTCCTCACGGGCCCCCCATCTCATCCCTTCCAATCCATCCTATTCAATTCTGCCACAGTTTTTCTAAATCTGAATTCTGAGCACCTTAATCCTCCTACTCAAAAATCTGTATTGGGAGTTATAGTTCTTGGTAAGCTGGAAAAAGCACTCCATTTTGTGTCTCCCACGGAATGCAGTTATCAAACCTGGATGGAATGCCTGGAACAACTATTTGAGGAGTTTGAAAAGTAAACAGTAGCAGGTGGTGTGGGGAAGAAGACCAGAATTTGAAGTATCTCTCAATTAATACTGAGTTTACCAGTACCTTCCCCTTGGCTAGTCACTGGTTTGAACTCGAAGCAGCATGAAATTCAGCAGTGGACACTGATGTCAACTAAGAGCTCTAGGAGGAACCCTCCAGTTCTGGTTTGAGATGCTGAAAAGGGGTGTCCTAATACTCTGAGAGAGGGTAGAAATTCTGTTTTTCTTATTTCTCCTTTTCTTTCTTTTTCTTCACTCTGTTATGTGCAAGCCCCAAACAGTCCTATGGTGGTGGCAACAGGCTCCAGCAGCAAACTAAAACAGAGAGGAACTTCCTTCAGCTGGAGGAACTGTAGCTCAAGAGGATGGGGGTGAACACCTGGGGACATGTGCTGGGAGTGTAGCACAGTGAGTTAAGTAAAGCCCAAGATTTCTGTCTGGAGGACAAAGGAAAGGGTCCTCAGAGATCTGGAAAGTACCAGGAGTATTATGGAGAGGAAAAAGCTCGGGAAGGTGACCCTTAAATTTGCTTATGAACTCCTGGGCACTCCCCTGAGTCCATGCATGAATCTGCACACTTAAAACTTTTGAGGACTAAACTATGGATTGAGCACCACCCAAGTTTCAGACTGGCCACTGTGTGTCACACATAAGACAGAAGCAAACAGCATTACAAAGGCTTTGAAAACTGAGCTGACCAAGGAATCAATATTATTCCCAGAACCTGAACCCCAGTGGGTTATTTGATATTTGGTTATTTGTTATTTGATCAACATTCTCCACAGGATTTAAAGACTCAGTGTCTCATAATACTAACGTGTCCAGAATACAATTCAAAATTACTAGGCATATGAAACAGGAAAATCTCATCAGATTGTACAATGCAATTAATAGATAATCAACTTTGAGAGGACACAGATGTTGGAATCATCTGACAAAGGAAGCTATCACAAAATGCTCCAAAAAGTAAAGACAAACTATCTTGAAATACATGCAAAGACAGAAAATCTCCGAAAAGACACAAGATGTTAAAAAATAACTGAAAAATTGTAGAGCTGAAAAATACAGCAACAGAAACAAAAGAACTCACTGAATGGGCTCAACAGCAGAATAGAGTCAGAGAACTTCAAGGGACCAAACAAAGACTATGCAATCTGAAAGTCCAAAGGAGAAATCTGAAGAACAGAACTTTAGGGGTAACAAAACAATGAAATCTCTAGTATTTGTGTCACTGAAATTCCAGAAGGAAAGGAAAAAGCATGATGCAGACAAAACATTTGAAGAAATGGCTAAAAATGTTCCAAATTTGGTGAGATCCACAAACCTGCAGATTCAAGAAGTCCAGAGAATCTCAAAGAAGCTAAACTCAAATAAATCCATACTTAGTCACATTATAATCAAACTGTGGTAAACTAAACACAAAGAAAAAATCTGGAAATCAATAAGAGAAAAACTATGCATTATTTGTAGGAAAATAATAATTCAATGACTGTGCATTTCTCATCAGAAACCATGGAGACCAGAAAAAAGTGAAACATTTTAAAACTGATGAAAAAATGGACTGTCAGCCCAGACATTGGCAGCCTACAAAAATATACTTCAGGAAGTATAGGTGAAGTATAGAAGGTGAAATAAAGATATTTTTCGATTAAAGAAAGCAAAGGAAATTTATTGCCAGTGAATCTTCTCTTAAGGATTACTGAAATAATTTTCTCAGGCAAAAGGAAAATGAGATCTGGGGGGAACAAGTGAGACTTGAAACAATAGAAATGAAGAAATTACAGAAATGGTAAATATCTGGATAATATAAAAGACTATTCCTCTCCTTTTGAGCCCTTGAAAATATCCTAGGTGAACTGAAACAAAAAATTGTAACATTGTCTGGTAGAGGTTTTGATGTATGTAGAAGCACAGCATAAGACAACTACAAAATAAACTGAAGAGAGGAAAGGGGCCTATGTGATGGTATCGCTTAATGTGATAAGTGGCTGGGGCTCCAGACTTTTGGTGAAGGGGCCTGGGTTCAGTCCTGCGCTGGGGCACCAGTATCATGCATGCCATGCAGCATGACCAAAAAATCCAAATAAACAGCTTTTTAAAAACCCAATTTAAAAATAAAAGACATTGATTCCAAATAGATTGAAAAAGGTAAGTATGATACTATAAGTTCTAGAGCAACTATTAAAAAAGATACAGTGAGATATAGAGAAAACACAATAAGGAAATTTAAAAAGGATGCCAAAAATGTTCAAAGAACCCCAAATAAGACAGAAACAGGAAATCAAAGAAATAAAAACCAGACGGAACAAATAGAAAATAACAAAATGGTAGATTTATATCTAAATATAACATATATCAATAAATGCATTAAATTAAAATGGTCTGCTGCTGCTGCTGCTGCTGCTGCTAAATCGCTTCAGTCGTGTCTGACTCTGCGACCCCATAGATGGCAGCCCACCAGGCTTCCCCGTCCCTGGGATTCTCCAGGCAAGAACACTGGAGTGGGCTGCCATTTCCTTCTCCAATGCATGAAAGTGAAAAGTGAAAGTGAAGTCACTCAGTCGTGTCCGACTCTTTGCGACCCCATGGACTGCAGCCCACCAGGCTCCTCCGTCCATGGGATTCTCCAGGCTAAAGTACTGGAGTGGGGTGCCACTGCCTTCTCCGTAAAATGGTCTAAATATACTAATAAAGAAACAGAGATTGTCAGACTGGATGAAAAAAAAAAAAAGGACTCAAATATATGCTGCCTATCACTTCATGGGAAATAGATGGGGAAACAGTGGAAACAGTGGCAGACTTTATTTTGGGGGGCTCCAAAATCACTGCAGATGGTGACTGCAGCCATGAAATTAAAAGACGCTTACTCCTTGGAAGAAAAGTTATGACCAACCTAGATAGTATATTCAAAAGCAGAGACATTACTTTGCCAACAAAGGTCCGTCTAGTCAAGGCTACGGTTTTTCCAGTGGTCATGTATGGATGTGAGAGTTGGACTATGAAGAAAGCTGAGCGCTGAAGAATTGCTGGTTTTGAACTGTGGTGTTGGAGAAGACTCTTGAGAGTTCCTTGGACTGCAAGGAGATCTAACCAGTTCATTCTAAAGGAGATCAGCCCTGGGTGTTTTTTGGAAGGACTGATGCTAAAGCTGAAACTCCAGTACTTTGGCCACCTCATGCGAAGAGTTGACTCATTGGAAAAGACTCTGATGCTGGGAGGGATTGGGGGCAGGAGGAGAAGGGGACAACAGAGGATGAGATGGCTGGATGGCATCACTGACTCGATGGATGTGAGTCTGGGTGAACTCCGGGAGTTGGTGACGGACAGGGAGGCCTGGCGTGCTGCGATTCATGGGGTCGCAGAGAGTCGGACACGACTGGGAGACTGAACTGAGCTAAACTGACACTTCAAATATTACACAAATAAGTTTACAACAAAAGGACGGGAAAAGGTATGCTACGGAAACACTGATCCAATTAAAAAGTAGACTTTCAGACAAGGTATGACTGACTCACGTCGCTCAGTCGTGTCCGACTCTTTGCGACCCTATGGACTGTAGCCTACCAGGCTCCTCTGTCCATGGGATTTTCCAGGCAAGAGTACTGGAGTGGATTGCCATTTCCTTCTCCAGGGGATTTTCCCAACCCAGGGATTGAACCTGGGTCTCCTGCATTATAGACAGATGCTTTACCATCTGAGCCACCAGGGAAGTCCATAAAGTAGATGTTAAAGCAGAGAAAATTAACAGGGTGGGATAAAGAGAGACCCCCACATAATGATAGGAGGGTCAGCTCACCAAGATGACCTAACAATGTTTAATGTGTATGCACCTTACTCAGAGTGTAAGAAAAACAGAGCTTCAGAATATACAAAGCAAAACTGACAGATTGAAAGAACAGACACATTCATAATTACAGTTGAAGACTTCAATACACCTCTCAGTAGTCAATAGAATTAGTAGACAGAAAATCAGCAAGGATACAGAACAATGAAAAATGAAAGTGAAAGTCAAAGTCTTAGTCACTCCTCTGTCCATGGAATTCTCCAGGCAAGAATACTGGAGTGGATTGCCATTCCCTTCTCCAGGGGATCTTCCTGACCCAGGGATCGAACCCAGGTCTCCTGCATGGCAGGCAGATTATTTACTGTCTGAGTCACCAGGGAAGCCCCCAAAATACCATTGACAAATTGGGTCTGATTGACATTTATAGAATATTCTACCCTACAACAGAAGGTACATTCTTTTCAACTGCATTTGGAATATTCACAAAAGTAGACTGTATTCTGGGTCATAAAAGCAAGTATTAACCAATTTAAAAATAACTGAAATCATATAAATTTTCTCATCACTTCATGGCAAATAGATGGGGAAACAGTGGAAACAGTGACAGACTTTATTTTCTTGGGCTCCAAAATCACTGCAGATGGTGACTGCACCCATGAAATTAAAAGACACTTGCTCTTTGGAAGAAAAGCTATGACCAACCTAGACAGCATATTAAAAAGCAGAGACATTACTTTGCTGACCAAGGTCCGTCTAATCAAAGCTATGGTTTCTCCAGTAGTCATGTACGGATGTGAGATTTGGACCATAAAGAAAGCTGAATGCCAAAGAATTGATGGAGAAGACTCTTGAGAGTCCCTTGGACTGCAAGGAGATCAAACCAGTCAATCCTGAAGGAAATCAACCTTGAATATTCATTGGAAGAACTGATGCTGAAGCTGAAGCTCCAATACTTGGCCACCTGATGCAAAGAGCCAACTCACTGGAAAAGACCCTGATGCTGGGAAAGACTGAAGGCAGGAGAAGGGGACAACAGAGGATGAGATGATTGGATGGCATCACTGACTCAACGGTCCTGAGTTTGAGCAAGCTCTGGGAGATGGTGAAGGACAGGGAAGCCTGGTGTGCTGCAATTCACGGGGATGCAAAGAGCCATGACTTAATGACTGACCACCAACAACAAATATAAAGTTTGTTTTTTTCAATGTAAAAGTATTTATATGTTTGTGTTTTAAAAATAAATCTGGGAAAGTCTAAGACAAAGTGGGATGGTTGGGAACTCTAGCATCATAATCTACAGTGTATGTTAACCTGTGTGCATCCAGAGATCTTTTTAAAAATTGTGGTAGAAAATACGTAACATAAAATTACCATGTTAACCATTGTAAGTGTATAGCATAGCAGTCTTAACTATATGCACCATGTTGTGAAACTAAGCTCCCAGAACATTTTGTAAAACTGAAACTGTACATCCACTGAACAACAACTCCCTTTTTCTCTCTTTCTCATCAGCTCCAGGCAACCACCATTCTACCTTTTGTTTCTAAGAGTCTGACTGACAAAGTATATTCTTTAAGCACAACAAAATTAAACTAAAATCAATAACAGAAAGGTAACAAGAAAGTCTCTAAACACTTGGAAATTAAACAACACACACTTCTATACCATCCAAGAGTCAAAGAGTAAGACTTGAGGGAAATTAAAAAATATTTTGAATTGAACAGAAAGGAACTGAACAACATATATCAAAACTGTGTGTTGGGGGATAGAGCTAAAGCAGTGCTTGGAGAGACATGTATAGCATTAAATGCTTATGTTAGAAAAGAAAAGTCTCAGAGCTAATAATCCAGGCTTCTACTTTAGGAACCTAGAAGCAAAGAAAACTAAATGCAAAGTAGGCAGAAGGAATGAAAAAAGACAGTAACAGAAATCCATTAAATTTAAAAAATAAGACAAAATCAATGAAATCAAAACCTGGTTCTTTGAAAAGATCATAAAATTGGTATACTTGTAGCAAGACTGACCAAGGAAAAGAGAAGACAAATTACCCACAGAGGAGTGGAAGAGGGGCCGTTGCTACAAATTCCGCAGAAATTAAAAGAATAATAAAGGAATATTCTGAACAGTGATACACACATTACCTCAACTGTGATGAAGCAGACTAATTCTTTGAAAACCCAAAACTACCAGACTCACCTAAGATGAAATCTATGACCCAAATAATCCCACAACTACTTAAAAAAGAAAAAGAATCCATAGTTTAAAGCCTTCTGAAAAACAAAAAACTCTGAGGTTGCTGCCATTCCTGAGGGACTAAAGCATGCATTTCTCATGCTGGCACTCTGCTCTGTCTCTGTAAGTCATCTTTCTAGATCCACCCATCACTCTGGTTCTCCTTTCAAGGAGGGCTATTCATACCCTGCCCTAAGCATTTCTTCACTGAGGCCTGTGCTCATTTCTCTAGTTCTTGGGCTGAAATCCTTCTTGTCCTCCAAGACCCAAGTCAATGCCTTTTGTATTCTCCCCAGATTCCCTCAGGACAACAAGCAATGTCTGTACTTGGGCCACATCATTCCGGTTCCTAACAGAACTATCTCCACAGGCCCTACCTAGGTTCTTATCAAAGAACCCTGGGTGGGCTTCCTTGAAGGCTCAGTGGTAAAGAATCCACCTGCCAATTCAGGAGACACGGGTTCAATCTCTGATCCGAGAAGATCCCACTTGCCGTGGAAAAACTAAGCCCATACACCACAGCTGTCAAGACTGTGCTCTAGAGCCTGGAAGCCACACCTACTGAAACCATGAGCCACAATTACGGAAGGCCCTGCACCTAGAGCCCATGCTCGGCAGCAAGAGAAGCTGATGCAATGTGAAGCCTGCACATTGCAACTAGAGTAGCCCCCACTTGCTGCAATTAGAGATTTGCACAGCAATGAAGATCCAGCAGAGCCAAATATATGTATGATGCCTGGGCAAAATAACCACAATGGAACTTGCAATAAAAATGCTACTGTGGAGATAGTGAGATAAAGTTCCACATGAGATAATATTTTTTATAAATTTATGACTGCTGCTGCTGCTGCTAAGTCGCTTCAGTTGTGTCCGACTCTGTGAGACCCCATAGACGGCAGCCCACAAGGAACAAAAAAAGAACTATGTACTAGGAAAACTTTTACATTTTCCCAGGAACTGGTCTGCTTCTCCATGCCAGATGAGACCAGAGAGCTACTGGTGTTTTGCTTTTTTCTCCTGGCAGTCAGAAAGCCCAGTGCCTGTTTTCAAGCTACTCTGTCCACTGTTTATTTTTCTTTTCTTGGAGTTTGATTTTCCACTTGTGTTCATGTTTTGCTATTGCAGTGCTTGTGTTGTCATGGTAAAATCATTGCCAGTCCTGAAGTACCTTGTTTATGGCAGAAGCTGAATCAATGTCTGAATGAACAAATGTCTCTAAGATGCATGCGGTGTTCACTCAGAGCAACACACCGGAAAGGCAGTACTTCCCTAACAGCACTTCCAATTGGTAAGAGGAAGGAGTGCTGGGCACCTATGGGGACAAATGTTCACTCAGCTTGGGGACCTACTGGTGGAATAAGAATTGTTTAGCAAAGACTTTGGTGACATGTGTAGGTTTACAACTTGACTTTAAATAAGCCTGAGGGCTGCCCCAGAGGACTTCAGGGCATCTGTTCAGAGCCTGGGAAATAAACAGAAGCCTTTCCTCTCAGTGAAGAAGAAGAGACCCAGAGAGCCCAGCCCTCCTGAATACTCCTTTGTATCTGAAAACCACAACTTGGGATCATGGGAATTTCACACACTGCTTTGTAGAGATGTCCAAGTTTCGCCAACACTAAGATGTAATGGATGCCTCTTGTGTACTACTTGGCTTAGTAAACTTTTTAGGTCACTTTTCATTGTGTCACTGCCATCATCACCACCCTACATCCTCCCGTCACCTACAGGTATCAAATCCATGTGCATATTACAAAATCTTAGATATCTACCCCATATTATTTGCTTTCTAATCATGTGACCGTGTTAATTCAAACAATAGCTAATGATCTGTGTTTTCTTGGTTTAGAGACAGAGAAGCTGACACACTTCAAAACTGGATGACTAGACTTCCAGGTGGCACAATGGATAAGAATCTGCCTGCCAAAGCAGGGGACACAGGTTCAGCCTCTGGTCCGGGAAGATCCCGCACAACACCAGACAACTAATCCCACATGCCACAACTACTTAGCCTGAGCTCTAGAGCCCATGCTCTGGAACTAGAGAAGCCACTGTAATGAGAGGCTTTCACACTGGAAAGAAGGATAGCCCCATAAAAGGCAACTAGAGAAAGCCCTCAAAAAGCAACAGAGACTCAGCACAGCCAAAAATAAATAAATACACAAAAAGAAATTTAAAAAAACAAACTGGATAACCATGTCTGCAGGATGAACTCTCAATGCTTGGCTTGGCATTTTACGCCCTCCCAATCTAGGTCCAGCTTACCACTCTACTGCAGTGCTATAGATCCTGACATAAGCCTTCACTTAATTTAGCTGTTGCTGCTGCTGCTGCTAAGTCACTTCAGTCATGTCCGACTCTGTGTGACCCCATAGACGGCAGCCCACCAGGCTCCCCCGTCCCTGGGATTCTCCAGGCAAGAACGCTGGGGTGGGTTGCCATTTCCTTCTCCAATGCATGAAAGTGAAAAGTAAAAGTGAAGTTGCTTAGTTGTGTCCGACCCTTAGCGACTCCATGGACTGCAGCCTACCAGGCTCCTCTGTCCATGGGAGTTTCCAGGCAAGAGTACTGGAGTGGGTTGCCATTTCCTTCTCTGCTCTTAATCTAGATAGAGCTATTAATATTTACTGCTGCCTGAGGAGGGGTCCTCACTCAGTCCTACCACTATGGCTTTGCCCACTCATTCCCTTGCCTGGAATGTTCTTCCATTTTTGATCACTCACAGACAGTCTTCAGGCTTCTTTAACTTTTCTGGCCATGATCATCTCTCCTCTCTGAAGCACTTCCTGTACCACTTATTTATGACTTCATTATAGTGGTCTTGGATCATCATTTAGCTTCTCAACGGCAGGGATCAAATCACCATTTCCTTTATTTCCTGTGTCCCCCACCAGCAGTGCTAGTCACAGAGGTGGCGGTCAACAAATACTGGCTGCATATATGATAACCACAGAGGGCCAGAATTTAAAATACACAGTTATTAGTTCTTAGTTGAAGCCACTCTGCTAGAGTGTCAAGTTAGCATAGGTAGAGTGATGGGAGGAGGGTCTGGGATCAGATGGCTGACATCTCCATGGCTCTAAGAGTCATTTTGCACACCCTCCAGCAGTGCCGCTCTTGAGGAGGGCGGGCGGGCAGAGTGTGCAGTCTCGGACTTTAGGAGCATCCTTTCCAGCCAGGCTCTCCAGGGTTAGTGCTGGCCCATGGGTCTTACCTTATCTGCATCCCTTTTCTACAGGAGCACATGTCCTTGCGCAGGAAGAGGCTGTTCAGGGTGACCGCCCCAATCAGGAAGAAGAGCTGCTTCACTGCCTGCCTCACGATCTCAGGGTCCAGGCCATTCTGGCACATGGTGCTGTAGAAGTAGCTCAGTTGCTGCAGGACGGAGGTCATCGTGTAGGCATCCGTGTCATCTACGCTGGAGGACCGCTTCCGGAAGCCTGTGGGTTTCAGGCCAGAAATGCCCTGCAGACTCTCGTACTCCAGCATGCCTGGCACTGCAGAGAAAAATGGAAGCTTTTCTTGCGCACGCAGTGGGGGCACCCAGAAGCTATTTCCCCTGCGCTCATGCGTCTGTTTCAGGAGTAGGACAACGTTCACAGGAGTTAGTGTGGATACGGCTGCAGCAGAGACAGCGGACGGACGGAGGGCTGGGGAACACAGGGGTGTAAGCGGTGGATGGGAATGAACCACCATCTACAGCAGGGGAACAGTTCCTCTTCTTTCAGCTTGACAGGAGAGAGAGCTGGTTAGCGTGACAACTCACGGTCTGGAACTACTTAAAGCCAACAGTATTTAAACTTCAGAAAACTAAAGAAAGTATACAAGAATTTGAGTGGAGCTCTAGGATTTCAAAAATACTTGGCTCAGAATCAGGATTAGCCACATAACTAGCAGCAGTTTTCCCAAACCTTTCCCTACAGGATGGATCCCGCTTATAGAAAGGAAACTATGACCCATGTACTTTTATATATGTAATCACTTTAGGCAATCAGAGAATTAAATAGTGGGCATTTATAAAGTTTCTTCTTTTAAAATTATGTTCTTTGAAGCTACAGTAGAGAAGCATACTTATGTAGGTGATATTGTGAATCTCTTATTTGCATTGTGGTTAGGAAAAATCTCTAAAAATACTATTACTTGAGGAAAAAATGGTTCTTTTCCTTCTGAGTATCATGGCTGTACCACCTCTGAAAATTAATGCTTGTTTTCGGGAGATGTAGACGTTTTTGTGTGAACATTTGCTTATACCACGGGAAACATGACCAAATCACAATTTGGATTGTCAACACCACACTGGCCTTTTCTGCTACTATGAGTACTAAGTATCACCCTACTGACGAATACCACCTATGTCAACATGACTTAGTTGCTTTCTTTGGGGGAAGGATGGGACAGAAAAGGATAAGACTAAACCAATAAATTATTTTACTATTGGCTTAAAAAAATTATGTGCTTTTCAATTACACATTCCACGCAGATTCATTTTTTTAAGGTCTCAATATCATAAATATTTCTTAGTCATCGGTTCTTTTCTTACCTATTATTGGTTGAATGTTATTTTCCATTACAATAATGAACTGATGATATATTCGTATAGCCACATCACTGAGAATCTGTCTGTATTCTGAAAGGTCAAAATTGTTCAAGCAATTCTTATTCTGATGTGGACTATTATGCTTCATGAATTCCTGAAAGTAATTTTGAACATATAAATATTAGAATAATGTAGACACATAGGAAATTAAAATACTCTCTCTGTATCTAATGATATTACAATAAGTTTCTACTATAACTCCTACATTTAATGTCTGATCTGTATCAGATGAATTCTTAATGTTTAGGATAGCATTTATTTTCTATAACTAACTACACTTGACCCTTAAATGCTATGTGTTTGAACTACATAGGTCTGCTTACATGTGGACCTTTTCCACTAAGTTATGTATTATATAGTACTCCATGATCTACAGTTGATTGAATCTAAGAATCTGTAAATACTACTGTTCTGTTTAACTTTTCAACAAATATGTGCCTCCAGAATTAGGCTACACTGGAAAACAACCCCCATGGAAGCTCATAGGAAAAACAGCGAAGCATCCAAGGAAATAAACTGCTGTAAGAGGTTGATAGATATAATAAATGAGATTCATAACTTTACAGTTACAGAGTATAGGCCAATCTGAAATGCTTTAATGAGTGTTATGTACTGAGTATTTGTTTCCCCCTCAAATTTATATCTTGAAGCCATAACCTCCATTGTGGCTAGATTTGGAGATGGGGTCTCTGTCTCCATGTTATTAACGTTAAACAAGGTCACAAGGGTGGGAGTCCTGATCTGATAGGATTAGTGTTCTTATAAAAGGAGACACTAGAGAGATCAATCTCTCTTTCTATCCCATGCACTGAGGAAAGGCCATGTGAGTACATAGGGAGAAGGGGGCTATCTTCAATTCAAGAAGTGAACTTTCACCAGTTATGCCTGCACCCTGATCTCAGATTTCCATTCACCAGAGCTGTGAGAAAATAAACTTCTGTTGTTTAGGCCACCTAGTCTGTGGTATTCTGTTATAGCATCCCAGCCTGAACATGGTAATACATTTACAATGTTCAAAGAAGTAACATTTTAAAAAAATTTTAAGATAAGAATAGGACATTGTAAAAGGCAGAGGTAAAAAAGAATCATTGGAATTTTAGAAATAAAAATATAGTAATTAAAGAATCTTCAGACAAGGAAAAAACATTGTACACATGGTTAAAGTGCGTAAAGAAAGGATTTTAAAAATGGTGATGCAATTAAAAAATAAATAAATTTTTAAAAATGGTGATGATATGCCTCCCGTTAAAGCCACACAGATGCCAGCTTATCTTTAAAGGACTGGTCTGTGCCCCTCTCTGCCCCAGTGTTCCTTTTGGTTAGAAGTTGGATTTTCTTTACTTATTTCTCCTTTTGTTCTATAACACTAGTAGGATTACTCATATTTTATTTTCTCTCCTGAAAGAAGATATATGATCATTACTTCACATGTCAATTTGGGATAAATAATCACACCAATATGGATAAAAGCATAATTATGAGCTCTAAATTTGAATTATAAGTTTAGAAGAAAAAAGAACTTCATGATCTCAGGGTAGGGAAGAAGTTCTTGAACAGGACATTGAACCATGTATCATAAAAGAACAGGACAGATAGATTTAAGTACATCAAAATTCAAAACTTGTGGATGACAAACGACTCCATAAACAAAAGTCAGTGATAGGCCACAATCTATGTAAAGACCTCCTACAAATCAATAAGAAAAAAGAATCACCCCTAAGAAAAACGGAAAATGGATGTGACTAGGCAATTTAAAAAACAATCCAACTGATGAGTAAGCATATGAAATGATGCTTGACCTTGCTAGTGATCAAGCAATTACAATTTAAGTCAACAGAGTATCATCTTATACCCATGAGACTGATAAATAATAAAATATCTGTCAATACGTAGTGTTTGTAAAGGTATGAGATACCAGAACTCTATATACTACTGATAGGCATTGAAAATCCCAGTCATTTTTGTTCTTTTAGGTCAATGAAATAACGCTCTGTGAGTACTTGATGGTGAAGAACTTCATTATAATGTCAGCCCCTTGAAAGCAGAGTCAGAATGGCAAAGGATTTACAGATGATGGAGGAATAACCAAAATCTTGTAGTGATAACAGCTATGAAAAAGTAGGCAGCTTGAACTAAAGGCTGTGTTTTGGAGTGATAACATTAACAACTTCAGAATTGTATAGCCAGAAGGAAAATAAAAAATCACTGAATCTATCTCATGAATTTTTTAAAAAGATTTTTTGATGTGAACCATTTAAAAAGTCTTTATTGAACTGGTTAGAACATTACTTCTGTTTTATGTTTTGTTATTTTTTGACTGCAAGACATGTGGGATCTCAGCTCCCCAACCAGGGATTGAACCCATGCCCTCTCCTTGAAAGATGAAGTCTCAACCAGTGGACCACCAGGGAAGAATCCACCTCATGTAATTTGGAAGTCAAGGACACTGAGGCTTAGTATCATGCCCGAGGTCTAAACCTCCTTCTGGAAGTTTGCCTGTGACCTCCATTCAGCTGGTGACGTGAAGCTGGTCTCCTGGGTAAGAAGGAAGCCAGGAGACCAGTTGGAGCAGAGCATGTCCCTGGGCTGGGCAATCTGATTCCTAATTCCTCCAGTGAACTCAGGCCCACGAGGGGGTTGCAGACTGGTGGGCAGTACAGAACACAGAGCAGGCAGGCATCCCTACCTCTTCTCCACTGTACTGCTTCAGGCAATTGAGGAAATGACAGGTATTGGAAAGCCAAAAGGACAGCATCTCAAAGTCTTCTAAATGTTCCTTAAAAAAAAAAAAAAAAAAAAAGACAAAGATGGATTTTGTTATTGTTCTGAGCCAAGAACAGACATATCTTACTTGTTTTTCTAGCTGGTGGCTTTTGACCAAAATAATTCTTCTTTTATTCATTAAAGACTTTATTAAATTTATACTATAAAAAGAATTTTATTTTCCTGGGCTTCAAAATCACTGAGGATGGTAACTGTAGCCATGAAATTAAAATACAGACACTTGCTCCTTGGAAAAAAAACCAATGACAAATCTAGACAGCATATTAAAAAGCAGAGACAATACTTTGCCTACAAAGGTCCATATAGTCAAAACTATGGTTTTTCCACTAGTCATGTATGGATGTGAGAGCTGGACAATAAAACAGGCTGAGTGCCAAAGCTTTTGAACTGCAGTGCTAGAGAAGACTCTTGAGAGTCCCTTGGACTGCAAGGAGATCAAATCAGTCAATCCTAAAGGAAATCAACCCTGAATATTCATTGGAAGGACTGATGCTGAAGCTGAAGCTCTAATACTTGGGCACCTGATATGAAGAGAAATTCATTGGAAAAGACCTCCTGGTGCTGGGAAAGATTGAAGGCAGGAGGAGAAGGGGACAACAGAGGCTGAGATGGTTGGATGGCATCACCGACTCAACGGACATGAGTTTGAGCAAGCTCTGGGAGATAGTGAAGGACAGGGAAGCCTGGCGTGCTGCAGTTCATGGGGTTGCAAAGAGACATGACTGAGCAACTGAACAACAACAACATGAAAATAAAGTCATATTTATTTAGCAGGTTATGGTTTGCAAAGTACTTCTGTACAGGTTATATCATCTGTTATGACACTTGAAGCAGGCACTGTAGGAATGCCTGAGAAATGTCTCAGTCCTTGGCCTCCAAATGTCACATTCTGACTGGGAAGACAGACATGACATATATAGGACACAGTGAAATAGGTGGCTGACAGCTTACATGACAGGCATAGGCTGTGCTGCAAAAACTCAGAGGACGCAGAAATGATGGGGAACCAGGGCAGCTGAGAAAACCACAGGAGAGAGGCAGAAGGATATCCTCCTTGAAGGAAAAGGGTGGTCAGACAAGAGCTCAGGATCAAAGACTCTGCTGGCAAGAACATTCCAACTTATGGGACAGGAAGGAGAGGAATGAGCAAAGGAGTCAGAGGTAATGAAGACCAGAGAGATAAGAAGGAAACTGGGAGAGCCCTGGGTTTTAAAAAACAATGTCAGAGAGTTTCAAAGAGGTGCTGCTACTGTTTAATCTACTTAAAGAGAATAAGTTAATAAAATACCATTGGATTTAGCAAGAGGAATTACTGGTGATCTTTCTGTGGAGTAATGTGGGTAGAAGCCAAACTGCAAGGAGTGAAAAATAATTGGTGGAGACAACTATTTTAAGTGCTTTGACAGCCAGGAGTGGGTGTGTGAGAAAAAGGCCCAGTGGTCAAGGGGGTGTGTGGAACAAGTGAGGGTTGCTTTAATGTGCTGTGCACTGGAGTGGGAGGAGCATGGAGCTGCTGAAGAAGCTGAGATAGAAGATGCTCACAAGAAAGGATTTATACTCCTTATGTTCTTTTACTTTCAAAGTATTTAAACATTCCAGAGTAGCAAGAAGGGGCAAATGCTGTGTGCCTACAACACACAGCATTTGCCTGGAACATAAAGCAAGTGTGTCTGGAGAAAACCCAATTTATGAAAATAGGAAGAGGAAAAACATGAATTTATGGCAGTCTCTTCTAAGAACACATCGGTGGCTCCCATGAAGACTGACTGTAAAGCACCAAATCAATGTTAGTTTTCTACTCCTAACTCTTGATGAATACTGAATTCTTAGTATAAAATTGGGCAGGCTGGATGGTGGAATAATTACCCATTTCTTGATGCACTCACTGTTTTTATTTCTTCTTTTTCCCAAGCGTATTTAAGATAGGGTTTGAGTGCTCATGACTTTTCTAGAACACATATTTTACTAAAAGTGAGATAGGACTTTCCCAACTAAACATTTTAAATATATCTCATAATCAAACCTTACTTCTTATTTGGAAGGGGAATAAAGGATAATGGATCTATATTTTACTGGTCCCTTACATATACCTTATCTTCATGTCTGGGCTAAGAATAGAAGTATATACTGTGGTTTTATAAGGGAGAATTATATAAGTGCCAAGGGAAGAGATGAGTAATTTTGCGGCTATTCCTATTCCCTGGCATTCAAACTGGTTACGTGGATAGACACATACTCCCTACAGTCAAGAATCTCACACCTGAGGGGACAGACGTGATGGGGTGGTGGCCATCAGGTTGTAGTCTTACAGGTAAGGACTTGAGGTGTGACTGGCAGTGTCCCACCCTTAGGGCTGTCTGACCTAAGTTGTCTTTTCCTAATAGCTTGGCGTCTTTCACTGACTGGGCCCCTGACTGGTCTGAAGAAGCATGTGGGTGACCAAACACTGGAGATGTAGGATGGGAAAAGTCTGGGCATCTGGTCATTTCCACAAATGTTCCTAAAGTAGCCATAATACCAAGGTCCAATGTCAAAAAAGTAGCTCCTACCTTAACCACCTGCTTGATGCCACTAATGGTGCTGTTCATGAGGGACTTGAGCATGTCCGCGTCATTTAGAGAGTCTGCGTAGCGCACACACATGAACAGGATGTGAGCTGGCAGCCCGGGGATCATGTTCACCACCACACCGCGGGGCTTCAGGTCTGGAGCAGAGAGAGTCAGTGAGGATTACAGCGCTCCTGATAAGAAACCTATGATGATGGGTGGGGACGTCTGCTTTTCTGCACTTGATGCAGTGCCTGAATACCGAGAGATGTTTTTTCCCTTTGAGGAATTAAAGCTGGCGTTTTTTCTTAGCAAAAATATACATGCAGGTGCCACCTGCTTCTCTTACTTCTCATTTGCAAAGTACTTTCTCTTTTCCAAGGTTGAATAAAAGACAGAATTTCCTATCTCTAAGGTAAGGGAGGAACCCCAGTCCATGCACCCCCACTTCAGCCTCTATGATGAGGATGGAATGATCTCAGCAATCACATGCATCTGCCATGAATAGAGAAAACAGGTATACAACAGTCCTGCAGAGCAGGATCAGTTCGCCTTGAGGAGAAGAGAATGGCTGGAAGTCAGAGTAGGGATGTAGAGAGAAACTTTCTAGAACAAGTTAAGAAAAGCAAACAAAGACCTCCCCATGTCTGCATTAGGACAGGGGAACAAAGAGGCCCCTCAGCTGTGTACCAGTGCGGGGTGGAAAAAATGGGTAGGCGGCTCCTGTGCTCTGAGCAGGATCACTTAGGAGAAGAGGAGTAAGGCTATACATGGGCTTTCTGTTTTGAGATCTTGGGACCAGCTGATAGGGAGGCAGTTTTTCTCCTTCTCCCTAGAAGACTATGTGGTTTCCATGGTGAAGACAGGCAGGCTAGGAGGACTGTTTCTAAGACTGCCAACCACAGAGCATGCCCATCGGGAGATTCCTGTAATAGCCATGACTGAGAAGGCCCTGCCATATTACCTGCAAACAAATTTCTCAGCAGAAGGCAAATGGAACAAGGGAGCCACAGTTACTTCTCCATGGCTCCTGTGCTAAGACACAATGATGAGGAGATATGCCTTCTACCCTGACCACGTGATGAGACTTGGGAAGAGGTTAGGGTAGTGCATCTCAGCTGAAGGCAAGGTAGCAGATGCCAGAGGGTATGTGGCAATGTCTGGAGGCATTTTTTTTTTTATTGTCATGATTAGGGGTTGCCACTGGCTTCTAGAGAATCGAAGTCAATGATACTGCTCAATATCCTACAATACAAAGCCCCTAGTCACCCGAAACAAAGAATCACATGGTCAAAAATGGTGAGGCTGAGAAGCTCTGTGCTAGGGGAAGAAGCAGTGGAGGAAAAAGAGGAACCATCATCCCTGCCCAAGACCGTGGCAATGACTAACGCTCATGTTCTCAAAAATCAAGCAAAAATTCAGTTCCAGGTTTCACTACCAAGAATGAGGTTTTGAATGAGCTTGGCCTCATCTTCTATCTTGTATTCCAGCATTCCAAGGTACTCCTTGGGTCCTGAGGACAGGTGCACGTCATTGGCTGTAGGCAGAGGCAAATAATCAGCTAAATACACAATAACAACTTCCACCAGCATTATAATGAGACTACTCCACCTCTTTCCATCCCATTCTGGCTGATTTGCTCATGAAATTCTCTGGCTTTCCAATAAATGCAAACTTTATTGAATCCTGAAGAATTTCTTCTGGTAGCAATTCTTATCTGTGAGTATATCCATGAGTATAGCTGCCAATGTATATTCTCATTGTCACCTGGTATATAATGAGTACAGTAGGGATACGAAAGCAATCTAGGATGTTGCTCCTGCCTTATTACAGTTTAAAAAAATGAGATTCACAAAACATGTAGTGTGCAATCACCAAACCGCATGATCCCAAGGTGGCTGGACTAGTTTCCTATTTTATGCCACTGTAACAGTGGCATAAAACAAAAATTTTTTAAACTACACTTTAAAAAATCTTACAGTTCTGGAGTTCATAGACTAAAACAGATCTTACAGTACAAAAATCAAAGTGTCAGCAGGGCTGCTTTTCTTCTGGAGGCTCTAGTGGAGAATCCATTTCTTGCCTCTTCCCGTTTCTAGCAGCTGACCACAGTCTTTGGCTCCGGCCACATCACTCTGACCTCTGCTTCTATCATAACTTCTTTCTCTCTCTCTGCTTCCCCTGCTACGTCACCTTCCCTCACTCTGTCATTCCTGTCTCTCTCTTACCAAGTCTCTTGTGATTATGTTGGATGTAACTGGATGATCCAGGATACTCTCCTCATCTCAAGATCCTTCACGTAGGGACTCCCCTTGGTAGTCCAGTGGTTAAGAATCCACCTTCAATGCAGGGGACATGGGTTCAATTCCTGGTTGGGGTACTAAGATTCCACATACCATGGAGTAACTAAGCCTGTGTACCACAGCTACTGAGCCCATGTGCTCTGGAGCCTGTGTCCACAACTAGAGGGTCAGTGCACCACAACAAAGATGATGCAGTGAGATCCTGCTTGCCACAGTTAAGACCTGAGGCAGCCAAGCAAATAATTTTTTTCTTTTTTAAAAAAAAGGTCTTTCACATACTCGCATATACAAAACCCCTCTGCCATGTAGAGTCACATACTCATAGGTTCTGGGGATTGGGATCTGGACATCTTTGGGTGGGCCACAGTCTGCCCTCTGGTCCCCAAACACTCCTGTCCACTCTAAGAGGAGGAGATGTGACTACAGAAGCACAGGTTAGCATGTCAGAATGACTCTAAAGATTTTAAGCTGCCCAATTTGAAGATGCTGAAAGAGGCCCACAAGTCAGGAAAAGTGGGTGGCCTCTAGAAGCTGGAAAAGGCGAGGGAATAGAATCTCCCCCTAAAGCTTCCAGAAGCCCTGCTGATATGTTGATTTTAAGCCAGTGAACACCATTTTGAACTTCTGACATCCAGAACTATAAGTTTCGTGTTCTATTAAGCCACTAATTTCACAGTGATTTGCTAGGCAGCCATGGGAAATAAATACAGAGGACATAAGAATTTATGCAGAGGTAGGTTAGAACTGTTGAAAAGTGGTTCTTGAAGGAGGTAGCACTCCAGCTGGGCCAAGAAAAGTGAGTAGGCTCTGATGGGTGAGAAAGAAGATAATACAGGCAAAGAATTAACAGAACTCTCTTCTACTGCTTGAGAGTTTGTTCTGTGATTTACTAGCCCTGTTCCCTTGAAGACTGATAAAGGTAGAATGTTAAGTATTTTACTAAGCAACCTGTTTATGATAAGAAAGACCTCTGATTGCTGAACTGCATCTAGACTGGGAACACCAATAATTGATGTAGAAGTACCTGATAAGGACATCATATTTCAGGTATTCTTAAGTGTGGTGACTTGTATCTGAGCATGTTCCTTGGGAACTAGTACCACATGAAGAGTGTCCTAGAGGTACTGGCTTTTCCTGACAACAGTCATGTGAGTGAGCTTGGAAGCAGGTACTCCAGCTCCAGCTAAGCCTTCAGATGTCAGCATTCTTGCTGACTACTTTACTGTGACTCAGAGCTAGAACCACCCAGCTGAGCTGCTTATAGATTCTTGACCTTCAGAAATTATACTGTTAAGTGTTTGTTGTTTTAAGCTGCTAAATTTGGGAGTAGTTTTTTTTTATATAAATTTATTTATTTTAATTGGAGGTTAATTACTTTACAAGGGAGTAGTTTGTTATATCATTAATAGATACCTGATACAGGAATGGAAGCTGATGCATTCCACTTAAAACAAGTTGGGCTAGAGGTGATAATAGAAAGGTGAAGGAGAAATCTTAGAGGCAACAAGGGAGCAGGACTCAGGAAAAGTGAGGAATGGCAGGTGGATTTTGGAAGTCCTTATGTAGAGATGGTAGTTGCTTCATTCTTTCCACCAATGGGGATACCATGCGGTAATGGGAAGGACAGACATGGTCTCTTCCCTCATGGGTCAGAATGACCTTTATCAATAATTATTGAGAGGAAAAGAGCCTCATTTTGGTTTTGGAAACTTAAAGTCTGATGCGAGAGCTGAAAAAAAAAACAAGAAAGAAGTTCTTCAAAGAAATGAGGAGAGTAAAAGGAACAGAGAGTTGCAGACACAGCCTTAGTGACAGAGATTGGGAGAAAGCAGCAATATTGAACAAATGAGTAAAGAGTTAGATGAGAAAAGTCAGAAAATTTCAGTGACTATTTGCAGGGCAGGAACAGAGACACAGACATAGAGACCAGACGTGTGGACACAGCAGGGGAAGGGGAGGATGGAATGAATTGCGAGGGAAGCACTGAAGATATACAGTACCATATGTAAAACAGATGGCCAGTGGGAAGCTGCTGCACAACACAGGGAACCCAACCTACGCACACTGTGACGGCCTAGAGGGGTGGGATGGGGGTGGGGGGAGGCTGAAGAGGGAGGGGACGCATGCATGCTTTTGGTTGATTCACACTGTTGTATGGCAGAAACCAGCACAGCACTGTAAAGCAATTATCTTCCAATTAAAAATCAATTTAAAAAAAGAGAAATTCAGTGACACAGAAGCAGGCAAAGGAAAGAAAGGTAGAGAATCTTTTTCCCTGGAACTTATAAGGACACTCAGTGTACAGTTCAGTTCACGTTGAGGACTTCAGTCTGGCTTCTTAGCTATCTAATAGATATCTAATTAGCTATCTAGTATCTTTTCTTCTAATAGAAAGTAGGATATTGACCCCACGTAACAGAGAGGAAATAAACTTTAAAGCAGTTAAATCTGAAACTTTTTCACAGTTCCATTTTTACAATGAGAGAGTTAACAGAGAAAGAGGTTAAAAGCATTCCTTCCAGGGTACCCCTTACAATTACATGAGCACATCTGGTATCACCTGAGAGGTGGTGAGCCACCTGCCTGCCTCTAAGGATCTCCACTAGCCCATCATTGAGCCCCAAACACACCAGCAGAGACTCATTTCTTTAGTTTTCAAATTCTTTGGATCACATCAGGAAATAATATGTCAACACATGTAAACTTTAGCTGAAAGTTCAAAAAAATTGGAACGTGGACGTTGTTTTTCTACCTTTTTCAATTGTCTTGGTAAGAGTCTTCACTTGATCTTGTAACTTTTTAATCACTCTTTCCTTCATGTCTAACTCTTCTTCAAGATCCTACCGAAATCAAAAGAAAGAGGACGTTAGCTCAGAAGCATCTTAATTCTGTTTGGTAAGAGCTTTGCTGAGCTATAATTCACATACCACACAATTCACCCACTTAGTGTACACTCATGATTTTCAGTATAGTCAGTTGTGCAACCATCACCACCATCTGATTCCAGAATATTTTCATCACATTAAAAACAAACATATAACTTTTAGCTGGCACCCCTTTGCCCTCCTATTCCTTCCCAGCCCTGGACAACCACTAATCTACCTACTGTCTCTACATATCTGCCTATTCTAGATATTTAATATAAATTAAATCATAGAATATGTGGCCTTTTGTATCTGGCTTCTTTCACTTGGAATAACGCTTTCCAGGTTTATCTGTGCTGCAGCAGGTATCAGTACTTCATTGTTCTTTTGGCTGTGGGATCTTAGTTTCCTCCAAGCAGTGAAAGCACTGAGTCCTGACCACTGGCTGCTGCTGCTAAGTCGCTTCAGTCGTGTCCGACTCTGTGCGACCCCATAGACGGCAGCCCACCAGGCTCCCCAGTCCCTGGGGTTCTCCAGGCAAGAACACTGGAGTGGTTGCTATTTCCTTCTCCAATGCATGAAAGTGAAAAGTGACAGTGAAGTCACTCAGTCGTGTCTGACTCTTCATGACCCAGTGGACTGCAGCCCACCAGGCTCCTCCGTCCATGGGATTTTCCAGGCAAGAGTGCTGGAATGGGGTGCCATCGCCTTCTCTGCCTGACCACTGGACCACCAGGGAATTCCCAGTACTTCACTCCTTTCTTTTTTTTTTTTTTTACTGAATACTACATTATCCTATTGTATGGATATACCACATTTATCTTGATCTAACTTTTCCTTGATAAAGCCATGCCCATCATAGAGAGTTTAAAATTTTTCACACGCAGGTGTGAAAATGCACTCTCTTGATGTCAGAAGCTGAAGGCAGAGAGGCTTCAGAGATTTGGGTCCCGGCTTTGCCTCTCCTTCCTGATAAAGGAGGTGGCCCTGCCTATGCTGAATTTGGCTCAAGAACCAGAAGAGTCTTGGACACATAAATATTTCCTATAAAGGGCAGAGTGTATTCAGGTTCTTCCTGAACTCCAAGGGCTTTGACACAGAAAGGATTCAGGCTTCCCTGATCCAGCAATTCCCACCTTGCAGTCAGTCCCTGCAGCCATGGGCCTTCTGGGGACTCTCAGAGCCCAGCGAAGTTGTGCTGTTTCTACTCATGGCTACCTCTCCCTACTATAGTCATGTCCCTGGCTAAACACGTTAGGAGCTTTATCTGGCCTCACATGTGGGAGTGTGGGTACAGTTTCTTCCCTCCTATTTGAGCCTATTTTACAATACATCTAATAATTAAAGTCACCCATCAATCCAGAACCTGAGGAAATCACTGTTTACATTTTGATTTATTTCATTTTTTTTCCTCCTAATATGGCATTTATCTATTTTATAAAATTGGGTCATACTGCTTGTAAAATTTTAAATTCTGTTTCTCATTATAGTGCAGATATTTCTCCCATCATTGATAATATACCAACCTGTCTTCTGATATACAATAATTTAATCTACCCACTACAGCTGGGCATCCTTTCTTTTTTGCTGTGTCTAAGACTATGTTGACCATTCTAGATGAAAATCCTTGTTCATATATTTGATTATCTACTTAGGACAGAATCTCAGAAGTTGCATCACTGAGTCAAAGGGAATGCACTTTCAGAGGTTCCTGACATTTGCCTCCAAACTGCCCCTAAGAAAGCTGACACCAATTTTTATCCCCCGAAATCATGTGTGGCTGTGCGCACTTCAGGGTGTTCTCACCAGCACCATGAGATCTCCATTATTTGCAAATCATCTAGCTTTAATTTGGTATCTCTTTGATAAATAGAAGATCGCTTAAACTTTTCTTGCCGATTTTAAAGAAATGATTTTCTTTGACTCAGAGGATCATGTAGTGGGCTGAACAGTGTCTCCTTGAAATTCATATCCATTTTGATGGGCATGTACACACTGCTATATTTAAAATGGATAACCAACAGGACCTACTGTATAGCCCAGGGAACTCTGCTCAATGTTGTGTGGCAGCTTACATGGGAGGGGGACTTGGGGGAGAATGAATATATGTACATATATGGCTGAGTCCCTTCAGTGTTCACCTGAAACTATCACAAAATTGTTAACTGGCTATACTCCAATATAAAATAAAAAGTTAAGAAACCTTCATATCCACTTAGAACCCCAGAATGTGACCATACTAGAATTAGGGTCTCTGCAGTTGCGATTAAACCAAGGATCAATGTGAGGTCACACTGGATCAGGATGGGTCCTAAATTCAATAAGACTATCCTTAATGGTGTGACTTGAGAAACCTATTCTCTGAGAAAGGCGTACCCCTCTCAAAAAAGATGGTCATCACCCAAGTGATGACCTGGATCATCTGACTGGAATGTATTATTTCCTATTAAATGTTAAACTCTCTGCATTCCTCTTTTTATATATATAACTACCCTTTTAAGTTAAGTTCTGACACTGCAAAATGTGATTTTACCCTATCATGTTTTTCTTGAGAGACAGGAAACAGGGCGGGCCTGATGAGGAGGAGCAGAGCCAGTGGACACGTGCAGCTGACCACTGCCTGGGTGAGCCCTTACCTGGTCATGGTCTTGGAAGCTGCCAGGCCAGGAAGGTGCCCGACAGCATCTACCTCCCAGGAAACCACTCCATCTGCTACTTTGGTGCTTCTCATCCTTGTGGGTTTCACACACCAATACAATTTCAGAAGAATTTCTGGGAGCTAACAGAGTTGCCAAATGCCATTTTGACATGGGTATTTATAACTGGTTGCATACTTTCACAGTTTAAAAAGTTAGCCACCTACTATTGTGATCATTTCATAGAAGAACACTTTGACTCTGAAAATTACGGGAAGAGAGTTTCCCCAGAAGCAAGCAGAGGTCTTGGATGGGGTAAGCTTTGTTCAGAGAAGGTCACACATCAGCCTGGCATCCTCAACATGCTCCAGGCAAGGGTGCTGTCATCTCAGACAAGCACCGCCCATGGGACAATGCTCAGGACTTCCCACTGGTCCTCTCTCAGCCTGCGTAAGTCCCCTGGCTCCCCTGCAGTGGCCGTAACCTCAGAGGCCACCTGTCTTTTGAGAAAAGGAAACACACTGCTCTGGTGAGAGGTGGATGCTACTCGTTAGATGCTTGGGGTGGCCTGTCCCCCCTTTCAGTGATACCTGCACACAGGCAGTCATTTATCAACAGGTTAGAAAACTTCTCACCCTCTTCTCCATAGTGAGACGAGATGCTTCCTGCTGGAAACTACTCTTGATTTCATTTTCAGTTTCAAATTGTTTCCTCAAGTGCTCACTGACCTCCTGAATTTCTTGAATCTTATCCATCAGCTTCTCTTTCTCTTTGGTATGTATTTCATTTTGGGCTTCTACAGTCCTGAGGAAAGGATTAGGAAGTTTTGGTATCAGTTTGACCATCATGAAAAATCAGTGGAAAAATAGTTTGGCCAACTTAAGTGTAAAACAAATTGTACCTGAGTAGGGGAGTACTCACAGTGGGGGGAAGAGACCAGGGTTAGTGGGGGTATAAAAGTCCATAGCTGCTTCAGTCTCTTAACCTGATAAAAAGTTCTCATCCTCACCCACCCACACCCCTTGATGGTTCCCATAAGACATCCATTCCCACTCATACCCTTATCACCAAAAGCCCAGTCATTATCTCCTTTGTGAAATGTCTGGGCTCAGATACTCAAAAATCCAGGGATCAGAGAGAGAAGAAAAGGGAACCCATCCAGAGTACCAAAATGGTGCCTACCACTTTCCTATACTTGGCTCTGACCCTCCCAGTGAAGAAATTCTCTCTGGGATGTAGAGTGTCTATTTATTTTTCTTGAAATTAAGTAACTTGAGGATTTTTAAATTGGAAGGGAACCTGAATGACAAGTTTGACATCTATTCCTCTGATGATAAATAATAAGAGTCGATTTTAATCTGATTAGGATAACAAAATGATTGTGAATAAAATTCACAGTGAAGAAGTCAGGGTAACTGACTTTTCAAAAGATTATAAAATTTTCCAAAATATTTTTACCATACAAAAGTACAATCTAATCTAAGCTATAAAAATATTATTTGATATGAGCAATGTTATGTGGTATGGAAAAACACTAGGATATAAAATGGTACCCTATTAATGAATGTAAAGCTCTAAAATTACAATTCTAACTTGAGTTACAGACAAATAATTAAATCTAGATTTTATTATGAAGGAATTGAATTAAAATAAAGCTTTAAAAATGTTTTAAACTTATGATCCAGTGATTCTATGAATGTTTGTCAACTTCTCCGTGATAGAAAAGTCAGCAGGGAATGCATAATCTTTCTATATTTCTAAGAGAGAGGAAAGAACCCACGCACTCTGTGTCTGTACATGAATATGACTGAGGGAATTCACCACTCTGATTGACTGGAAGAAGTTCAGTGATTAGTGGAAGTAAATTACACAGGTAAGAATCTTGGAACACAAGACACTGAGAAAATTGAGGGTTTGGGCAAATGCCTCACTCACCTTCGCACCTTCGTGTATTTCTCAATACTCAACGTGCGTTTTAAATGAATTAAAACACCACTATCTGATTATTCTTTTATCTGCTTCTCCAGAGAAATGGTTAAAATTTCTATTAAAATAATTTTTAATAGAAAAAATTTTACACAAACTTTCTCAACAAGCTGGCCACAAAACATTTTTCTCACAAGGTTCCACCAGGTGCTCTGTTGGTGAGGATGTAATTTGGGGGGGGTGGTTATCAAATGAAGATTCTCTATCAAAATGGATTTTAAGCCTCACCCTAAGTGGCCTGCTGAGAGAAACACTGTTCTCTCTCATATGGTATTATTTTATCACTTTTTTGAAGATATAATTTATGCATATGGCATAATGTTCTAAGGGCATAAAAGGGTACACAGTGAAAACCAAGTCTCCTCCATCTTCTGGGCACCAGCCACCCAGTTATCCTTCCTGCAGGCAACCAATGTTTCATTTCTTGTACATTATCCCAGAGGAGGGTGTGTGTGTGTACACAAGTATTTATTTTTACACTTGAAGTCTAACAAATCATATACCTTAAGAGTATCTTGCATTTGTGGCTTAATAACCTTCTTTGGTATCTCCCACAATTTCAGAAAAGCAAAGCATTACATGAGTGTGGCCCTGAGGTACATGCAGGTTGACACTTACTTTCTCTGTGTTCCTTCTTCTTCTTGATTGTGATTCAACTGATTTGATAATTCTTCTAGTTTTCCTAAGATGAGAAGAGCTATCAGTCCTTTGGGGGGGCCATACAACTGCATTCTGATTTGGGTTTGATCATATTTTCAGTTATCAGGGGTTCTAAAATGCACCCAGCTAGAGATTAGGTTTCATTTGGTCCGAACAATGTTTAAAACTTCTTAAGCCATTATTTTAAAATTGTGATTTTTTTCACATAAAACCCTGGATTTCCATTTTTTCTTTAAAAATAGGAATATCAAGCAACACTGGAGCCCGAGATCTTAGTTGGCAAAAGTCAACAGGGCTTGCTTGGAGGCAGCTGCTGCCTTCAAATGCCTATGAATCTTACTGTACTCTCCACACATCCCACTTTCATATTTATGTCACCTGTCTAAGTCCATGGAGAATCAGTTTGACAATGACCTTTTGGTCATTTCCTGGATACAGGAAACCATTTTCTTTTTAAACAAAACTTTCTATTTTATATTGGAGTAAAGCCAGTTAACAACGTTGTGACAGTTTCAGGTGGACAGCAAAGGGACTCAGCCACACATATACACGTATCCATTCTCCCCCAGACTCCCCTCCCATCCAGGATGCCATGTAACATTGAGCAGAGTTTCATGTGCTGTACAGGAGGTCCTTGTTGTTCACTCATTTTAAATACAGCATTGTGCACATGTCACCCCCAACTCCCTAACCACCTCTTCCCTCAACAGGAAACCATTTTCTAAAAGCAGGTTCATGAGGGTTCCAGTTACCTTTCATGGTTTCAGTTTGTTCATTCAGGCGGATTTCAAGATCTCGCTTCTGTTTTTCCAGTTCTGAAATTTGTTGTTTAAAGTCTGGGATCATCTTCAGAGAAGAATTGGAAATATTAGAATATGAAACACTTTGATGTATGAACTTTAAAATCCCAGAGCTGCTCAGAAGCAAACTAAACTGCCTAGATCCTTAACCCCATGGAACATATGGCTAGATGTTTAACCCCATGGAACATACATCTAGTATAGTTATGTAAGACAGCTAGCCAAGGTATTAGACTGGATGAAATCATGTTTTTTACCTCAAGACCTAGACACAAATACCAGCATGCTCAGAGTGTGTGGTTCTCACCCAGCTGCACCCTCCACATCCCTGAGGGCTCCTGGAGGGGTACCATCTGGGAGAACTTACGGGAATTCTCTGCTGAGCTGAGGGAGGGATGATGGGAGGAATGACAACCAGTCTCTTTGTTTCAGAGACATCATCTCCTCATCTAGAAATAGGAGAATCATCTCAAGGAGTCCTACTGTGCCCTGTGAATTCCAGGCCATGCACTGCTTTCTTATCAGAGGTCTGGAATGATCCAATAAGTTTCATAATCCTCTGTCCTTGTCTAACTGTATGCTTGTTTAAATGTCCACCATTTCCACTTGTAGTCAGGTGAAAGTGAAAGTTGCTCAGTCACGTCTGACTTTTTGCGACCCCAAGCACTATACGTCCATGGAATTCTCCAGGCCAGAATACTAGAGTGGATAGCCTTTCCCTTCTCCAGAGGATCTTCCCAATCCAGAGATCTAACCCAGGTCTCCTACATTGCAGGCATATTCTTTACCAGCTGAGCATAGTCGGGTAAGGAGAGGTTTTTTTTAAATTGTACATGTTTATGAAAACACCTGTGCCTCTGAAGTCAAGATGAAAAATACTTGTTTGATTCTACAATCGGATCTCACTGAAAATTCCTCATTAAAGTTTCAGCCAAGGAGTAAATAAAAATGAGCAGGTCCTTAACTAACACATCTGCTGTGCCCAGGGTCATTTCTCCTCACCTGCTGACACATCCTGAGATTTCCTAATACTCCCAGGCTAGGCAGAGGAGGAAAAGCCAATAAAGAAGTTGAGAAGGAGCAACCAATGAGGTGGGATAAGAAACCCAAGAGAGCATGGTGTCCTGGAAACCAAGAGAACAATAAAGAGGAAGAGGGAGTGATTAAAAACATTACCAAATGCTGCAGAGAGATTAAGACGAGGGTTAGAGGGAGGGACACACCGCAGCATGGGGTGGCCACAAACAGGAGGTGAGTGGAGATACCACAGCCAGATGGCATGGAGAAGTATGGCCAAGTCCCACAGAGAAATGGGGCAGTGGCTGCAGTGGGTATGGGGTTAAGAAAGGCATGTTTTTGATAATTAGATTCCTAAGGCATTTCTTCATACCAGTAGATAAAAGTGAGAAGAAAGAATTAGACAAATGCAGTGGAGAAGAGCAGGCATCATGGAAGAAGGAAGTTGTTGAAACAGTGAGATGAAGAACTAGAAGAGGGCAACTGACTTTCTACATGCAAGCCCCCCTCAAGAGGTACCTGTTTATCTTTATGCTTTTTGTGATTTTCCAAGGGGTTAGGGCTAGATTTAACATATATAAATTTAAAAGCACACACAAATCACAGGACTCAGATTCATCCTATGGTAAACACTTTCAAAATGCTTTCCAGGCTGGTGTAATTTTATAGTTTTATCTTCTGAACCAGTTATTTCACTCCTGGAAAATGTAATTTGTTTTCCTGCTGAGACACTGAACTTTACTTCACTAAAGCATAACATCTCTAGAATAAAGGCTGAGATCATACCATGTTTTCTGATGTTAGCCTGGTAACTTCATGACGGATACTTTCATTGATGTCATTCTCTTCTCTAAATAATTTCTGCAGGTGGTTGATTTCCTGACTTAGATGCACCACTTTGAAGTTCAGAGCTTCAATCTCCTTTTCATAGCAATCCTTCTGGGACTGGAAATGGTTCTCCAAAACGCTGTGAGAAGAATGGTCAAGAAGTTAACCACATGGTCTTCATCCTGATGATGACTCTCAGCAGTTATGAAAACCCACAATCAGAGCCAGGTGCTAAGCACATAAAGTTTACCTGTGTACAAAAGGTTACAGGCTATGGAATTAGTAATGTATAATTACAAACTCTAGCTATGTGATGTTATGTAGTGTTAACATGCAGTGGGTGATAAAACATTTTTAGACATTATTAAAATTATGTTTCTACTCTAATAATTAAAAATAAGCTCTGTTTGATGCAACAATGATAAAGAAACATGTCACCATACATTTTTCAAAACCCATAGTATGTACACCATCAAGAGTAAACCTTAGTGTAAACTGCTGACTCTGGGTGATAATGGTGTGTCAGTATAGGTTCACCGGTTCTAACAGATGTGCCCTCTGGTGAAACATGTTGATGATGACTGTGGGTAGGGGTAGGAGGTATATGAGGAATCTCTGTACTTTCTGTGAACCTAAAACTGCTCTAAAAATAGTTTATTAATTTTTAAGAAAGCAAACATCTTAAACACATCTATATATCTAGGAAAGTGAAAGTGAGAGTTAGACCATAAAGAAGGCTGGTGGTGGGTGAAGTCACTAAGCTATGTTGTACTTTACTGACCCCATGGACTATAGCCTGCCAGGCTTCTCTGACCATGGGCTTCTCCAGGCAAGAATACTGGAGTGTGTGGCCCTTTCGTTCTCCAGGGGATCTTTCCAACCCAGGAATTGAACCCAGGTCTCCTGCACTGCAGAAGGCTGAGTGCTGAAGAATTGATGCTTTTGAATTGTGCTGCTGAGAAGACTCCTGAGAGTCCCTTGGAGAATCAAACCAGTCAATCCTAAAGGAAATCAACCCTGGATATTCATTGGAAGGATGGATGCTGAAGCTGAGGCTCCAATACTTTGGCCACCTGATGCGAAGAGCTGACTCACTGGAAAAGATCCTGATGCTGGGAAAATTTGAGGGCAGGAGAAGAGGGTGACATAGGTTGAAATGGTTGGATGGCATCACCCACTCAATGGACATGAGTTTGAGCAAGCTCCGGGAGACAGTGAAGGACAGGAAAGCCTGGTGTGCTGTAGTCCACAGGGTCACAAAGAGTCAGACATGACTTGTGACTAAACAATAACAACAATATATCTATAGCAACACTGGCTAACTTGTTTGCTATAATCAGTTTTCATTGTATAGGTTATGTGTTTTATTACTTGGCCAGTTATCCCACAAAGAGATTGTTCTTCATTATTACACTAATTGCTCAGTCCTCAAAGATATCATCCCAGCGATTATTAGACCATTCTGTAAGGAATTTACTTTGTCTATCAAATCTATGAAAGGGAAATTTTTTACTTTTTACTTTGCAATAGTATTTTGTCTCTGAAAAATCCTGAGGGAAATTTCTCACCGTGTTGCTTTCTTTAGTCCTTCGTAAGCAAACCAAAGTTCTCCATCCTCATTTAAATGTTCCAAATCTTCCAGAGAAAGCCTGAAACATGAGGAGGGTGAGAGAATCATTTCTCTCGTGTGTTATGTGTTTCTAAATACTTGTTCACGCAAAAATGATTACCTGCTTCTTACATCTTCAATGTCATAGCTCTCAAGAAGTTGTCTGGTGATCTCTGACATCTTTTCTGAGGGGAAAAGGCAGAACTGGAATAAATTACATTTTTGCATAATTTCTATTTTCCCATTTCCTTTTTTAGGGCCCAGGTGTCTAGCCCTACAGACTCTCTAGCTAACCATCTCATCAGCTAACTTATTAGCTATCCAACCAACCAACCATGAAGCCAACCAACTATTCAACCTTCCATATACCCAACCAACCAGCCTCAGGCCAAAGGACACACTGCCTGAGTGGAGACATCTGTGATGCATTCAGCCTGCCCGCCATGGACTCAGTGACTCATATTTTCATTACCTCTCATTTCCCTTTTCTGGGACTGTACATGTTTTTCCACGTCTATCTTCTGTGTCTGAAGTAACTCTATCTCCTTTTCAAACTCAGAGATCGTCTGAATCCCAGCAATGACAGAACCATGTGAAGAAAAAACAGCTGTCACAATTTACAGCAGACAAAGGGAACACTATTACTGTATATTTATCTATGCAAGTTGTCCTCACTGAAATTTCTCAGTTAAAATCTTGTTAAACCATCACTGCTCATAAAGTTTGGCCATAAAGTATTGTTTAACTATCTAAGCTACTGTTATTCTCACATGTACTTGGTTGTATCAACAGAGTTAGCCCCTCTACTATATAAAGGGAAAAAGTAACTCCTTACTACTTGGGGTGGGGAGGGGAGGTAAGGGAGCTGAGAGAAGTCCAGGCACAAGGGCCAAGTTCTCTCTCACTGTATGACGAAATCTTGCACACAAAAAAGTGGGCAAAGTCATCAGCTATTTAGGGTTCATGCTCCTAGGCTAGATGGGACCCAGTGGCAGGACCAGGGTGTGCCCTGGGTCTGTGGGAGTTGGGAGTGAGGGCATGACCCGAGTCCAGGAGGGGGACGAGGCTGCTTGTGGGGAGGGGGCTGCATTCTGCCTGTATTCACCTGTGAGCTCATGTTTGTACTTGTGTAAATGTGGGAGCTGTACAGAGATGAATAACCCCTCCTGGATATTTTTTTTCTGTTCTTGTGACAGTTGTCATATCAGTGTGTATTTAAAAAAAAAAAAAACTGTCAATACTGGTGAATTTTTGTGTGGCCATTTAAATTTTTTTAAATTTTGCATTATCTAGTCATTGAGCTCAGTCATGTCCAACTGGCTCTCACAATATCTTTAAAAATTGATTGCTATTTCTTTGTATCATTAAACACAAAAGCTTTTAAATTACTTTTCCTTAAAATGTATTTATAAACAGAGCTGAATATTCAGCTTGCCTTAAAAATGGGGAGGGATGTGCTTTAAAATTCAAGCATTTAACAGAAAATATAGTCAAAGTATTTTTAGTTTAATATGACTCAATTTTTAGGTACAATTTTCAGAGATGAGCTGGAACTGATGTAAGGCCAGACATTTATATATATGATCTCCCTAAATTGGTGGTAATTCTTAAGAAGGCTTATCAATTAAGATTAAGTTTGGCTAATACAAAAATGAGATGTGCCCTTTTTTGTTACTGATTAAAACACAGAGATAGAAAATCCAAGACTGAGAGAATGGCCCCAGGTAATTTCCAGCTCAATTACTCCACTATCCCTTTCAGCAGCTCCTGTTCTTGTGGTTCAAAATATCTGCTGGAACCCCAGTCTCCGACCCACATTCCAGGTGGCAGATAGAGAAATGGAAGTGGAAGAGAAAAGGGTATACCCCTTATCTTTGAAAGTAAGCACCTCCCAGAAGCATCACTTAACAATGGAACCAATGTCACCAATTCATGGAGTTATAACTAGTGACAAAGGAGGGTGGGGACTGAAACAGCAAAGCCTTGTGTCTAGATCGCTATTATTATTTTTAATTAAAAAACAAGGAGAAAATATATGTATAGACTATAACCTGCAGCTTCTGTTACTGCAGTGTGGTGTAACAGTGTTTGGGACAGATAAAATTTTGCCTGTGAAACTGAAAAAAAACAATCATCAAAACTGGTGAATTTTTGTGCAGCCATTTAAAACATTTTTTATTTTACATTGTCTAATCATTAAGCTCAGTCATGTCCAACTCTTTGTGACCCTAAGGACTGTAGCCCACCATGCTCTTCTGTCCATGAAATTCTCCAGGCAGGAATACTGGAGTGGCTTATCATGCCCTTCGCCAGGCGATCTTCCCGACCCAGGGATTGAACCTGGGTCTCCCGCGCTGCAGACAGATTCTTTACCATCTGAGTCACCAGGCAAGCCCATTTTGTATTGGGGTATAGCCAATTAACAATGTTGTGATAGTTTCAGGTGAACAGCAAAGGGACTCAGCCATATGCACACTTGTATCCATGCTCCCCTGAACTCTCCTCGCATCTCTGGATATTTTCTCAGTTAGCCTAAGTGTTTAAAGGTTATACAGCTCTTGTTTCCACAGTGGGTGAAAAAGGAGATCAAGTTGGCATGTTTTGATCATTTTACATATATGACCTCACCCTTGTAACATGCCTATGAAGTGAGTAGAATGACTAGAAAACTGAAGATGCAAAAGGGTTACATGGATTGTTCAGGATCACATGGTGAGCTGCCAGGACCTAGGACTATCCATCCTCAAGCTCCACTCTCTGTATTGTTAAAGTAAGTGTTCCAAGTCATATCTGTATTTACCTATTGTTGTTTAGTTGCTCGGTCATGTCCAACTCTTTGCAACCCATGGACTGTAGCCCACCAGGCTCCTCTGTCCACGGGATTTTCCAGGCAAGAATACTAGAGTGGGTTGCTTCTCAAAGGGATCGTCCAGACCCAGTGATTGAACCTGCATCTCTTGCATTGGCAGGCAGATTCTTTACCATGAGCCACCAGGGAAGTCCTTATTTAGGTATAGGTGTTTCCCTGTAGGCTTATTATAACATGTATAAATGATGATAATGGGTTTGTTTTTCTTTGAAAATCAGACTAATCTCCTTCATATACCACACTGAAGAGTTCAGATCATAGTTTTAGCTACCAGAGAGGAAGTAAGTGGCCAATATTGGTGCCTCACCCCAAGGGCAGCCACATAATCTCATGAGATACAAAGTGCAGCCAGATGATGTGACTCCCAGATTGACATCAGTCTTACCTGGCTGCTAAGGATGAAGGGCTCACAGGTATATTGTGGTCCTTCTGGATTCCAATCTACTATTTTAAACAATAGGAAATCAGAGCCCAGAGAATATGGGCAGTTCTGCTAAAAAATTCAGGTATGAGTCCATGACATATCTTCTAAACTATGCATGGCTATTCCATGATGATTACAGATGGTATTTGTGTAATTGTAACAATTATTCTACTAACATGTGTTTCACGTATCTAGTGGAAGCTTAAAATTTTTCCAATGTCACTAAAATGGTTTGCATTGAAAAATGGAGGGAGAAACAAGTTTGGATGTTTTTAGCTGATCCTATTCCAATCCTAAAGAAAGGCAATGCCAAAGAATGCTCAAACTACCGCACAATTCCACTCATCTCACACACTAGTAAAGTAATGCTCAAAGTTCTCCAAGTCAGGCTTCAGCAATACGTGAACCGTGAACTTCCAGATGTTCAAGCTGGTTTTAGAAAAGGCAAAGGAACCAGAGATCAAATTGCCAACATCTGCTGGATCATCAAAAAAGGAAGAGAGTTCCAGAAAAACATCTATTTCTGCTTTATTGACTATGCCACAGCCTTTGACTGTGTGGATCACAATAAACTGTGGAAAATTCTGAAAGAGATGGGAATATCAGACCACCTGACCTGCCTCTTGAGAAACCTGTATGCAGGTCAGGAAGCAACAGTGAGAACTGGACATGGAACAACAGACTGGTTCCAAATAGGAAAAGGAGTACGTCAAGGCTGTATATTGTCACCCTGCTTATTTAACTTATATGTAGAGTACATCATGAGAAACGCTGGGCTGGAAGAAGCACAAGCTGGAATCAAGATTTCTGGGGGAAATATTAATAACCTCAGATATGCAGATGACACCACCCTTATGGCAGGAAGTGAAGAGGAACTAAAAAGCCTCTTGATGAAAGTGAAAGAGGAGAGTGAAAAAGTTGGCTTCAAGTTCAACATTCAGAAAATGAAGATCATGGCATCTGGTCCCATCACTTCATGGCAGATAGATGGGGAAACAGTGGAAACAGTGTCAGACTTTATTATTTTGGGCTCCAAAATCACTGCAGATGGTGACTGCAGCCATGAAATTAAAAGACGCTTACTCCTTGGAAGAAAAGTTATGACCAACCTAGATAGCATATTCAAAAGCAGAGACATTACTTTGCCAACAAAGGTCTGTGTAGTCAAGGCTATGGTTTTTCCAGTAGTCATGTATGGATATGAGATTTGGACTGTGAAGAAAGCTGAGTGCCGAAGAATTGATGCTTTTGAACTGTGGTGTTGGAGAAGACTCTTTAGAGTCCCTTGGACTGCAAGGAGATCCAGCCAGTCCATTTTAAAGGAGATCAGCCCTGGGATTTCTTTGGAAGGAATGATGCTAAAGCTGAAACTCCAGTACTTTGGCCACCTCATACAAAGAACTGACTCATTGGAAAAGACTCTGATGCTGGGAGGGATTGGGGGCAGAAGGAAAAGGGGACGACAGAGGATGGATGGCTGGATGGCATCACTGACTCAATGGACATGAGTCTAAGTGAACTCCGGGAGATGGTGATGGACAGGGAGGCCTGGCGTGCAGCAATTCTTGGGGTCGCAAAGAGTAGGACACGACTGAGCGACTGAACTGAACTGAACTGAGGGGACATGAAGCTGCTCTCTCTAGTGCAGGTCAGACAAATCAGCCAAGAGCTTGTGGATGAGTGAGGAGTCCTACCTTTGCCTGCTTGCTCAGCCGGGCCACTTCCCCTTTCAGGCCATCAGAGGTGACCCGCTCTTCCTCCAGCTGACGCTGCAGTTGCATCTTCTCATCCTTGAGAGCTTTGATTTCTTCTTTCAAAGACTGGATCTGCTTCTCATAATCTTGTGTTTTCAGTTCAAAACTTTTTTCAAGAAGTCTAAGCATCAAAAGAAAAATTTGAACCATTTCTAAGGTCTTTACCCTTAATTAGAACTACACATCATTTTGGAAATAAGAGGAGACTCAGAAAGGAAGAGCCAAGTGAAGACCTATTGTGATGATGGTGGCATTATAAGACTGTTTTTATGTCCCCTTAGGTTAAGGCAGCTTCTTACATCTTCAGAATCAGAGAAGTGTGGCTCTACAGTGATCACACACAGGGAACACAGGAGAGGGAGGCTGAATTTAAAGACTCAGTGGTTGTTGGGGTACTGTAGCCCCCAAGCCACCCTGGTTCCACATGATTCCCTAAAGGGACCACTTCACTCAACAAAGACCTTGGCACATTCTGCCAAGTCCTGTCTCCTGCCTAGAATCAAGGATCCTGGAACAGCTTGGCTTAGTCCTAAACAAGTTAATATGGCCATTTAATAAGGAAAAGGGTCCGGCTTGTCAAACATTTTAGAATAAACTGCAGCAAATCCAGGTACCCCAAAGGCCACAGAAAGCCAGTTCCTTGTAAGAAGACTGTGCAATTAAATACAGGGTAAGTGCCCAAGAAAATAACCCCAGACAGATACAGAACCTAGACCAGCCCCACACAGCCCACAGGGGCCCAGTCAGAATTGAAGCTGTCCAAGGAGCTCTGTGAGTTTATTAAATCATCTTCCCACCTGCTGGGCTGTCAACTCAGTCCATTTTATGACTTGCTTTTATAGTACAATGGGGAAAATCCTGAGGAAAAGAGTCATATTCCCAATAGGATTTTGTTTCTTTTCTTCTTATAGATATTAACAAACATTTAAACTTTGTTTTCAGATTAAAAAACAAAAACCAAAAACTACAGTGCTCCTAAGAGTCCAAGAAAATACATTTGAAGAAGCAAATTGCAACCAGAAATTTTATGTAAAGAGAATCTTAAGACTTGTAGTCTAAGACTTGTAAGCTGACCGGGAGTGTGCCCACTGACTGTGGCACCCTTGAGGCTCTAGAGGGTTGTGATGGGACAAGTTTTTCCCAGTCAGCTGACCAGGGACCACACTGAGCTGTGGGAGAATGCTGAAGAGGACTGTAAAGAGCTCAGGCTGGCTCCGGCTGGCTCTCTAGCCCCTGCTTGAAATGATCGCTCCTAAGTGGCCTCAGATGACCAGGAGATGCCAAGAGCTGAGCTCCTCTCTTCTAAAGTTAAGAATTAATGGAAAAACAGACTTTTCAAAGTCTGTTAACTAGCCCTATTTATTTATTTATTTATTTATTTTAATGTATTTATTTATTTTTTATTTTACTTTACAATTCTGTATTGGTTTTGCCATACATTGACATGAATCCACCACGGGTGTACATGCGTTATTTAAAAACTGATGTAAATATGATCCAGCAATTCCACTCCTAGGTATACATGCAAAGAAAAGAAAACACTATTTTAAGAGAATACATGCACCCCAATGTTCATAGTAGCACTATTTATAATAGTCAAGTTATGGAAGCCATCTAAGGGTCCATCAACAGATGAATGGATAAAGAAGATGTGGTACATATATACAACGGAATTCTGCTGCTAAGTCACTTCAGTTGTGTCTGACTCTGTGCGACCCCATGGACGCCAGCCCACCAGGCTCCCCTGTCCCTGGGATTCTGCAGGCAAGAACACTGGAGTGGGTTGCCATTTCCTTCTCCAATGCATGAAACTGAAAAGTGAAAGTGAAGTCGCTCAGTTGTGTCTGACTCTTAGCGACCCCGTGGACTGCAGCCCACCAGGCTCCTCCGTCCATGGGATTTTCCAGGCAAGAGTACTGGAGTGGGGTGCCACTGCTTTCTCCACAATGGAATGCTACTCAGGCATAAAAAAGAAAAATTTCCATTTGCAACAACATGGATGAAACTGAGGGGTCTTATGCTTAATGAAATAAGTCAGACAGAAAAGGACACTGTGTTTTATAGGTGGAACGTTAAAAAAAAACACAAATGAATATAGCAAAGCAAACAGACTCATAAAAAACAAACCAGTGGTTACCAGTGAGGAGAGGGAAGGTGGAGAAGCAAGAAAGGGGAAGGAGATTAAAAAGTACAGACTACTGTGTATGATATAAATAAGCTACTAGGATATATTGCATAACACAGGGAATATAGCTAACATTTTATAATAACTACAAATGGAGCATAATATATAAAAATTTTGAACCACTATGTCATACACCTGAACCTAAAATAGTATTATAAATCAACTACACATCAAAAGGACTTCCCTGGTGGCTCATACAGTAGAGAATCTGCCTGCAACGTAGAAGACCTGGGTTTGATCTCCGGGTTGGGAAGATCCCCTGGAGAAGGGAATGGCTACCCACTCCAGTATTCTTGCCTAGAAAATTCCTTGAATAGAGAAGCCTGGCAGGCTACAGTCCAAAGCATTGCAAAGAGTTGGACAGGACTGAGCCACTTTCACATATGCACACACATACATCAAAAGAAAAAAAATTGATGGAGGATCAGGAAACACTTTATGTATACATTAACTCTTGGAGTTCTTCAGTGACACTCTCTCCCCTGACTTCTCGGCATCCTGGCCCCCTCATCCAGACCCAGATTCTTCTGCTAACTAACTTCACAGGAAAGTTGTACATGCTGCCACCAAGGCAACACTGTGCCATCTAGCCTCCAACAGAGATGCCAAGAATGTTCCATCTCTTCCCAGCACTCTGCCATGCAGCCCTATCTGGAGATCTGAAGACCTGTGAATTTACTCCTTAAGAGAGAGGGGCACAGACTGGAGCCTTTAGATCTTAGCAAAGCGTTTGTTGAAACAGGAAATATGGGGCTGGTACAATTCAAGGTTATGGGGACCTGTCTTTTTAACTAATTTTTATTGGAGTATAGTTGATTTACAATGTTCTGCTAGTTTCTGCTGTACAACAAACTGTGCCAGTTACACAAATCTACTCTTTTTCAAATTCTACTCCCATATAGATCATTATAGAGCACTGAGTTCCCTGTGCCATACCGTAGGTCCTTGTTAGTTATCTATTTTAGATACAGTAGTGAGTTTATGTCAATCCCAATCTCCTGATTTATCCCTTTCCCCTTTGGTAACTATAAATTTGTTTTCTAAATCTGTGATTCTGTTTCATAAATAAGGTCACCTGTATGATTCTTTTAGATTCCTCATGAACGCATTATCCTATACTATTTGTCTTTGTCTGACTCCACTCAATATGACAATCTTTAGGCCCATGTCACTGCAAATGACATTATTTTGTTTTTATTTGTGTATATATATATATATATATATGCACATCTTCTTTGTCCACTCCTCTGTTGATGAATATTTAGTTTGCCTCCATGTTCTGGCTGTTGTAAGCAGTGCTGCTATGAACGTTGGGGTGCATATAATATTTTGAATTATAGTTTTCTGTAGATATATGCCCAGGAATGGGATTTCTGGATTATATGGTAGCTCTAATTTTAGTTAAGGAACCTCCACACTGTCTTCCATAATGGCTACACTAATTTTTATTCCCACCAACAGTGTAGAGGGTTCCCTTTTCTCCACACCTTCTAGCATTTATTGTTTGTAGATTTTTTGATGATGGCCATTCTGAATGGTGTGAGGTGATACCTCATTGCAGTTTTGATTTGCATCTCTCTAATAATTAGTGATATTGAGCATCTTTTCATGTGCCTCTTGGTCTTCTGTATGTCTTATTTGGAGAAATGTCTATTCAGATCTTTCATCCATTTTTTTTGATTGGGTTGCTTTTTTTATATTGAGCTACATGAGCTATTAGACCTGCCTTAACTTTTGTGAGGTAAGTTACATGCCTTACTGTCTGGGACAAGAGTCAAGTTTACAGATACAATATGAGGGTGGGGGAAAAGAAGGACGGTTTATTTAAGAGGCAATAATTTTCATCCCTGGACTTGAAAGCTGAAAAAGGTGGCAGTCTCTGAACTTCTGTCTTGGTAATAAAGAGCAAGATATTCCCAGTGGTCCACTGTGCCCATAACTCCAGAACCTGTGCAGTGTCTCAAATGTGCACCCTTGGGGAGGTAGCTCTCACAAAGCTGTCTCTCACTTCCTAAAAATATCCACACTGTGCTCTCCTGTGTCTATGATCTGCAACCTGCAAGCTGAGAAGCAAATTAGAAAATAGCAGAGAGAGAAGGAAGCAGTGGCTTTAAAGCAAATGAGATTTCATACACTCTTCGTTGTTCTTCTTTTTGTACATCATCAAAGAACTGCTTGGTGAGGTTATCCATTTTTTCTGTGAAAAGAGAATGAATGCTCTTTGAAATAGGTGTGAAAAGCAATGCCTCGATTGTTTCATGCCACATTTAAGAAAGTAAGAATGTAAGAACAATCAGGTGGTATTTATTATTAATTGGACTTAAGATGAGAGTCTGTCATCTTTTATAAATTAGAATTCTGCAATTAGAATCTGAACTGGACAAGTACAGACAGACAAGCCAGGCTGCGGATGGCTGCTCCACACGCCAAAGGAAACTGACACTGCTGGTCCCAAGGGTCTGCGCCTGACAGCCCAGGGCTGACGTGGCTCAGTGCTAAAGAGGCGTCTTTGTTCAGGGCCAGGACTGGGTACCACTTGCACTGGGTAACTTGGCCAGAGCTAAAATTTGAGTGCAAATCCTTGGCAAGACACAAACATTATCCCAGCATTGCCCTGACAATGCACGAGGATGACTATAAAATTTTTTAAAAATGGGATTCTGAACGATCCCTGTTACCACCACCCACAGTCATCACTCCCTCCCCATCTTCTGAGAGAACAGCTCCAGGCTTACGGCCCACCCAGCTGTACTTTGCAAATGGCCCAGGAGATTCTGAGGCACAGACAGGGACTATTGTGCTCTGATAAAAGTTGGAAACAAGCCAGGTGAACCTGCAGGGTCCAGTTGCCACAATTTAAATACAGTTATTCTTTGTGGAGGGAAAGTTTTCTCATTACACCAGATCCTTCTGGTTCAGCCTGAAACGCGATTCCCCCCCAGTGCCTATTTCCTGAAGCACTAGGCTTGTGAACCGGTGAATGTGCATTGGGCCACCTTGGGCTTTACCTTTCAACTCTTCAGTCTTCTCTTGAAGCTTCAGCTGTATATGTTCTTTCTGTATTTCCAATTCTGAATTATGCTTCTGAAGCTTTGCCAGTTTCTAGCAAAGGGAAGGGGAAAAATGGTTTTTTGAAAACCTTGCTTTGAGCTTCATCACCATTGCCTGCATATTTTTAAATTAGTTATTTTTTGGTCTCGGCGCCCATCCATAGGTAACAGCTGGCAGCAGCCCACTGCGAGACGCTGTGTTTAGCTCCACATGCAAGGGCCCCATGTGACTTCAATAGACGCTAGTTCCCAGCCTCATCCAACAAGGGCTGAAATCAAGGAGAAAGAACCAAATCCAAGGTCTTCCCAAAGTCAAGGCAACTCCTCTGTCTTTTTATTGGCTTAAAATAGCCAGGGTATTAACACATTAATACATTTAATGTAGGAAATTTATGATATAAAGTGGATTCACACTTCGAGAGTCTTATGACTCAGGAAGGATGTATGATCACAGTAGTTCTCCAGTAAAGTATCTGCTGGGCTGGCAGCTGGGGGCCCCTGGGTGCTGAGGGCTGGTGACTGGCAGTGTGGGAGATGCCAGCCTCTGTGTTGGTACAGCCGGGCACCTGGTCATGGGAAAGGCAGAGGGATGCCCGAGGACTCCAAGCTGTCACCACTCTGGGTGTTGTGGGACTTTAGAAGGTGCAGAATGGATGGTAATAAATACTGGGTTTGAAAATATCAGCTCACGCTTTTGCAGGGCTATATGAGTCACTTGGCTAAACTATTTCACCTGACAATTTTATCCTCACAGTAATTCTGTCAGTCCCTTTTTGTTATTCCCATCTTCCATATGAGGAAACTAAAATTCAGAGAGGGTAAGCGACTTGTCCGAGTTTCCCAGACAAACAAGATCTAAACCTGGGACACCTGGTTTTTATATCTACTGCTCTTTTCACTACAACACGGAGATGCAAACCTGCCCATGCTTTGCACTGCTGCTCTGGGGATGATGCTTCCAGGGTGCATGTCAGGTGGACAAGTGACAGGAGACCAAGGTCATGCTGGATGAGAGGGAAACATTGACTAGGGCCCTTTCTCAGGGCTTCCATCATTTCACACAAGTGGAAGGCAGTGAAAACCTTACAGTGTGCTTCTTGAAGCACGGGTCTCCTCTTCCCCCTACCCCTTTTCCCCCCAGACCCTAGGCCTCAGATCTCCCTCCTCTAAAATGCAGGCTTTCTCTGGTAATGGAAGCCAACAGCAAAATCTGATTTCTCTGCAGAAGTCATCTCTGTAGGAAATGCTGCACTGTGATCTTTTCCACAGAAAGACTCACAAGCTACGTCCACAGTCATTTCCAGCACAGACCTCTTCCACGGAAGCCCTGTATCTCATCCCCTTCTCCTCATAATTCTGCCTGTGGGCGGCCGCTCTGTCCAGTTCAGATTCCAGTTTCTGAATCTTCTCCATGTCACCGGCCCGAAGGGCAGCCAGGCTGGTCAGCTTCTCCACCAGCCCATGGTTCTCTTTGTTCTGGAGGAAAGAAACATCAGATACTTAGGGGTTTACCCAAAATAAACAAGCTGTTCCATTAGCTTCTCGCAACTTCTCATCGAAGTGAGAGGTTTTTTTTACAGTGACCACGGTTATCATCAGAATGGCCTGTAAGCAACTTCACCGGTGAGAAAAGGGAGGTGGAGCTGCTCAGGCAAATGCTTTCCTGAATTGCTGGATCTTTTGGTCCAAACCCTGGAGCTCCAGGACAACCCTAGTTCTGTGAGTTGAACTGGGTCCTCTTCATCTCCCCAGATTCACATGTTGAAGTCCTAGTCTCCAGTACCTCAGAATGTCACTGTATTTGGAGAGCTGGTCTTAAAAGAGGTAACTAAGGTAAAACGACGTCATATGGGTGGACCCTGATTCAGTATGACTGGTGTCTTTATAAGAAGAGATGTGAGAAGAGATATAAGGACAGATGTGAGGGGAGGGGAGACGACGTGAAGACATTTGGGGAAGAAGGTCATGTGTCAGCCAAGGAAAGACGCCTTGGAAGAGACCAAAGATGCCAACACCTTGATCTTACACTTTCAGCTTCCTGCACCGTGAGAAAATAAATATCTGTTGTTTAAGCTGCCCTGCCTGTGCTGGCTTATCCTGGCAGCCCTAGGACATGAATACCTGGAATGGAGCTCAGGCAGTGTGGGGTCTCCCACAGGCCCTGCTCTCAGCTGGTCAGGGCTGTTTTTCAGGACGTTCCATACCAGCAACATAATATGCAGGACTGCTGCACAACAACTCAGGGAGGGGAAACTGTATCAAAACCTCAAGTTTCTGGTTTGCAGATTCACCCATTCACCAAGGACTCCTATGATATAGCTTAGCACTACATTTAAAGTTTATTGGAAGAGAATCTGATTATTCCTTGAGACAGATGCAGGAGTGAGTTTTATAGATCTGGACACATTCCTGGACACAGCCTTCCCACACTGACTGAGGGTGTATGGAGTTTGGGGTTTTTTTTTTTCCTATCAGTAGGAACAGAATTGGGAATCTTCCCAAACTAGGCAGGGCTGTAGTCAGACCACATGGACCTTTGGGGAAGTAAATGGCAACTCCTCTGGGCCAATACAGCTCCGAGGGAGCATGGCTTGGCATGAAGGTAGCATCTTTGTGCAAATTAGAAAAAGACACTCATGTCTCAAGGCAGTACAACTTTACACCAAGACACATGGGCTGGCAAGTGAAGTCACACTGGACTTTAGCTCCACCCCCTTTCTTGGGCAAGTACCCTTGTGCAGTGTGCAACCTACACACTTGTATGTATCAGCCCTTTACAGTGTACTTCTGCTTCCTAGCTCAGGCAATTCATATAAACTGTTTAAATCTCCTAACATGGGCATAAATCTTAACAGTGCTGACAAAAAATTAATTAATCAATAGTCAATCTAAAAAAGAAATAAAATATTTTGTTTGAGTCAACCTGAGGATTATAACCCAGGAGACAGTTTTTCAGAAAACTGGTGACTGTTCCACCTGTTAGAGATCAAAACACCAGTATATAAGCTTTTCAGACAAAGGGCTATACATCAAAGTAAAATACTGATATTTTACATAGTCCAACAAGGCAAGTAGCGAATCACTGTGACCTCTTACAGGCTTTGAGCAGACTTTTATCTGTTAAGGAGCTACCTTGCCAGTTGGTACCTGAAGGAAATTGCTTTCTTTTGTAGGGGTGGGGAGGGGTGTTAAACAGACACTTCTCTGTCTTCTAAGGGGACTCAGTTGTTAGTGAAGATGCACCATGTCCACTAAAGGGGATAACATTTGGCTCAAATGGCAGAGAAAATTTTATGTTCAATTTTTCTTGTCTTGCCTTAAAATAACTTTATTTCATCAACAGCATAGTTAGGGAACTGGTCTGGGAATAAAATCTGTTAGAAAGCGTAAATATGAAGGATGCATTATGAACACTTACCTGGTCTTCTAGCTTTTTCTGCAAACGCTGAACTCTGTAAGTGAGCTGAATGTTGAGCACGAATCGTCGGATATTCTGAAATCTGCGTCTGGCCAGCCATGCCCTGGCATATTTCTGAAGGATTACAGCCTTGTGTTCCTTCAGCATCTTTAAAAGAAGATTTTGTGAAATGCAAAATGGGTCTCCCCTGTTTTTTCTCATCAACTCTTTCAGTGTTGAGAGATGTAACTACCAGAATACTCCTACAGGGTGAAATACCAATTTTTTGTAATCAACACACACAATTCTGTTTACCTATTTGTTTTCAGATTTTTAAAAATTGAACTCTAGTTTACTTACAATGTTGTATTAGTTTCAAGTGTACAGCAAAGTGATTCAACTATACCTATATATATATTCTTTTTCAGATTTTTTCACCATAGGTTATTACAAGATATAGTTCCCTGTGTATACTGTGTGTAGTCTTTGTAGTTTATCTGTTTTATATATAGTAGTGTATATATGTTAATCCCAAAGTCTTAATTTTTCTACTCCCCTCCCACTATCCTTTTGGTAACTAACCCTATGTTTGTTTTCAATGTCTGTGAGTCTATTTCTGTTCTGTAAATAAGTTCATTTGCATCATGTTAAAAGATTCCACATATAAGTGATGGCATATGATATTTGTCTTTCTCTGATTTACTTCACTTACGATGATAATTTCAAGCCTCATCCATGTTGCTGCAAATGATATCACTTCCCACTTTTTTAATGGCTGAATAACATTCCACGGCATATATGTGCCACATCTTGTTTTTCCGTTCATCTGTGAACTGACATTTAGGTTGTTTCCAGGTCCTGGCTACTGTAAACAGCACTGCTATAAACATAGGGGTGGGTGCATCTTTTCGAATTAGAATTGGTTCTAAATATATGCCCAGGAGCGGGATTGCAGGATCATATGGTAACTTTATTTTTAGCTTTTTAAGCAATCTCCATATGTTCTGCATAGTGGCTGCACCAATTTACATTCCCACCAAAAATGTAGGAGTGTTCCCTTTTTTCCATAACCTTTCCAGCATTTATTATTTGTAGATTTTTTGATGATGGCCAATCTGACTGGTGTGAGGTGCTACCTCACTGTAGTTCTGATTTGCATTTCCCTAAATAATTAGTGATGCTGAGAATCTTTTCATGTGCCTCTTGGCCGTCTGCATGTCTTCTTTGGAGAAATGTCTATTTAGGTCTTCTGCCCATTTTTTGACTGGGTTGTGTTTAGTAGTATAAGCTATTTGTATGTTTTGGAAATTAATCCTTTTTTGGTAGCATCATTTGCAGATATTTTCTCCTACCTAGACTTTGGAAACAATAACCAAATCCTAGCTGCAGCAGACACATATGAACAGACATTCATATCCCAGAAAGTCACACCTTTTGATACCTCCTCCTTGCCAGGAATCCTCGGGTGTAGGCCTGGATGGTGATGGTGGCCACGCGAATCAGCTGGTACAAGTTGCGGACGAGATACGCTCGACAGTACTTCTGAATGACAATGGCTGCCCACGCTTCTTTTAAGGCAGTGGCGGTAACAGCTTTCCTTGATTAAAAGAATGCAGAGTAAACCTGTTACCAATGGGGCACTGACTTCCACCCCAGAGCAACCAGCTTGAGCAATACTTCTTAACTGAGGCATAGTCCAAAGTTCTGCAAATTATGCATTAAACGTTGGAATGGTTTACGCTAACGTCTAGTCAAGATCAGTGTTATTATTTCTTTCCACCCTGATCCGAACATGGATCTTGTTCCAGGAACGAGGCACCACAGGGGAACTTTCCCACTCTTCACATTCAGGCCGATCACCCCACCATCACTCACATACCCACAAAGGCTGTAACAACATAACTGTGCTTTGGCATTGCACTTGCCCATTCATCTAGTGATTCATGTGGGAGATCATGCTGGCACCTCCAGATCAGGGGTTGAAAAGCTATGGCCTTGGGGCCACGGCTGCACCCTCCCACCTGCTATTATCACATTTTGTTGTAATATAGCTGCACTTATTATTTACATATAGCCCATGGCTGATTTCATGCTACAAAGGTAGAGTTTAATAGTTGTGAAAGCAACTGCAAGACCCCCAAAAGCCCAAGTATTTGGCCCTTACAGAAAAACTTTGTCAACTCCTATCTGACGGCCTGGAGGTGAGGAGAAAGTTCTTACCTGCAGAGTTTACTACCTCGTAAAACAGACTTAGAAATGGTCAAGTGAGATAAGAAAAATAAAATTACTACTAGAAGACCTGTAAGAGAGATCTTACTGAACTATCATTCTGCTTGGGAAGAACTGACAGTAGGAGAGCCAGGTTTTTAAAGATAGGCTGTGTAGCTCAGGTTCCCTCATCCTGAGCCTTATGCCTGACCTCCAGCAGCATCTGGGCTCCTCCACGTGACTGACACACCACAGCCTTCATCTCAGCACACCCCAAACTGGGCTTGCCATTCCACCACCCTGCCCCTACCTCCTGGCCCACGCTGCCCTAGGCAACCATCTTACATACACTTACAGTCAGCCTCGCTCTCCCTCTCAAGCCTCTGGTTTCAGTTAGTAGCAGGAGTCCCCAGAGCAGCAAAGTCCAGAGTTACCGTCTTCCCCAAACTC